>NC_090321.1:111692854-112002668 GCF_040869045.1 Eurosta solidaginis
CATTATCTGCGCGCGTAGTTGTGGCTGTGTAATAATTTTCACAAAACTCATCTTCCGGACTTTTGTCATTGAAGCTGGGTATTTCTTCCAATTTCCAAAACTTCTGGAGTAGGGAGTGTTTGAGCGAGGATTAGAATTTCCCGCCAATAATCCTCATTTCCCGCCAAATTTTCTCAAGTTCCCACTAAAATTGCACATACCATTTCGTATATATATATATATATATATATATATACATATAGCAATAACCCCATATTGCAAAACTCAGTACGGTATATGTGCAAAGCAAAATAAGAAAAACTCAGTAGTTAGCTACAGTGGGCACACTTGCTAAAAGCACCCCTTATATTTTAATGCGACATATCTCTTAATAATTTTAAATTTCCTCATTTTAAATTAAAATATCTCTTGTCGTTAATTAAATATATTGCACAACCTCTGCTAACTTCTGATTTTTCCCAATTTAAATTAATACAAAACGCAAAAAATATTTTCAAATCTCCATACTTGCGTATACATACATACGGATATACAAAAGAAAGAAAACGACATAAGCGGTGAAATAAAATATCGTGCACAGTGGTACAAGAGTGGTGCAGTGCGTATTATAGCACTTTTCTCGCATTAAATTTGCACGCTATAAATTCTCAATCCCCATTAAGAATTTCGATAAGCTACTAATTTCTCTCTCCTCAAAGCCCCTACAGTCCAACAAATCGAAGCTAAATAAGACTCCTCTAAGTCACAAAAAAAAAAAAAAATACACATTTTTAGATAATCTCATACGTATCAAAATTATAATAATTTACCCCCGAGATACTTTTAATACGTATATATACATATATCTCACATAATTTTTCCCACGTATATTTAAACCACCCTCATATACATATATTAAATATAGTGCAAACGCAGCACAGTGGTAAAATTTTCTCAGTCTCACCCTCAAATAAATTTAGCTTAAAAACTTTTTTTTGGTTTTGAAAAGTACTCTCTCTTGCTATTTAACGTGAATATTTTAACGTAACTCCCTCACATAGTTAAAAGCAAATACTCTCTCTTCAAAAAAAAAAAGTTTTCTCTCTGAAGTTAAATTTTTTGTTGATTCTCAACTCTAAGCGACATAAAACAAAGCTCAAAAATGAGTGACGATGAAACCAAAAAAGGTGGCTCCAAAACTCAAGGAGTTAAAAAATTTAAAATCTCGTCTGCCCCCAAAAAATTTACATCCGAAACGGACAATTTTTTGGAATATTGTGCTCGGTTTAGGTCGACGTCGCTCCAAGACAACACGGAGTCCTCACTCAAAATAAAAAACGCCAATATAGACAAATTTTGGAATAGAGTCCAAACAGTCTTCGATAAGATTGTCGAAACCCCAGATCAGGACCTGCCCGAAGATTTTCCAACATCTGCTAATAGCATATACAGGTCCTGTCTCATAGCATACGAAGACACAAAAGCCCAGATAGAAGACCAGCTTCACTTGCTTAAACAAGCAAATGCCCCCGCTCCCCCTACCGTCACACCAGCTCCATCTGACAACTCCGGTATTTCGCTGAAAATCCCTCCCTGCGATACCGAAATATTTTATGGTGGTTATGAAAAATGGCCCTCATTTCGTGACATGTTCACAGCCGTTTATATTAACCACCCGAAACTCTCCCAAGCGCAAAAATTGTATCACCTCAGATACAAAACCCAAGGAAAGGCAGCTCAAATAGTCAATCAATTCCCCTTGACTGACGACAACTTTGCCTTAGCGTGGGAAGCCCTAAAGGCCCGATACGAGAACAGACGAGTTCTCGTAGATAATCAAATACGGGCCCTAATGAACTTAAAAACTATCACTACCGAAAACAGTGAAGACATTCAAAGGTTGCAATCGTCGGTAAATAATTGCCTTCAAATTCTCGCCACGCAACAAGTCTCCACAGATAACTGGGACCCCATACTTATTTATCTCGTGACCTCTAAACTCCCAGAAAATACAGTCACGTTGTGGGAGCAATCTCTAACCTCAAGAAGAGAACTTCCCAACTGGTCCCAAATGGACCAGTTCCTCACAACGCGATACGAAGTGGTAGAAAGAGTTGATCAATGGCGCCCAAGTAAAAGTAAATTCACTCCTCCTCAAACTAGGCCGCCATTTAAACCCCAACAGTCACATGCGTTTCCAAATAAACCGACCTCCCACACCCAGTCCCATGTGACAGAGCAGCGGACAATGTACAAGTGCGCTATGTGTAAAACCTCATCTCACCCCCTTATAAGTTGCTTCAAATTTAAGAAGCTGTCGACCTCTAATCGCAGAAGGTTTGTGAGAGAAAACAATATGTGTTTCAATTGTCTCTCTCAGTCACACATATTGAAAGACTGTTCCAGTACTCAAACTTGCAATCAATGTCAAGATCGGCACAACTCAGTTCTTCACGAAGACACATCTCAAGTGCCGAAAAGACAACCCTCACGATTGCAAAGGACAGCCTCACAAGCCACCACCACGAATTCCACAGTCTCACCCGGCAATACTCCCGATCAAGCCAATGCTCTGGATGAAAGCCCTTCATGCTCGCAGAAAAGCCAAGTGCAATCGTTTTATTCCGAAAACGATTGTGAAATAATTTTACCCACGGCTATCGTTCCCGTAGAGCATAAAGGAGAAATTTTTAAACTACGAGCTCTTGTGGATCAGGGATCTGAACGAACCTTTATCTCTACCAGAGCCCAAGATAGACTCAAACTCCCATTCAAACCCTCTAGATTTGAAATATCAGGGATGGGCGGCAAGGTAGTTCAGACCTCAAACAAATTGTGCTCTCTGACTTTGGTATCCCCCGATTTCAAAACCAGAATAAGTGCAGAGGCAATAGTATTACCCCGGCTAACTAAAATGCTCCCCTCGCTTAAGCTCACTAGCGAGCTTCAAGCAAAATGGGCACACCTCAACCTCGCAGACTCGAACTGTCACTCCCCCTCGCAAATAGATCTCGTCCTAGGCAGTGATGTAATACCGCAAATCATCCAAAATGGCGTTGAGAAACTTTCCCCCCATCTTCTAGCGCAGAAAACCATTTTTGGATGGATTCTGAGCGGTAGAGCTCCTGTGTTGGTAAACGCTTTCTGCATGCAAGTGTCAGAAGTGTCCAACGAAGATCTTAACTCTTTATTGCGTAAATTCTGGGAATTGGAGGAAGTTCCCACCAAACCCCAAATAATCCCAGAAGACGAGTTTTGCGAAAATTTCTATGCAGGCACAACCTCACGCGATGATAACGGTCGTTATATCGTAAGGCTCCCGTTTAAACCCAGCTTCCCAGAGTCAATCTCATTATCCCACTCTCGGTCTTCAGCTCTAAGCCAGTTTCTTGGAATGGAGAGAAGTCTGCAGAAGAAGGGGGATTTAAAGACTCAATATGATAGTGTTCTAGAAGAATACCTCACCCTCGATCATATGGAGGAAACCGGCTCCTATGAAAAATTTGACGGAGGAAAATGCCTCTCATTTTATCTTCCTCATCACGCAGTTGTCAAACCCGAGAAAAAGACATCAAAGGTGCGGGTCGTGTTTAACGCCTCAAAGAATTCGGCATCTGGACATGCGCTCAACGACGTTCTGTATACCGGCCCTACCCTCCAGCCCGATCTGATGCTTCTGATTCTCAAGTGGCGTACCTACCAATTTGTTTTTAACGGAGACGTAGAAAAAATGTATCGTCAAATCATAATGCATGAAGACGACAGAGACTATCAGAGGATAGTCTTTCGCTCATCTCCGAGCGACCCCATAAAAGACTATCGTCTGAAAACAGTCACATTTGGTGTGAACTGTGCCCCCTACCTCGCCATACGTACTCTTCACCAACTGGCCAAAGATGTAAAGGAAACTTTCCCCAAAGCCGTCCCTGTTTTGACGAAAGAAACATATGTAGATGACATTCTCTCTGGCAGCCATGAAATTCTCTCTGCTGAAACATCTCTCTCCCAAGTCATCCAAGTGTTAGCGTCAGCAGGATTTCCATTACGGAAAATAACGGCCAATCACCCCAGTATAATAAAAAACATCAAAGAAGAGGACTTGCTAGATACCAATCTTTTGGAATTCGAGAAAGCAAGCAACACCAAAACTCTCGGCATACAGTGGAACGCTCTGACCGACACGTTTTCGTATACAGTGGACTCAATACCCCTCTCGTCCGCTAATACAAAACGACAAATTCTCTCCTCGGTCGCAAAACTTTTTGACCCCGCAGGGTGGCTTACGCCGATTATGATTCAGGCCAAGATTTTACTCCAAGAGCTATGGATAGACGGAACTGGCTGGGACGAACCAGTGAAGCCCCTCCGCTTCATTAAATGGACGCAGTTCGCAAAAAATTTACCCAACATCTCAGAGATAAAGATACCTCGATGGGTTGACTACATGCCGAACCAGCAGGTTGAACTGCATGGTTTCTGCGATGCGTCAGAAAAGGCATATTGCGCCACTATATATCTGCGAACAACCCACGGTGCCACCACATCGTCCCACCTTCTGGTCGCTAAAGGCAAGGTTGCCCCTCTTCGCACTACCAGTCTTCCAAGACTAGAACTATGTGCAGCTCTACTCCTTGCCCGACTAATCGCCGTCGTACAATCCCATCTCGAGCTCTCTCTTACAAATCTTTACATGTGGTCTGACTCGGAAATTGTGTTAGCATGGCTCGAAAAGCCTCCCCACGCTTGGAAAACTTTCATATCCAATCGAACAGCTGAAATTATGGATCTCGTCGGAAGCGCCTCCTGGAAGCATGTAGGCAGTCGCGACAATCCAGCAGACATGGGCACTAGAGGATGCAAACCCATGGACTTGGCAAATTCTTCGCTGTGGTGGAATGGCCCTGCGTGGCTGACCCAGCCCCTCGAAGCTTGGCCAAACCCATCTACCCGCAGCATCAACCCGCCTGAAATGCGCCGAGTCGAAGCACTATACTCAGCTGAAGATGACCCCGATGTATTGGATCGATTTTCCTCATTTCCTCGCGCCCTCAGGGTCATGGCATATGCCTTCAGGTTCATTAATAATCTCAAGGACCGAATTCGAGGCATTAAACCCGCTTACACTCCCTCTCTGTCTCATGAAGATCTCCGCAAAACGAAAAATAAACTTGTGACTTATTATTGTAAAAAATTTAATGAGCTGATAGGCCTTAGTTAAATAAAACACAATATTTAAAGTTGTGTTTTAGTTTTACTTCGTCGATATTTCGATTTCAGTCTGAAATCATCTTCAGGACTGTCAAACACAAATAGAAAAAAGGACTATTAGAATAATATTATATTTTGCATATAGGTATATAATAAAGCAACTTACACATATGACTATGTTTGATCGACTGATCAGATGTTCAAAAATTAAGTATAATAAAGCATAACAACGAAAGTAAACAATAGAAAATACCGCAAGTGTAAACAAATTTTTGCAATAACAATAATACATAGGACAAAGAACAATAAGACAGATAAAATGCATGAGCCATAACTATGGTGTTTAGTTGTTGTCATTGGATAGATTTTGAGCGGGATGTTGGCTGGACGCTGTTTGAATTTGCTGAGCACCGTGAAGCTTGCACTGCATTTTGTTGTTGTTTCAGCAATAGATGTCGATATGCATATGCACATTGGTCGGTGTCGCTTTTAAAATTCATTCTCTTATCATTAGGTGTGCTCATAATATGGAGCATTTCCAAAGTAAAACGCTTATTATAATGTTTCTCAATATCCAAGATAGAAACATTTTTGAAGTCAGGATAGTGACCAGTATCCTTACAAGGCGCTGTCAAGGCCGTCTTATTGTCCGAAGCAATGTTTCTAAGCTTTATATTGGACTTATGACCGGAAATCCTTGTCTTTAGCTTTAATTTGGTTGTCCCCACATATACCTTATCGCATAAGTGGGACCCGTCACCGTTGCATGGAATTTTATAAATGATGTTGGATTTCTCATCTTTCGAGATTCTGTCCTTAGTATTGCTGTAAACCTGTCGTAACGTATTGTTATATGTGAACGCTAGTGTAATTTTCTCTTTATCATATAATTGCGATGTCTTTATTCTCTCCGATATTCCTGGAACATATACTATAGACTTGTATATTTTACTTTTCGTTTCACGTGTTGCCTCATCATTAGAGGTTCTAATTTTGAAATTTCGTATGAGTTTGTTGATGAGATTACTGGGGAATTCATTTTCTTCTAGAGTTTTCTTTATAATCGCAATATTCTTTCCATGGTATATTCTGTCGCTAATAGTGAGTACCCTACTGATGAAGTTTTTGGCTGTATTTAAAATTGTTTTCCTTTCATGGTGTGAGTTGTAGTTGATTAATCTTCCCGAAGCTGTGGGTTTTTTGTACCAGTCAAAATATATTTTATTGTTGTGCGTGTTTATTAGCGTGTCAAGGTATGGTAGTTGACCGTCTTTTTCGACCTCCACTGTAAATCTGATGTTCTTGTTGTAGCTGTTGAGTTCCTTCAGCATATTCTCTACTTCATCCGTTTTGACAATCGCAAATAAATCATCTACATATTTAGTTAGTAGGCGTGGTTTACATTTGGCTTCCATCTCAAATCTTGTTAGCAGCTCTTCCATGACGATGTCTGCTATGACCGGGGAGGCTGGGGAACCCATGGGCATTCCTGTCCGTTGTTCATATATCTTTTCATTGTATTTGAAATATCTATTCTCCTTTATACAAAATTTGACAATCGTTAAAAAAAGTTCCCTTGTTAACGTTGTGTACTCTTTTATTTCATCCCACTTTGAAGAAATGATTTCCAAGGCCACATCAACTGGAATGCTTGGGAACAGGGAGACTACGTCGAAGGACACCAAGCATTCATCATCATATATGTACGTGCCCCCCACTTTGTTTTTAAATTCTGTCGAGTCCTTAACATTATACTTGGACGACATAGTAACTTTTTCAAGAATTTTCACGACATATTTGCATAAATTGTATGACGGGGAGTCAATCGAGGAGCATATAGGCCGTACAGGTATATTTTCTTTGTGAATTTTTGGTAATCCGTAAATTCTCGGTGTGTTTGCGTTTTTACATAGTAGAAATTTCTTTTCTTGGGCATCTATATTGCCATTGTTGAACATTCGTTGTACTAATTCATTGTTTTTCTCCTGTAATTTGTTAGTCGGATCGCGTTTTAAAACCCTGTAGGTAGAGATGTCGTTGACTACCGTCTGTATTTTTGAGTCGTATTCTTTTTTGTCCATGACAACCGTAACATTGCCCTTGTCGGCATTAAGTATGATTAACTGTTTGTTTTGTTTGAGGAACCGTTTTGTGTCTTCTAAGGTTTGGCATATAAATTTGTCTCGGAATGAAGTCGTCTTTTTCTTTAAGTGATCCTGTATTAGTGTCGTGAAATTATTTCTGGCTATTTCTTGCATATCTCTATCTTTTACAGTTTGTATGATGTTCTCCCCGTCTGCTATAAACTTAAACAATGGAAACTTCTCATTATCGGACGCAAGGGCGTATTTTGGGCCAAGGGATAATAGCCACTGTATGTTGTGTGGGATTTCTATCTGTGTTAGGTTTCGAAACCATTGTGGGACTACCCTAATATTTAATTTTTCCATTTCTTTTTGTCTTAGTTTTTCGTACTTGTTGGTTTGTGTCTTTTTGATATTGTTGGTAAGTTTGTCCAGCAGTACATTTTCACTGTCGAAAAACTTTTTTGAGTGATGCAAGTCAAGTATATGAGAAATCTCTGTTTTCATTTTTTCCGATTCCCTCTTTTTTTGTCTTAGGAGTTCATGTTTGATACATATTATGATGTTTAATAATTTTATTTGCACTTTGCTAATATATGTGGACACTCTGTTGGTGAACTTACTTGGTATCCTGCTGCTACTGGTGTTGTTGCTTATGATGTACATGATCGTTTTTGTTGCATCACTAATAAAATTCGGTGTTAGTCCGCTCCGCTTGCATCTCTCCAAAAACTTGGTCGACTGGGATAGTTTTGTAATTTGTTTGGTTATTTGTTGGTATCGTTTGATATACCTGTTGGTCCGATTATTGTATTCGTGTTTGATTGTATGGTACACTTTGAATGTGTTGATGTTTTCTCGGTGTGCTCTCCGTTTAAACATATTGCTGATTTTTGATAGCCTTGTAAGTACTTATTATTGTAAAAAATTTAATGAGCTGATAGGCCTTAGTTAAATAAAACACAATATTTAAAGTTGTGTTTTAGTTTTACTTCGTCGATATTTCGATTTCAGTCTGAAATCATCTTCAGGACTGTCAAACACAAATAGAAAAAAGGACTATTAGAATAATATTATATTTTGCATATAGGTATATAATAAAGCAACTTACACATATGACTATGTTTGATCGACTGATCAGATGTTCAAAAATTAAGTATAATAAAGCATAACAACGAAAGTAAACAATAGAAAATACCGCAAGTGTAAACAAATTTTTGCAATAACAATAATACATAGGACAAAGAACAATAAGACAGATAAAATGCATGAGCCATAACTATGGTGTTTAGTTGTTGTCATTGGATAGATTTTGAGCGGGATGTTGGCTGGACGCTGTTTGAATTTGCTGAGCACCGTGAAGCTTGCACTGCATTTTGTTGTTGTTTCAGCAATAGATGTCGATATGCATATGCACATTGGTCGGTGTCGCTTTTAAAAACGACACCGACCAATGTGCATATGCATATCGACATCTATTGCTGAAACAACAACAAAATGCAGTGCAAGCTTCACGGTGCTCAGCAAATTCAAACAGCGTCCAGCCAACATCCCGCTCAAAATCTATCCAATGACAACAACTAAACACCATAGTTATGGCTCATGCATTTTATCTGTCTTATTGTTCTTTGTCCTATGTATTATTGTTATTGCAAAAATTTGTTTACACTTGCGGTATTTTCTATTGTTTACTTTCGTTGTTATGCTTTATTATACTTAATTTTTGAACATCTGATCAGTCGATCAAACATAGTCATATGTGTAAGTTGCTTTATTATATACCTATATGCAAAATATAATATTATTCTAATAGTCCTTTTTTCTATTTGTGTTTGACAGTCCTGAAGATGATTTCAGACTGAAATCGAAATATCGACGAAGTAAAACTAAAACACAACTTTAAATATTGTGTTTTATTTAACTAAGGCCTATCAGCTCATTAAATTTTTTACAATAATAAGTACTTACAAGGCTATCAAAAATCAGCAATAAACTTGTGACGTTAACACAAACCCGATATTTTCCTCGCGAAAGAGCATGCTTGGAAAATGCAAAACCCATTGATCAAAGAAGCTCTCTACTAACCCTCAACCCATACCTCGATGAAAATGGGCTCCTCAGGGTTCATGGTAGACTAGTTCATTCGACGTTGACTTACAATGAAAAACATCCCGTTATTATCCCAGAAAAATCAAGATTCGCTGTCCTCTATATACAGTACCTCCATGAACTTCTTCTCCATGCCGAAATACGTCTCATGCAGCAATGCCTCAGACAGGATCTCTATATTCCACGACTTAAACCCCTCATAAAGAGATGCATACATCAGTGCAAAACTTGTACCCTCCACAAGCAGCAAATGCGATCGCAAATCATGGCGGCTTTGCCCCCGGAACGATGCACATATGCTCCGCCTTTCACCACTACCGGTGTCGACTTTGCGGGGCCTTTTCAAATAAAAGCCTCCTTGCTAAGGTCTCACACCTTACTGAAAGGCTACGTGGCCGTTTTTGTCTGTTTCGTGACAAAAGCTGTCCACCTTGAGCTGTGCTCGGACCTAACAACAAATGCCTTTCTCGCAGCATTCGCTCGCTTCGTCGGACGTCGTGGATATCCTGCCACAATGATGAGTGACAACGGCAAAACGTTTATTGGAGCTAAAAGAGCGACGGAAAAAGAGTTCGTTGACTTCATGAAAACTGCCTCTCAAGAAGTAATCGCAAAATACTCTCCCCAGGGCATTAATTGGAAATTCATTCCGCCCGGAGCTCCCCACATGGGCGGCTTGTGGGAGTCTGCAGTGAAGAGTTTCAAACTGCACTTCAAGAGGACTGCAGGAGCCCACAAGTTCACATTTGAAGAATTTACCACCCTCTTGGTAAGAATTGAAGCCGTATTAAACTCTCGTCCTATCTCACCTTTATCCCAAGATCCCACAGAGTTTACCGCGCTGACCCCCGGCCACTTTCTCCGAGGTAGCCCCCTCCTCGCTATCCCTGAAGTGGATCACGCGGATTTATCTCTTATAAACCGATGGGACAGGGTAAAAAGCTTACATCATCAATTCAGCAAAAGGTGGAAGGAAGACTACCTAAAGGATCTCCAGAAAAGGCAGAAGTGGAAAAATCCACAACCCGAACCCAAGGTCGGTGAGTGTGTCTGCATTTACGACGACTCACTTCCCCCGACTGAATGGCGCCTTGGACGGATTGAAAAAATACATCCAGGTCCTGACGGCCATATACGTGTTGTTGACGTTCGTACTCAAACCGGCACCCTCACACGACCACTTGTCAAGCTCTGTTTCCTCCCTCAGGCTGAAAGCCCACCCTCTCGGGCAACCCCGGAGAATTCGTAGCTACTCTCAAACTACCTCTGTCCACTCTTACCACATCACCGTCACTAATATGTCGTATTTTGCAACATAATGCCAGCTGAAATCCCCTGTATCAGTATTTCTCTCCACTAAAATACTTTTACAACTGTAATTACAGATCGCTATGGATCGTGCAAATCAGTCGTCGTCACGAAGACCAGTGCGGTCGGAGATCGTTGCTCCCAACCGCGCCAATGAATCACGCAGCTCGACACTAATAACAGATTACCGACGGTGCCGCATATGCACCCGTCAGCACGCTCTTCGGAACTGCGTCATATTCAAAAAAATGAAACCACCCCAGAGATGGATGCTTGCACGAGCCCATGAGTTTTGCCTGAATTGCTTGGCATTATCTCACATCACCAGCGAGTGCAGCTCGTACGACAGATGCCGGATCTGTGGAGCGCGACATCACTCCCTACTCCATCGGCGGGACGCTACCCCAAGCGCCCAGCGCGCCATCCAGGCACCCCGGCCTGGCAGATCCGCCGTACCGGCACCCCCTGCCGCCACCGGGCAACCCCGTTCTCGCCCGGGAAACAACATTCCCTCAGCAGCACCCAGCATCGCACGACGCACCATTCGATGCACCGCACAAGGGCTGCAAACCGCCAACGCTAGAGGAAGAGTGTCCCAAATCCTCGTTCGAGATGCATTGCGGACCCTTAAGGAGCTACAGGAGGCTCTAGCCGCTGAACGCGCCTAGGGCGGGGACGATGTTTGAGCGACTGTCGTAGTCGCCAACAGCCAACCCTTCTATTTAATAGAAATTAGGCTTAAGGAAACCTAAACCTGAATTTACCTGAATTTTATATTGAATTTATTGATATATGTACCTTTTACGTATAAGTACGCATTCTGAATTATTTGCACGTACAAATACGTAATATCATATATTACGTACATATTTATTAAACTTAAGAATTTGAAATGTTTGTATTTTACGCTAACACGCGAGCGTATTTCACCTCTCTGGCAACCCCAACAATGGGTTGACAGATGTGACTATGTACGTACATACATACATTTATATTATTGTTTTTGACATTTCTTTTATTTTTACTTATTCGAAATTTTTCATCCCGTGTGTGACACAAAATTTGTAAAGTCTCTTTAAAAGATATAATATATTAAATGAAATAGTAATTTTCGCTAAAGTTTAAACCCCTAGTTTGCTTTATGAAGTTATAAAGTGTTTTTCCCTTTCGGTTCGAGAAATATTCTCCGTTGTTTTTGTGTGTGCCGCAAGTACCTATCCTAAAATTTAGGAACGCACTCTGCTATCATCGAGATCGTAGAAAGCCGAATCCACGGAGCGTTAGATTTCCATCCATTCGCTACCATCAACAAAGCTCCGCCACTAGCACAACCATCATAATATCACGACAGCACCGCCGCAGCCATATCCATCAGCTACATCCCACTGCAGAAAAAGCAGGTAAATTGTGCATTATCCACACCCCCTTAAACAGGGAGCTTAGGTCGTTATTCGTTACCTCGGACACTTGTATAGAGTAGGAGGATACTTCGACGGGCGTCTTGCCGCTGATGATCCATCCAAATATCGTGTTCTGAGCTAACAGGTGGAGTGAGAGCTTTTCGTCGCCTTCCTTAATTATTTGGGGGATTAAGTCACTATCTATAACAAGGTCTATTTGGGATGGAGAGTGACAATTTGAATCCGCGAGGTTAAGGTGCGCCCTTTTCGTTTGAAGTTCATTGGCGAGTTGGAAGTTGGGGAGCATTTTCGTCAGCTGAGGTAATACTATTGCTTCCGCATTTATTTTGTCTGCTGTCAGCGGAACCTAGGGTCAGGGAACACAGTTTGTTGGAGGTTTGAACTATTTTCCCTCCCATGCCAGAGATTTCAGACGTAGAGGGTTTATACGGGAGTCTGATCCCCTCTTGGGATCTTGTGGAGATAAAGCTTTTTTCAGATCCCGGATCTACGAGAGCTCTCCTCTATGTTCTACCGGGACGATAGCCTTGGTTAAAATTATTTTGCAATCGGTTTCTGCGCAGAACGATTACTCTTGGCTTTTCTGCGAGCAGTAAATTTCTTCATCCATAAGATCTGCTTGATCCAGGGTTTTATCGGATGAGTTAATGGGGTTTGTCGTTGTGGTTTGGGAGGTTGTCCTTTGCGCTCGGGAGGGTTGTCTCTTCGGCGTGGGTGAAGTGTCTTCATGAAGTACTAAGTTGTGCCGATCTCGACATTGATTACAGGTTTGAGTGCTAGGACAATCTTTCAACATGTGTGACTGGGAGAGGCAATTGAAGCACATATTGTTTTCTTTGACAAACTTCCTGCGGTCAGAGGTAGACAATTTCTTAAATTTTAAACAATTTATTAAGGGATGAGAGGAGGTTTTGCACATTTAGCATTTGTACATCGTTCGATGCTCTGTTATGTTAGACTGAGTCTGAGCTGTCGATCTATTTTGGAACGAATGTGACTGTTAAGGTTTAAATGGCGGCCTAGTTTGAGGAGTAGTGAATTTACTTTTACATCGGGTAATCAGAAACTGGTTCACTTGGGCCCAGTTGGGGAAATCATTCCTTTAGGTTAGAGACTATTCCCACAGGGTTACGTTTTCCGGGAGTTTAGAGGTAACCAGATAGATGAGGATTGGATCCCAACTCTGTTGAAACTTGCTGGGTAGCGAGGATTTGGAGGCAATTATTTACGGATGATTGCAATTTCTGTATATCCTCGCTATTTTCGATGGGAATTGGTTTTAAATCATAAGGGTTTTTATTTGGTTGTCTACCAAAACCCTGCGATTTTCATATCGCAACCTTAGGGCTTCCCACGCCAGTTCGAAATTGTGTGTGGCCGGCTTTGCCTTGTGTTTTATACCGGAGGTGGGTTAGTTTCTGGGCTTTTGTGAGATTTGGGTGGTTAATATAAACCGCAGTGAACATGTCACGAAATGACGGTCATTGCTCATAACCCCCATAAAATACTTCTGTGTCACAAGGCTGGATTTTTAAGCCGACACCTGTTCCATCTCTGGGAAGTGATGCGGTTGGGGCGGTTATGGGAGTGTTTGCTTGTTGGAGCAACATAAGTTGGTCCCCTATCTGGGCTTTTGTCTCCTCATAGAAAATCAGACATGACCGGTATTTATTAAACACGACCGGTTTGAAGTCATCTGGGAGATCTTGATCTTCTGTATCTAATACAGCGTCATGGGAGGTTTGGACCCGGTCCCAAAACCTATCGATATTGTTATCTTTAATTTTTAGGGACGACTCCGTATTTTCGTTAATCGGGGTGCACCTGAATCGAGCACAGTAGTCCGTGACATTATCCGTTTCCGAGGTGAATTTACTTGCCGTGAACATTTGCTTATTTTTTTTTTGTGATTTGACGTGTTTGGCGTTGATCTTTGGAACTGCCTTGGGATTTTTCGTCGTCACCCATTGTAGGGCTTTTTGATTGACCCCTTTCCGGGACCCCTAACATATAGTGAGCAAGCTAGGGAGAGAGCCTGAGAGAGAGAGAGAGAGAGTGAGTTGACGAATTAAAGAAAACTTTATGACCGCAATGCAAATTTCACCACAAGAGAGAGAGCAACAAAAATAAAATTTTATCACTTTACCTCACTTTTATTTGTGTGTATGTTCTTTGTAAGGAGTATGAGTAAACAAAAAAAAAACAAAAATTTTCCTTCAATGGTATATATATTTCTTGTATATTTGAGGGTGGTTTAAATATACGTGGGAAAATTATATGAGATATATATATACTTATGAACGGTATTTAGGGGGAATTATTATACTTTTTTATACGGGAAATTAATATGTATGAGAGGTTCTCGAAATGAGTTTTTTTTTTTGATTTTGGTGTGACTTACGCTCCAATTCTGAGCGTTACCGGTAAAATAGTTCCCAGAACATTATGTAACCGAATATCGTTACCAGTTCATTTATTCGCGATTCTGGCCCAAGTGGTAACGCTGTCATCACTGAGAAACTCACCAGTGTCTGGAGAAATTCGAAAGGTAGTTTTCTTCGCTTTCACGGTTGCCATTTTGGTCCATTTTGCCCAAAAATGGACCCTTCCAACCCCATTTGTTCCACTGGTCCCTCTTCTTCAATTTTGGTCCTTTTTAGGCAGTATCCACGATTGGTACTTTTCTTCCTTTTTCACTCAGGTAAAAATTCTCAATATTGCCCAAAAATTCGCCACACTTTCGTTAGCCCCCATATAATTTTAAATTTACTTCAATGGAAATCTCACCATACAAATTGCTCAGTCAGTAAAATGTACCAGAACAATAACATTTCACCTAGGATATAATTTATGCCAGGCATTAAAAAGAAAAGTGTTGGCAAACACATTGTCGTTAATTGTTGATGAAATAACCGACTAATCAAAAAAAACTCTTGTTTTATAATAATATTAATAACGGCTAGATATTTCGATCGGTTGTACAACACTATGTAAAATATATGAAAATAAAAATTGCTTCTCGCCTAGCATAGCTTATAGCGAGCACTCTGCCGTGAGCCTAACACTTTCAAAACTTATACAAAGAAATTCTATGCATTACCTACTTCTCGTTTGGCACGTTGATATTTAAATCTTTCTCACCCAGCTCATTGAATTCAAGGAATTCCAGGACTGTTGTGGTGTTAAGCCACGCAAGGTAGGTAATTGAAAACTAAGTATCTTGGCACAAGAAATATTTTAACTCGAAGACAGAAGGAAGCAAATGCAAAAGAGATTTGATTTCGGAAGAAATGTTTTGTATAAAATTATTCCCGTAGGTGCTAGCAGAACCGCTGAGGCCTGGGGCAAAACTCACACTTACACAGTTTAAACGCTAAGGGAAAAAGTAAGCATCTATAAAAATAGCACTAACAAAATTGCCTAGTTTCATTTATGATTTACTGAATTTTCCACATACATAGTTCGGCAACACCAGAACGCAAATTTTGAACCGTTTCTTACTGAAACCTAACTGCATTATACATTTTATTTCATTGCAGTCAACAACATAATGCTAGAACCAAGAGCTTTGTGACCAAAACTAGGTTCACAACGTTTGGTTGGTGGAAGACATAGACTTATCCTATGTCAAAATATATAGTATCATTTTTGGTTGCATGCACATATATTTGTTTGTTCAGTTTTAAATAAAGGAAAGTCTTCACTATGTTTAGTAAAATTTTATAAGGAAACATCCTAAAATTTTGTATTTTATAGTATTAAAATAAAACAAAAATTTGGACTTTTTTCGATGAATTTTGGTCCGAAATGAAAACATGGTGTGGCAACCGTGTTCGCTTTACCGAAAATGTCTCACTTGTAGATACGAGTTTAACGAATAAACGGGACGATGTGTATATGCATATTATGCATGATAAGTTTCTACATAGGTATACTAGCGGGACTCATGTAACCGTATAAATGCCTTATAAAGTGTGTAAACGTATAAATTTATCTAGTGCGTAAACTAGCTGTCAAATTTTGTATGGAAAATCATTTACACAATTTGTATAAATTTACGCGTACATTTCATTGTGTAAACGCGGTAAACTCAAAGAAATGCAACCCTGCAGACATTACAGCAGGCATTTTCATCAGAAATCGCCAACATCAGCAATAAAGGCGTTTTAGTTTTGATTTTTCACTTAATTTTGGCATTTTTTAATTTGTATAATAATCAAAAAAATTGTCTTTGGCAATAATACAGCTGATAAACAATCAAGTTTATCAAGAGTATTACTAGGTGCGTTCATATAACAGCGTGTGTAAATGGATATAATTTTGCACCTTATAAGTTTATATGCTTTCATGAGTCCCCCTATTGTAATTTATTCTGTGAAAGTACATAATGTAAACAAATATGTATAGCAAGAGGCAACACTTTTTTACTATTATCTTTACTTATTTGCGCTTACAATTCTTTATTTTTCAGTTTTGCCTTTTTCTAAGCAACAGCTGTTGTGTGATTATTTCGATGTAACCACCTACTTTTGTGGGTAAAAAATTATCCGGCTACTTTCGCGGGTAGAATATCAAAAGGGTGTAAAAGTTGCATATTAATAGAGCTTGGCCTAGGGATGAAGAACAGAAATTAAGGATAAAGGCGAGCTTGCAATAGTAGTAAGGTGATAAGTTTAATTCTTAGAGAAGGTTGGCGGTGGAGAGTAAAGGAGGATAAGAAACAGTGTTTAAAAGACTGCAGTCGGAATAGTAAAAGTCACGAAAATTTCGATTTTCATAAACTTTACTGTTCGTCGACTTATTAATTCGAACACTTGCTTGTGCTTGCGCTTTTGAGAAAAAACAACAGTCTCAGTTCTAGCACAAGTAAAAAACGAAATACGAAAGAAATGAAATGCCGTAAACAGTCGAGCCTTCGTATATTTAATTATTGATATTACTGCGGCTTTCCTCAGAGTCCACAGTCGCTGTGAAATCAATGGTGTTTATTTTAACAGTCGCAAAAATTAACAGTCTCAAAAAGCAGCAGTCGTGAAACATGAAAATCAGCGCTTTTTGCAAACTGCAAGCGACTAATATTTTGCGTTTGGTTATGATTTTTGTTTACTAAGACGAGACGATACAGCGTTATACGTAATACGATGTACTTATGCATGTATATATGTATGTGCATTAAGGTGGCCCTTATTTTCCAGAGTGTTCCGATTCTCGATCTCACCCCTAGAAATATGCGAATAGCCTAAAAACTAGAATATAAAAAGTTTTAGGTCAATCGAAAAAGGGTTAGAGGTGGCGCAAAGAGCTTGAAATCGTGAAAAATTACGAATTTTTACAATTTCTTTAATTTGGTCAACCCTACTTCATTTGTTATGGGCGAAACGTAATTTATCGTGTTATTAGTAAGTTCTAGACATATTTTGCTTTCAAATAAATCTAAAACAACAAATATTGGACAAATAATAAGTTTTGAGAAAAGTGAGAAAAAGTTAATGCAGGTAAAAATAAATTTATAATAATCCTACTTGGTAGGATTTTATATAGTATGATTCTTTGATAAGAAAAAGTAACAAATTTTATATATACATAATTTTATTAGAAAATGGATGATTTTTTTTTGAGTTATGCCGTTATTCCACAGATCGAATATCATATATTTTGATTGATATACTTTATTAAACCAAATAGTAAATACATTAATAACCATTGTTAAATACATTATATTCTATAATTTAGATGTGCTTATAACTATTTGTTATTTCCGTTTATAATTTTTAGAAATTTTTTTTTTACTACTTTTATCACTTAAACTTTTTCTATTTTTAACAATGGAGTTCTCTGTCTGCTTAGTCGTTTTTGAAACCACTTCAATTCTTTTATTTTTCAGTTCTTTCTGGTCTACGACATTGAATATATTTTCATACCATTTCGATGCTTCACTACTGCAAAATTTTATTAGCAAGTTATACCGTTTTTCCATAAATGAAGCTAATATCTTTGTTATTATTTTCTAAGATTAATATGATATGTGTATGTAATCGTGCTCTTTTTATTTAGTTGATTTATGGAAAAACGGTGTAACTCGACTTATACCATTATTCCACACATCACCTCAATTAATGATGATTTATTGTGTGATTCAAATTTTTTTTGTAATCAGTTACAATTGTTTTTCTTGTTCGTCATTTGCAAGTATTCTATTATATGCTTCCAAAAGTTTTACTCCCCGTTCTGCTGTGTCGTCAACTACTTTTATATTTATAACAGTATGCTTAGCTTTTTTATATGTTTCTGTATCCCCCCAGTATCGTATCAATTGTATTTCCTGTTACAAAATCGTGTAGTTCTTTTTCTATGAATTTGTTGATTTCACTGGGCCTTAAGTGTAACCTCTTTAAATTTTCTGTTTCCTTGTCGCAGTTGTCTGTTATGTTTTTGATTTTTTCCACAATGTTGTTGTTGTAGCGATTAGTTACTCCCCGAAGGCTTTGGGGAGTGTTATCGATGTGATGGTCCTTTGTCGGATACAGATCCGATACGCTCCGGTAACACAGCACCATTAAGGTACTGGCCCGACCATCTCGGGAACGATTTATATGGCCACATTAAACCTTCAGGCCATCCCTCCCTCCCCACCCCCAAGTTCCATGAGGAGCTTGGGGTCGCCAGAG
Source organism: Eurosta solidaginis (assembly GCF_040869045.1). Classification (NCBI taxonomy): domain Eukaryota; kingdom Metazoa; phylum Arthropoda; class Insecta; order Diptera; family Tephritidae; genus Eurosta; species Eurosta solidaginis. Next base: position 111,711,632 of record NC_090321.1, read on the forward strand.
CCTCGTCTGTTAGTGAAACGGGATTCGCCGCTCGAAGGTGAGGTTGACAATTGGGTTGGAGAAGCTATATATTGCGCTACACAACCCCTTGAATCCCTTTGTTGTTGTTGTTGTTGTAGCGATAAGGTTGCTCCCCGAAGGCTTTGGGGAGTGTTATCGATGTGATGGTCCTTTGCCGGATACAGATCCGGTACGCTCCGGTACCACAGCACCATTAAGGTGCTGGCCCGACCATCTCGGGAACGATTTATGTGGCCACATTAAACCTTCATGAATCCCTTTCTTTATTCATTGTACAAGAGACTTTACATCGAACAATGCCAATGCAATACATTCTTCAGACAGGTAGGTGCCATAGGCGGTTACAAAACTTTTTTATTGCAATGTCAGATATTTATTTATTAACATTTCTGTATTTATAAATTTCTTTAATAAAAGATAAGTCTTGAAGAGGTGCTCTATAAGAATTGGTACAGTTAAACCAAAGCTTAACATAGAATTGTCTAATAAACGCGCATATACTTGCTATCGAATTCTCTTCATACTCCGTTAGTTTAAACTGTTCACGAAATAAATAAATTTTTAAGCAATACAATGCCTTAGACATCCACCGAGCATGATGATTGGGCCCTGGTACCCGAAACTTTATGCCATCACTTGCTCCTAGACATATAGACGTTAATTCCAATAATTCCCTATAGTCATCTCTTTCTATTTTATTTTTCAACTCTTCCTTAGAGAAATTTAGAATAGTATCTTTGCTATTGCTAAAAAGTAATTTCAATTCGTTATTTTGTAGCAAATCTTTAAAACTATTTTTGTCGATGTTTCTCCAATTATCTTGATATTGCCGAAATAACTGAACGTTCTTACTAGTATTTAATGGACAATAACATTCGAAAAACCCTCTCAGCAAAATTTCATAAGTATGATGACGACAAGGTAGATATAAAAGTTTTCGCGCAAGTTTTTTTTCTGATAACGTTGCCGCTCCTTTTATAACGCCTGTGTTAACCGATGTCGTATCAAAACAACAGGCCACAATATCATCCTTCAGATCCCATTCAAATAACAGTTCATACAACGTATCACCTATTGCCGAGCCTGTTGCAGCATATAATTTTGGAGCTCCTATTAACTGTTCTCAATTCCTGTAAGTAACAATTGGAAGTAGTTCCGCCTTTTTACGACCTGTTATTTCTGGAAATAGATTTCCACTCCATAACGGTTATAACGGTATATCACAAGCATGTCACGCTTCAGCATGCACGTGCAACACATTTGCACCAACTTAATTTACTTTTCAAATTTGGTCGTCGAAAGCAATATATATTTTGCCCTGTAACTCTGATCGACCGATTTTGAAGATTGTGGCCATTTTAGAAAATTAAGCAAATACAGATTTTATTACGGTATGGAAAAGCAGGAAATTTTCGTAGGGTTTAGAAATATGGAAGCCTGAAACACGAAATTGTAAAAATTCGTAATTTTTCAGGATTTAAAGCCCTTTGCCCCACCTCTAAATCTTTTTTGATTGGCCAAAAACTTTGCATATATTCGTTTTCAAGAATCCAAACACTTTTTTCCCCCTCCATGCAACGAAGAGCCACCCTAATGTGCATGCATTTCCATTTCAAGTATATTAAAAAAACAAGTAAGGACGGGCTGTGCCGAAGACTTCATACCTTTCATGAATAGGGCTGAACAATAATCTTATCCCGTTCGTAATCTCCAAATAATCGGATGTATAAGATAAATATATAGTGAACAGATGTACATACCTAAACGATTTTTAAGATAAATATAAAATAAATAAGTAAGGACGGGACTGTCTTCGGCTGTGCCGAAGACTTCATACCTTTCATGAATGGGGCTGAACAATAATCTTATCCCGTTCGTAATCTCCAAATAATCGGATGTATAAGATAAGAAATATATAGTGAACAGATGTACATACCTAAACGATTTTTAAGATAAATATAAAATAAAAAATGGCAAAAAACCCCCTTATCTGAACGATCGGTTGTATGGGATATATATTATATATAGCTCCGATCGAAATGATTTTTACAGGAAATCTATGATATATTAAAATATATATCACCAAGTTTCACGTTTTTATATTGGAAAGTAAGGGAAAAATGGCCCAAAATCGTTCTATCTGAACGATCGGTTGTATGGGATAGGTATATACTATATACATACATATAGCTCCGATCAAACTGATTTTTTCAATAAAATCTTCTATGATATATTAGGATAAATATCACCAAATTTAACGTTTTTATATTGAATATTAAGGGAGAAATGGCTAAAAATCTTTCTATCTGAACGATCGGTTGTATGGGATATATATTGTATATAGCTCCGATCGAAATGATTTTTTCATGAAATCTTCTATGATATATTAGAATAAATATAACCAAGTTTAACGTCTTTATATTGGAAATTAAGGAAGAAATTGCCAATCTTCCTATCTGAACGATCGGTTGTATGGGATATATGCTATATATAGCTCCGATCAAAGTGATTTTTTCAGGATATCTTCTATGATATATTAGAATATATATCACCGAGTTTCACGATTATACCTTCTAAATTGCGGCAGGAATGACCAAAATCGTCTTATCTCAACGATCGGTTGTATGGGAGATATATGTTATAGTGGTCCGATCCTACCGGATCCGACAAATGTCTAATATAATACAAAAATACATCCTTGTGCCAAATTTCATTGAGATATCTCAAAATTTGAGGGACTAGTTTGCGTTCAAACAGACAGACGGACATGGCTATATCAACTCAGTTCGTCGCCCTGATCAATTCGGTATACTTAATGGTGAGTCTATCTTCTATATTTCTCAACGTTACAAACATCGGACCAAAGTTAATATACCATTTCATGTTCATGAAAGGTATAAAAATAGAATATATGACATATTTCTGCATACATATGTACATGTGTGTATATTTTATTTTGAAACATTTTAAATTTAAATAATAAATATTTATTTATATTTTAATTAAAACAATTACATGGATTTAAAACAAGCACGAAACTAAAAATTCATTATCAAATAAAATTTTAGTTCTTATTTCAATTGACTTCAAAATCATGCTTCCAATGGTTGTTACGAGCTCCAGACTTGAGTTGTTAACAATGTTTTCAGTTTTAATTTTTATTTTCAGCCACTGTGCCTAAAAATTTGCATAGTGTAGATGCTCTTTTTGAAATTTTTAATAGTTTTTTGATGATTAGCTTACCGCACAAAATCATACTAAATTTTTAAATATGTTCTTTTAGCAGCAATATTAACCACCAAACAAAAAGAGATACCGTTACAATTACTGAGAAGTAAACGCAAAAACTAACTCCTAGTAGTGTTTGGATTTACATGTACAACGATTACGTGCAACGCTGTATCGCCTCGTCTTACAAACAAAAATCATAACCAAACGCAAAATAACACTCGCTTGCAGTTTGCAAAAAGCGTTGGTTTTCATGTTTCACGACTGCTGCTTTTTGAGACTGTTAATTTTTGCGACTGTTAAAATCAAAAGCATTGATTTTACAGCGACTGCGCGCACAGAGGAAAGACGCAGTAATATCAATAACACTGGTCGACGGCCAAAATTTACCAGAGACGCCGTTATGAAATTCGTATGTAAAACCACCCCCTGATTTCGAAAATCGAGTTCATTTTTGATGATATTTGCAATTTACCGTTATTCGAAAAAACCAAAAAGATGGCTCCCTTTAATTACGTATATCTCACGAACGGGTCAGGCAATTGCAAAAAAGGTTACAGAATCGGAAAGACGATAAAATTTGCTATAAATGCATAATACATTTATTTATTTATACAAATCAAAAATGAACTCAATTTTCGAAATCAGGGGGTGATTTTACATACCAATTTCATAACGGCGTTTCTGGTAAAGAGAAAAAGTTGAAATTCGTGGTCCAGTGTAATTAAATGAGTCGTTAATTTTGAAAGTGGTTTAAGTCCATTTTTTCTTATATTGAGGTATTTAAGGGTTTGTGTTTGATTTGTTTCAAAAATATTGTTAAGTAGTATTAATTTTTTTTTTGGCTTTGTGACCTTAAACATGTTAGAATATATAACGTAATATGCTTTATAAACTTTACTAGCTGCGTTTCAGAACCTAAAACGGACTTAAACCACTTTCAAAATTAATAAAATGGCTTTTTTGTTTGTGAAATTATTTTTAAGAAATTATATAATAGAAATTGTATATATTTTATCTTCGATGTAGATGAATGTAAAAGCTTTAAAATAAATAGAGAAGTTTTTAAGTTAGATATAGATTTGTATTTATGTAATTAAAAAAATGTTTTTAAAAATAAATATTAATTCATTTATTAAAAAATTTAATTTACATTCACTTATTTATTAAGGATAATATTGAAGATTTTGCCATATTATTTTTCCTCATTTAGATTATGTGTGAGGTTGTTAAAATATTCATAGTGCATAGGTGGTATATGTGTACCTTAGTAACTCCATCATATCCTTATACTTAGTAGTTGAAATGGGACGTACATTTTGCTATAATGGTGTTAATTTTATTTTGTTGAAGTTTCTTAGTCTTCGCCGACAACGTAATAAATCAAGTATTTTGAACCCTTCCACTTCCATAGATTCTTTATAAAGCATTTTATAGGATGCATTTTTTATAAATCGCATCCAACATATCCTTAGCCAATTTACAGGTTCGCCACTAGAGTTTTTTAATCTTTTATGAATTGCTTCTTCCAGATAATAATTAATAATAATAAATTTTAAATAAATATTAAATAATAAGTTTTATTTGAGTGGACTTAAACCAGTTTCAAAATGTTTTTTTTCCTTTCAAGTCCCCAAAATCATAGCGATTTTAATGATACTAGACTTAAATTGTTTATAAAAAAAAGATTATATAGAAATGTGATTATTGTTATCATTAACTCCATTTTTTTTTAAATGGACTTAAACCACTTTCAAAATAAACGACTCAAATATACGAAGGCGCGACTGTTTACGGCATTTCATTTATTTCGTTTCTCGTTTTTTGTTTGTGCTAGAACTGAGACTTTTGTTTTTTCTCAAAGGCGCAATGACAAGCAAAATCAAATAACATGACAACTCACACAGTTTTTTAAACACTGATAAGAAATCAGTAAAGTAAATAAGTTATGGAAGAATATGTGAGTTAGTTATAAAAACAGATTAACTCTTGCTTGAAATGCAGTGCGTTACGTATTTGCCTTATTCTAGCAGGAAAGTTATTCCAAAGACGGATCGAAGTGACAAAGAATTGTCTTTCAGAAACTAACATACGGTATTTGAAAAGTGCAAGAAGCATTGACCTTGTTGAATGAAGAAACTGAAGCCTTCGAAATGGGTAATGAGGAGCTTTGGTATGATTTATCTTATATAAGGTAGTAAGAGTTGTAACATTTAGAAGGTTGTCAAAGGATGTGTCGAGCAACTTTCCATAGTAATGGGAAACGTGATGAAGTCTATTCAGCCCATGTACATATCTGGCAATGTTATTGTAAGCAAAATTTGACTTCTTTTTGCTCGCATAGTCACAGTTAGAAAAATCTCACAGCCATAAAGGAGTATAGGTATTAAGTCGCTTCCCAAGGCAGTCGGTTCTATGTACCGGAGCGACTCGGGATTTTTCCCGACCAAGGACTGTCATTTCAGTTAATTAATTTTAATTTGTTTAATTTGTTGGGTCTCTCCTTGCAGCGGGACTGCTCCATATTCTCTTGCTCCGGGAAGGTATCGAATCCAATCCGGGTCCGTCTGAGAAATGGTTTTGCTGCGTCTGCCGTAAAAGAATCTTTTTAGGACGGTCAGACTCTTGTCAGTGTGTCTCTAGCAAGGGATGGTTGCATCGTACAGGTTGTTCTGGGCTAGATCCCAAAATCCGACGTCCACGTAACTTTTATAAATCTTTTGTGGCTCCAAGGGGAGCGTGCTTTCCGCAAGGTCATTGAATTGAATCCGTCTCGGCTCGCTTCATTCCCGCCGGTAGAATTCCCGAAATTCGGCCTCCGGCCTCACTTTCCGGCGGAGGCCACAAATTTAGCGAGAGAACGCGACCTTATAAGACAGCTCGATCCCGCCGACCCCCAAATAATGGATATACACCGCATCAGATTGTTTGTGGATGAACACAAGCGGGCGAAATGGGAGGAGCACCTAAGTGTTTGTAACCGCTCTGCCGGTGTAGGTAAGCTTTGGTCCACCGTAAAATCCCTATCGAATCCGTCTAAGCCCAATGACAAAATTTCCATCGCCTTTGGCGATAAAGTGCTGTTGGATGCGAAAAAATGCGCAAGCGCTTTCTGCCGACAATATATTATGCATTCTACGGTCGACAAAGAAAGACGGAGGGCCAAGAGACACGCATATAAACATAAATTCAGCGCGTCGCCAATTACCATCACCACCAAAGAGGTTGAGGATGCCATCGGTCATGCTAAACCATCCAAAGCAGTGGGCCCATACGGCATAGCCATGCCGATGCTTAAAAGCCTAGGGAAAGAGGGTTTCAAATATTTAGCACATGTCTTCAACCTGTCTCTTTCCACCTTTGTCATTCCCGAAAAATAGAAAATGGCCAAGGTGGTCCCGCTACTAAAGCCTGGGAAACCAGCTAACACAGGAGAGTCATACCGACCGATATCTCTCCTATCGCCAGTAGCCAAGACGCTTGAAGCCATTTTGCTACCCTACTTCAAAGCAAATTTGCAGCTAGTCTGTCATCAGCATGGAGAAAACTCCATAGCACCACCACCGCGCTAAATGCCATTAGCACCCAGATAAATTGCGGTTTAAATCAAAACCCCCCATAGAGCAGTACTCGTTGCGCTAGACCTATCAAAAGCTTTTGATACGGTCAACCATGGCACGTTACTGCAAGACCTGGAAGGGTCTACCCTTTCCCCATGTCTTAAAAGGTGGACCGCAAATTATCTGGGTGGTCGGCAGGCATCGGTGCAATTTAGAAACGAAACATCAAAACCAAGAAGAATTAAACAAGGGGTGCCACAGGGTGGTGTCCCATCCCCACTTTTGTTTAATTTCTACATATCTAAGCTACCTTCGCCACCAGAAGGAGTTACTATCGATTCCTACGCCGATGACTGCACAATAATGGCCACAGGCCCAGGCCCACAGATCGATGAGCTTTGCAACAGAATAAACAACTACCTCTCTGATCTCTCCAGTTTTTTCGCCTCGCGAAACGTGGCATTATCACAGTCTAAATCCTCCGCGACCTTATTTACAACATGGACGTCCCAAATGTCGACCATTTTGAACATCCACGTCGATGGCACTACGCTACCGACTGTCCTACACCCCAAAATCTTGGATGTGAGTTTAATCAGGATCTATATTTTGGTGAGAATGCTGCCGCAATTGTACCGAAAATCCAGAGCCGTAATAAAATCCTCAAATCTTTTGCTGGCAGTACTTGGGGAAAATACAAAGAAATGCTCATTACCACTCACAAAGCAATTGACCAGCCGATTGCATGCTACGAGTCCCCTATATGGTCGCCAAGCCTAAAAACTATCCACTGGAAGAAGCTACAGGCCTGCCAAAATACTGTTCTCAGAACCGCCACGGGCTGTCTTCTTATGTCGCCAGAACACCATCTACATAATGGGGCGAGAATACTCCCCATCAGGGAGAGAAATTACGTGCTATTCAACAGTTCCTGTTGAATACCCAGAAACCTGGGCATTCCAACAGACATCTGATTGGTGAGCCAACTCCGCCCAGGGGCTTAAGGAGTCACCTCCGTAAGCATTATGAGGAAATACGGCACCTGAGAACTCAGCCGTATGAAGCAAAAAACACAAGCAGGTCCTCAGTGAACTCCATAAACAGGCGTCGGACCTTTATGCCAGGAATTGCCCGGTGAATCAGTACTCAACAGTAACCGAAAACTTGCAGAAGAGGAACGCACACTCCCCAGGGAAACGCGAGTCACTCTAGCTCAACTTCGATCGGGATACTGTAACAGGTTAAACTCTTACCAATCCAGAATCAGCCCCGACATACAAAATGTATGCTCTGCTTGCAATATGTCCCCACATGACACCAACCATCTCTTTAATTGTAATGTGGAACCAATGCCTCTAACACCCCTCAAGCTGTTGAAACAGCAAGTTTCCTTGGACTCCCGCTAGAGGATATTGATGACAATTTGTGATCGGTCGCAGCTATTGGATGGGGGCGAAGCACTGCTACAACAACAACAACAACATAGGTATTAAGTAAACCAAGAATAATTAAACAATGGGTGCCACAGGGTGGTGTCCTATCCCCACTTTTGTTTCACTTCTACACATCAAAACTACCTTCACCACCAGTACGAGTCACTATAATTTCCTACCCCTCAAACATCGACAGTGGCATCTCAGCTGGAATCGCAGGAGACACGTTTAACATCCAAGATGGAAGAACAGAAAACATATATGGCATCCCAACTGGAATCACAGGAGGCACGCATTTCAAAAATGTCGTCACAAATGTCATCTCAACTGGAATCGCAGGAGACACGCATAACATCACAGATGGAATCGCAAGAAACACGCATAACATCTAAGATTGAAGCACAGGAGACGCGTATTTCCGAAATGTCGGCACAAATTTCAGCACAGATATCATCTCAGATCTCCACACAACTAGAAGAGCAGGAAGTCCGTATATCATCGAAACTGGAAGCGCATGTGGAAGAAAAACTAACCCAGTTTCATGAAGGCTTCAGGGGTCGACAGGATAAAATAGAGGCAGAGATGGATGCTTTGAAAGATAGGATCCAGGAATTACAATTAATCGCCCAGCTGTTTCAGCGAGTAATCCAAAGGTAAAAACACCATCCTTTGACGGTTCTGTTCCTTTCCAGGTCTTTAAGCTACAGTTTGAGAAGACCGCGGCAGTGAACAACTGGAATGCTGCACTCTTCGTAGCATTGAAAGGACCAGCTGCCGAAATCTTACAGACTATTCCAGAGTACGAACGGAACAGTTATGACACATTGATGGCTGCTGTAGAACGACGTTATGGAAGCGAGCATAGAAAACAGATATTCCAAATTGAGTTGCAAAACCGCTACCAAAAAGCAAGTGAGACATTGCAGGAGTTTGCTTCAGATATTGAAAGATTGGTTCATCTTGCAAATGCGGACGCACCCGTGGAATACACTGAAAGGGTAAAAATCCAGAGCTCATAAATGGCATACGGGATGTGGAAACGAAGCGGGCTACATATGCGAATCCAAAACTAACATTTGCTGAAACGGTATCCCACGCACTGACTCAGGAAACAGCGTCACTTTTGAGTAAGCCCGCATATAAAGCTCATCGCGTGGAAGTGGAAAGGCCAGACTGGGTAGACACAATTTTGGAAGCATTGAAGGGTACGCAGCAGAAGAATAATGATGCAGTCAAATGCTTTAAGTGTGGAAAGCCAGGGCATATTGCGCGTTATTGCAACACCAACCCTAACAGTTCCAATAATGTGGGTGGTCGTAAACGCAGAGCAGAAGGAGATGAGCAAATCTCCAAGACCACTCAATCGTTAAACTAAATCGAGTCAGCCGCAAGGGGCGGCAGCTGGCTCCCGCAATTGAATGCCCCATAATCTCTATCTCGCAGATTGGAAGAAGATCGAGCAATTTTACTGTTGGAGGACATGTGGATGGAAAGGAACGTTTACTGACTGTAGATACGGGTGCATCTCATTCCATCATTCGAGCGGATTTAGTCAACAAAACGATAAGACCATTGCTTGGAGCAAGATTACGTACAGCCACTGGAGAGGACACCCAGGTAATTGGAGAAGTTAAATGTGAAGTAGCAATTGGGAACGTCATAGCAATTGGGAACGTCACGGTATTACACAATTTTATAGTGGCAGGTATTGTTGATGAAATCATAATTGGAGTGGACTTCTTAATCAACCAAGGCATCAAAATCGATATGCAAAGCAAGACTATGCGATATAAGAACATGGATGTGCCACTTAATTTCGGTTACGAGAGAGGCTACAGCAGTAAACGAGTGCTGGTGGAAGAGAGTCAGGAAATACCACCAAAATCAGAATCAGTCATCTGGGAAAAGGTTGATGGAGATTGTGGGACAAACAAATTGTGGGTTGTCGAAGCAGCAAACAAATCAGCACCGAACATACTTGTAGGAAAAACCCTGGCTATGACAAAACAAGATGAACGTATTCCGTTAAGAGTACTCAATGAGTTCAAGTCACCACTCAAACTGACCAAAGGAGCTATTTTGGGAAGATGCCAGGAGGCTGAAGTAATTATTAACTGTGAACAGCTCCAGGAACACGTTTCATCTAGTAATACTGATCTTTCAAATGACATCACGGCATGGACGGAGGGGCTAGAGGAAGATTATCAGAGTAAGGCAAAGCAACTGCTCCTAAAGTACGCAAACATATTTGACCAGGATGGTTACAAACCATGCCGCACCAATGTTGTGAAACATCAAATTGACACTGGAGATGCAAGGCCGATCCGTCAAGCTCCACGTAGTGTTCCACTGGCGAAGCGGGAAGTTGTAAGTCAAATTATACAAGAAATGAGCGACAGCGGCGTCATCGAACCATCAGCTAGTCCCTGGAGCTCACCGGTAGTACTTGTAAAGAAGAAGGATGAAAAAATGAGGTTTTGCGTGGACTACCGGAAGTTGAATGACGTTAAGAAAAAGGATAGCTACCCATTGCCAAGAATTGACGACACTCTGGACTCGCTATCTGGTACGGAATGGTTTTCCACACTGGACTTGAAAAGCGGCTACTGGCAAGTGGAGGTGAAGGAGGAAGACAAAGAGAAAACAGCCTTCAGCGTCGGAGATGGTCTTTGGCAATTTACAGTGATGCCCTTTGGACTATTTAATGCACCAGCTACTTTCGAGAGACTCATAGATCAGGTATTGAAAAGACTCCATTGGAAAACATGCTTGGTGTACCTGGACGACATCATCGTATTGGGCAAGAACTTTGATAAACATCTTAAAAACTTAGATGAAGTTTTCCAGAGAATAGCTGGCGCTGGTCTGAAGTTAAGTCCCAAAAAGTGTGCGCTGTTTAAAAAGGAAGTAAATTATTTGGGTCACAAGGTAACGAGGTATCCGTACAGCGAATGAAAAGATAGAGGCAGTAAAGGATTGGCCAAGACCACAGAATCTGTATGAATTGAGAAGTTTCCTTGGGCTGTGCACATATTACCGCCGATTTGTACCAAATTTTTCCAGCGTAGCCCCTAGCCTCCATGAGCTTACAAGAACAAACAAAGCTTTTGAATGGAAGAAGGAGCAAGAAGTGGCTTTCCAAACATTGAAGAAGCGTTTGTGCACTGCCCCAATGTTAGCATATCCGATTCCAGGAGCAACATTTATTCTAGATACAGATGCGAGTGGATATGCTATAGGAGGCGTTTTATCACAACTGGTCGATGGACAGGAGAAGGTAGTTGCATATTACAGCCGTTCGATTGGAAAACCAGAGAGGAACTACTGTGTTACGCGGAGAGAGCTGGTGGCATTGGTAGAGTGCATTAAACATTTTCACAAATACCTCTACGGCCAGCGATTCCGTGCCAGGACAGATCACGCAGCGTTGAAATGGCTTCTGCAGTTCCGTAATCCGGAAGGACAATTGGCACGGTGGATCGAGCGACCACAAAGCTATGACTTTTCCATTGAGCATCGAAAAGGTAGTACCCATGGAAATGCTGATGCAATGTCACGAAGACCATGTAGTTTGGAATGCAAGCACTGTTCAAAGGCCGAGGCTAAAGAAGACATTATAGATGTCCGGCTAATGACTATAACGTGTACGGATGAATGGGACAAGGAACAACTAAGAAAGTGTCAGCTAGAAGATACAGATCTGTCACATGTCATGCAAGGGCTGGAACGAAACGAAAGACCAAGCAGAGAGGAGATGTCAGCAGAGAGTCCCATTGCGAAGTCATATTGGGCACAGTGGAACAGTTTAGAATTGATATCCGGTTGCTTGCATCGAGTATGGGAGAGTGAGGATGGTCAATGCAAGAAGAAACTGATAGTTCCCAGAAAGAGGATTCCTGACGAGCTCAGCGAGCTGCACAATGGTCCAAGTGGATGTCATCTTGGAATCACGAAGACACTCGAGAAAATTAAGCAGATACTCTATTGGGTTGGTTGCCGTCAGTCGGTCACCGAGTGGATTGCCAACTGCGAGGTATGCAACAGAGCGAAAGAGCCCAAAACCCGAAGTCATGGCCAGATGAAGCAGTATATTTCAGGTGAACCATTTGAAAGGATCGCCGTGGATGTCGCAGGTCCATTTCCTACTAGCAACCGCGGAAACAAATACGTACTGGTGGTTATGGATTATTTCAGTAAATGGCCAGAGGTATACCCAATCCCAAACCAAGAAGCAGAAACAGTAGCAGAAGTGGTTAAAAACGAATGGGTTGCAAGGTATGGTGTACCGATGGAGTTGCATTCTGACCAAGGCAGGACTTATGAATCAGCTGTGTTCCAAGAAATGTGCAAGAAGTTGGGCATTCGAAAAACGCGGATAACTTCATTGCATCCTCAGTCCGATGGTATGGTGGAACGTTTCAATAGAACATTGGAGGAGCATTTAAGGAAAGTAGTAGACAAGTACCATAAGGACTGGGATACACACATATCATTATTCTTGATGGCCTACCGATCGGCAGTACATGACACAACGGGCCAAACTCCCGCAAAGGTAATTTTTGGCAATGACCTTCGACTGCCAGCTGATTTTAAGTATGGGATGGATGCCGATGCGGAGAGGAATGTCAAGAAATCCACTGGTGTCTTGGAAGAAGAGCTGAGAGAGATACACGATCTGGTAAGGCAACGAGCAAAGATTGTGAGTGACAAGATGAAAGCGAGGTACGATAAAGCAATTAATTCGGAAGGGTTTCAGGAAGGAGATTTGGTGCTGCTATACAACCCACAACGAAAAAAAGGTTTGTCTCCGAAATTGCAGTGTAACTGGGAAGGCCCATACAAAGTTGTAAAACGGATCAACGATGTAGTTTACCGCATACAAACCACTACCAAACCACGAGCCAAAATGAAAGTAGTTCATTTGGAGAGGTTAGCAGCGTTTAGATAGAGAGATTTGTCTGATCGGGACGATCAGACTTAGTTGGAGGGCAGTGTTACGAATATTAGCAAAACTAAGGGGTGCTGCTATCTCTAAGCCGATTCTAAGCAGTGACGTGAATTCACATCAATAATTCAATCATTATGTATCTACATAAACGAATCAATTATTGCGTCTACACATGTGTACGAGCAGCGGAGAACAAATGCACAAACACATGCATATATCTTATCTGAGTTGTCACAAGAGAGGGCAATAATTTGTGCAAGTATTACTCAAATGGGAAATTATAAACGTAGGTGTGGCTGGCGATTTTGTAGCTGAAACAAACTAGTAAGTTCTGGAATAGAAAAGCCTGGAAGTATGCAATGAGAAATCAAAAAGTATAAAAGGCGCGACAGTAGAGGCGAAGAGGTGTTTCAATTGAGCTATCAATCAGTTTGGTTATTAAGCAAGCTACTCGTTGCAAAGTTTGAGTGTTATTGTGAAGTACTTTAATAAAGACCATTTTGCATTATTAAATATTGGAGTTATTTATTCAACAGTTTAGTGATTCGAACTCAGCAGAAGATTGCAAATAAGGGGAGTTGCAAGTAAAATCGTTACAATAAGTACAAGTATTAATTCATTGGTATTTTATACACTTGTTGGCACTAACTAAGTATTTTTGTGCTTAGGCACGCGCGAACGACAACAACCGACCGACAACTCTAGATGATCACGATGATGGCATTATATGACCAACTTCTTTCCCCCAACTCTCCAAACACGATTTAATTTTTATATCGTATGGTTTTCATTTCGCTTCTGACACCTCAAGTTTTTCATATCGCGATTTCAATCGTATAGACTACGGTCAACTCGATGCAGGTGTTAATGCTATAAATTGGAGCTCAATACATATTATGACTTCTGCCGATGATCAGATAAGTTTTATTCAAAAGAACATAAATATCCTCTTTGACCAATTTGTTCCGCTTATAACAAGGTCAGCTGGGTCCAAGAGGCATCCATGGTTTAACAATTTTATAAAGCAGCTAATAGAAAAACACAGCAAAGCTTATCTGAGTTGGAAACAAAATCGATCAGAGAGAGCTTATAATGATTACAAGAAACTGAGAAGAGACGTGAAAAAACAATTAAGAGGCAAAAAAGAAAGTGTTATGAATATCAGTTCAGTACAGCCATTGGCTCACAGAAGACGTGGAAGCAGATCCGCGAAATTGGCATTGGAAAAAAGTAGATGAGTTAAACGTAACCTTTGCAAATTCCCCACCTCTGCATAATATTAACTATAATCGTTATAGTTATGGTCCAAGTGTCTTACCCGGTTTTGCCTTTCAATGCGTCTTTGAATACGATGTGGTCGAGTCCATTCTCAATCAAGTCAAGCGCCGTTGGCTTTGATGGTGTTCATCCTAAGCTCGTAAAATGCATCCTGCCAAGAATTCCTTCATATATCGTTTACGCTTTCAACTCCATTTTAACTACATCAGTTTATCCTAAATGCTGGAAAAAAGCTAAAATTATTCCTGTTCAGAAACGAAATGTTGACTTTCGACCTATTGCTATTCTGACTTTTCTTTCTAAGGTTTTCGAACGCGTGATGCATCGACAGATAAATATTTTTGTCCATAACAACTCCCTGATAAGCCCGTATCAGTCGGGATTAAGAACAAGCAAGAGCTGTATCACAGCGCTATGAAGCGTTTCAGTTGATATTAGAAGAAATATGGATAAGGACCATGTAACGTTCCTCACACTCTTCGACCACTCGAAGGAATTTTACTCAGTTCACCATACTTTACTACGCTTAAAACTTAAAACGCTTTTCAACCTCTCAGCACCATCCTTGGAGCTAGTAAGTACGTATATTCTTGAGAGATATCAAGCATTAAGCGTCGTTATTATTCGGTCTATATAAATAATAATATAAATGGCCTGCCTGAAATTCTTAACCCTTAAGCACCTAACACCATCTCCAGACGGTCATTACTTAAATCAAAATAAAATTGAAAACAACGTGCGTAGCATCTTATGCGCTCATACCGTTGATTGTGCATGGAATGTGCTTTACAGCTGTTTTTTTCAAAACCGTTCGTGAAAATGACGGGAAATTATGTGTGAATTTAGAGCGCATTAGAATTATAATAAAAATCATTTTCTACAACGCAGTTGTTCTGAAATTTTTATGTAAGGTATGCGCTATTAAAACTTTGTAGTATTGAGGTTTTTGTGAAGGCCGTCTATAGACGGTCTTAGTAGCTTGAGTGATACAAAGTTCCTCAGTTTTTGTCACGTTTTATGTGCGGTTTTGTAAATTTTTTTATGATTAACGTTAATTTTTTAATTGAGAAAGTGTTTATTTGCTGTTGATTGCTGTTACCACAAAATGTCTCATCAGAAAATGTTGGTGTACCTGAGAGCACGTGATATATATAGTCTAGGAACTGTGAGAGCGTATCGGATCCCAAAATGCAAGCTACCAACGGACAAAAGTGAAGAATTGAAAAAAGTTCCACGGGGATATTCAACGGAGTTTGTTGCAACCGCTTACGGCGTCGACATCAGCACCGTTTTGTGGAAGGCCACAAAAAATTTCACACTTTGCTCGACATATGTAGGTATTAAACCTTTCGGAAGAGCGGATGTTGAAATTACAGATCAGCAATCTAAAATTCCAAGATATATAAGAAAGGAAAAGTCTTATATAGACATCGACTGTCCACAAATTATACGCGAATATAATGCGCACATGGAAGGAGTGGACCTAATGGACTCGTATATGGGTCGCAACGGACTCCGAATTAAAACTCAAGAAATGGCTAAAAGATTATTTTATCATCTCCTCGACATGGCTGTAACCAATGCATTCGTTTTGTATAGAATACTCAATGCTGAAAAAATGGGATTGCTGATGAAGAAGTACAATATATGACCATGTACGTATTTCGCTGTAGCATTGCCAGAGAGCTTTGTGCTTCAGTTGAAAAGAGGTCGGTTGGTCGCCCACTGGCTAATGAATAGCCAACTACCAGTACTAGTAGTGTTGGTAAAAAGGCCATTCATTCAGGGGATAATATCAGATTTGATCGAATTGACCATTTTCCTAAATGGGGACCAAAAAAATCCTGCAGGTTGTGTAAAAAATCTGAAACGCACACTTTTTGTACGAAATGCAATATAAATTTCTGTTATTCCGATGCAAAAAACTGTTTTACAGAGTATCGTATAGCAAAATAGTTATTTTAAAACATATTGAATATTTTTGTTATTGAACGGAATATTCACTTTAACTCTCCGATAGATTGTGGCGTCTGGCCAGACGAGAAGGCTTTATTTTCGTGAATAACTTTACTGCTACCCACCCTATCATGAAAAGCTTTAGTGACTTTTTAAGTTTATAGGCGGTCTTTATGATAATTCGGAAATCGATATTTTTTCTTTTTATTTTACCCATTTTTTTGTACTAAAGTTGATTATGTCACATCTTAGCGTTGTCGTCTGGCTAGACGAACATATTTTTAAGCCTATAAGACCTTATAGTTCGCATTCATTTCAAAATTTATCAATAAAATTTCAAACTTATTTCTGGGCTATCATAGTATGCGACGAATTTTCTTCCAAATTTAAATATTTGTGGATAAAGTTCATTGTGTCAAATTTCGTCTGGCCAGACGGCAACGCTAAGATGTGTTGAATCTATTAACCGCTAATCGGAGGGTTAAATAAAAGCACCTTTTGGTAAATGAATTGATATTTTGATGACTATTAGTGACACTACGTGATACTCACATCACTAGTCTGATGCTAAGAAAATGAAGCCACAACAACAATAAAGCAGGAAGTCACTTGTATCTGTATAAACGAATCAATCATTATGTCTACACATACGAACGTACACGCAGCGGAGAGAGACGCACAAACACATGCATATATCGGAGTTACTCCCGAAAGTATGCAATCATTTGTGCAAGTATCACTTACATATACACGCGCGTGGGCCATACGAGAAGCTATAAAATCGTGCATCTGTTATTATAGCTGATAAATAAGTGGTAGATTCTAGAAAAAGAAGCGCCTAGAAATATGTCAACGAGGAAACCAAACAATATAAAAAGGAGCAACAGTTGAGGCACGACAATCAGTTTGATTTACGCCAGCTGTCAGTTGCGAAATATAAGTGTTATTGTGAAGTACTTTAATAAAGGCCATTTTGCATTATTGAATAGTGGAGTTATTTATTCAACAGTTTAGTGATTCGAACGTTAGTAGAAGGTTGCAAATAAGAGGAATTGCACTAAATTCGTTAGAATTGGTGTCAGAAGAGGAATTGTTGAATAAATTCCGAAGATTGCGAATACAACTTGGACATAGCAAAGTTGAGTGAATTGAGGATCCAGCGACTGAAGAAGGAGTTGGAGAGCCGTGGATTGAATACAACCGACAATAAGATCGAACTTCAAGCACAGCTACGAGAGGTATTGGAGTTGGAAGGAATTAATGTTGACGAGTATGTCTTTTATCCTGATGTGGAAGAATCAACAACAAAAATTTAAGAGAAAAACGAAACATCGCAGACAGTTACGCACAGACTTGAACATGATATTGGCTGCAATATCTGCTCAAACTTCGACAATGGCATCTCAACTGGAATCACAGGAGACATATATGACATCTCAGTTGGCTGAGCAGTTGAAAGCACAGGAGGCCCGCATATCCTCGCAGCTGGAGGCACAGGAGATAAGGGTATCATTGAAGCTGGAGGCCCAGGATACAAAAATTTTACAGTTTGAGGAAAAAATCGGGGCCTAGGTGGATGCTTTGAGAGGACGTATCGAGCAGTTGCAACTAAATCGCCCAGCAGTTTCAACGAGTAATCCAAAGGTAAAAACACCATCCTTTGACGGTTCTATTCCTTTCCAGGCCTTTAAGCTACAATTTGAGAAGACCGCAACAGTTAACAACTGGAATGCTGAAGATAAAGTTGCTGCTCTTCGTAGCATTGAAAGGACCAGCTGCCGAAATCTTACAGTCTACTCCAAAGTACGAACGGAACAGTTATGACAGATTGATAGCAGCTGTAGAACGAAGGTACGGAAGCGAACACAGGAAACAGATATATATATAATTTAGAATTGCAAAAGCGTTACCAAAAAGCTAATGAGACTTTGCAAAAGTTTGCTTCGGATGTTGAAAGGTTGGTTCATTTGGCAAATGCGAACGCACCTGTGGAGTACACCCAGAGGGTAAAAATCCAGAGTTTTATAAATGGCATACGGGACGTAGAAACGAAGCGAGCGACATACGAAAGCCCAAAACCTACATTTACAGAAACGGTATCACATGCTCTGCTTCAGGAAACAGCATCGTTTCTGTGTAAGCCAGCGTTCAAAGCACGCCGTGTGGAGGTAGAAAGGCCCGACTGGGTGAACACAATATTGGAGGCGCTGAAAGGATCGAAAAAGCGGAGTGAAGTAGTTATCAAATGCTTCGAATTCGGGAAGCCCGGTTACATTGCACGTAATTGCGATCTTGATCGTAGTGGTTTCAACAGCATGGGTGGTCTTAATAACAAAGCTAGAGGGAATGAGCAAGAGCCAGTATGTTGTCTACATCGACAGCTAGCTCCAGCTATTCAATGTCCTGTGATATCTGTGTCGCAAATTGGAAGAAAATCGAGCAGTCTTACCGTCAGAGGGAACGTGGTTGGCAAAGAACGTGTACTGACTGTAGATACAGGCGCATCTCATTCCTTAATCCGATCTGACTTGGTCAACAGGAGAGTAAAAGCGTTACCTGGAGCAAGGATGCGTATATAACCAAGTCCAGGGAGAAGTGATATGTGAAGTCTTAATTGGAAAGGTCACAGTTCTACACAAATTCGTTGTGGCGGAGATCGTTGATGAAGTCATGTTGGGAGTGGACTTCTTGGTTAACCGCGACATCAAGATCGATATGCAGAGAAGGGTGGTGCGTTGTGAGAACCAGGATGTGCCACTTAACTTTAGTTTGGAAAAAGGTTTTAGCAGTAATATAGTGCTGGTGAATAAGATTCGATAAAAACCACAAAAGTCAAAGGCAGCAGTTCGGGCAAGGGTTGATGGAACGAATGGGCCAAACAAATCAAAACCGAAGGTATCTGCGAGAAAAACACAGGCATTGACAAACCCTAATAGACGCACTAAAACGACTGTAAGAATTTTCCAGAAAGAATGCAAGGGTGGTTTCAAGCCAGCGCGCACTATTGTTGTGAAACTTCAAGACGATACTGATGATGCAAAGCCAATCCGTCAAGCGCAAGCTCTACGAAGTAGTTCATTGGCCAAACAACAGAGAGTAAAACGGCCCAGGTTAATGAGTAGTAAGATAAAACTCAGGTACGACAAGAAAAATAATTCGGAAGGTTTCCGGGAGGAAGATTTGGAACTGCTATAAATCCCTCACCGTCTGCGGCCGAACGGTGTTCCATCCAAATTTTGGTGCAGGTGGGAAGGCCCGTGCGGAGTTGTGAAGAGGATCAGTGATGTCATCTACAAACAATGGAGAAACCTCGAAATATAAGGGTGGTTCATTTGGAGAGGTTAGCAGCGGTTAGATCGAGAGATTTGTTTGATCGGGACGATCAGACTTAGGTGGAGGACAGTGTGACGAATATTAGTGATACTCACATCACTAGTCTGATGCTACGTAAATGAAACCACAACAACAATAAAGCAGGCAGTCACTTGTATCTACATAAATGAATCAGTCATTATGTCTACACGTACGTACGTACACGCAGCGGAGAGAGAAACACATGCATATATCTGAGATACTCCCGAAAGTACGCAATCATTTGTGCAAGTATCACTCACATGTACATGCGCATGGGCCATGCGAGAAGCTATAAAATCGTGCATCTGTAGTTATAGTTGATAAATAAGTAGTAGATTCTAGAAATAGAAGCGCCTAGAAATACTTCAACGAGGAAACAAACAGTATAAAAAGCAGCAACAGTTGAGGCGCGATAATCAGTTTGATTTACGCAAGCTATCAGTTGCGAAGTATAAGAGTTATTGTGAAGTACTTTAATAAAGGCCATTTTGCATTATTGAATAGTGGAGTTATTTATTCAACAGTTAAGTGATTAGAACGTTAGTAGAAGGTTGCAAATAAGAGGAATGCACTAAATTTGTTAGAATATAAACATGTATTATTTTTTTCTTCACCTAAAGCACTAAGACCGTCTGCAGGCGTCCACCTGTAGCTTCCAAGGAACATTTATTTGTCAGGAAAACATAAGATTCGAGTTTTTCGCCTTCAAATCAATTAAGAGCTTTAATTTTCATAACAAAATATTAAGTATTTCCATTTCAGTTGCTTAAGGGTTAAATAGAGTAAAGTGCACGTTTATGCAGATGACGTTCAAGTATATTATTTAATAATAACTGTACGAAAACGATCTATGTCTCATGAATAAATGGGTTAGTGATAACGGGCTAGTCTTAAATCCAAGTAAGTCTCAATGCATCGCTATTTATAAAAAAAACCATTAACATAGATCAGCGCCCCAAAATAGCACTGAACAATGCTCCGATAAACTTTGTCGACACGGAAAAAAATCTTGGTGTAATTTTTAACAGAACATTAACTTGGAATAATCATATCCTTTCTACAATTGGCAAAGTATATGGCACGTTACGAACACTATGGACCACACAACACTTCACGCCAGTTAAAATTAGATTGCTTCTGGCAAAGTCTTACTTGTTACCATCATTGCTGTATGGCTGTGAAGTTTATGCCTATTGTGACAGTGGGTGTAGTAAAATACTTAGGGCCGATTTCACCAACTCGACTAAGGCTAAAACTTAGTTGTGACTTAAGTTAGTCCTGATTTGCGGCTTAGTTTTTTTTCGGTTTCACCAACTTAGTTACTTAACGAAATTGACATACAACAACCCTATCAGCTGTTTTATACATAGTAGTATTTTTTGCTACTCTTTAATTTCACGCAACCCAATCCATTTGAAGTATTGTCAGTTACGGCTGTCAGTTGCGTATTGGCAACTTTTAATAAAATTATAATAAAAATAATAACATTTCATATGCGGGTGTAAGCGGTTTTGGTAGTTATTTAATGTATGAGAGTGGTACAAGTGGTTGCTACCTGCAAGCTTTCTGAATTCAATTGGCGCTAACACTGAGGCGACACTTGTGCACATGCATCCAGGTAATGTGCCACAGAAGCAAGCAATGAAAGAGTAACTAACACGTTGTATCTCGGTAAATTTATATTCGGTGCTGCGAGAATACTATCAAAAGAAGGATCAACAGGTACCCGAGGCCGCAACTGAGCCAAGTACATCCATTGAAGAAAGAGAGCCAAGCAGTAAAAAGCAGAAACTAAGCGAAGATGATGCGGGTAAGTAACATTGAATAAACGATTAGACAAGCTTGATCTGTATAAAAATATTGCCAAAAACACTTGGAGAATTCTCCAAAGCCTTTCTGGTCTTGTTTACAGAACGACCTAAATTTGTATGCTCAAAAACCTCGGACAGGTTTTCGCCATTACAGCACAATAAAACCTTGCTAGCTGTAATAACTTGACTCTTTTTTTTCTGCAGCAACTTCGGGCGCAACATCAAGCACTGTTACAACAACAGCAGCGTCCCCTAATAGCGACAGCACCGGCGATTATAGCGAAACAAATAACCCATCTGCAACAGTTCCAGCAGCACCGGCGCAGAAATGGCAGATAGAAAACCGGCGTGCATGTGAGTTAATGCGCGGCACTTTTGATGCACTTGTCATAGCAGCAAAGGAACACCCAAGTAACATCGTGCAAGCTTTATTACACTTTGTAAAACCTTCACGCCCAATAGTGTTGTACAGTCTTAGCAAGGAATTGTTAATGGACTTGTATGTAGAGCTGAAAACCAACTGTAATGTCACACATTTGCATTTTACTTGAAATTGGTTACGTTACTATCAAATATTGCCCAATCGCACACATCCTGAAGTAAATATGAATGGTAATAGTGGTTACCTCTTGACTGGTTATAACATAGGCTAACATTCTTAGTTTATTTATAATGTGTAAACAATTATATTGAAATTAATAATATATCGGACGAATATATACCACGGTTTTAAGTTGACTTTTGCTGTAATTCTTTTTAAATTGGTTTTACTTCCTTTAATTGGAAATAAAATCCACATTCACACCGTTTGGGTGCACCCTTTTCCAGCCACATCCAATTAACATAGCGATTACCCTTACCTAAAAAGAATGGTTGCAAAAAACTAAATACAAAGCATAGTTGGTTGCTCTTTAGGGCCAGGCCCACGCTTTATGATTGTATCGAGTAGCAAGGGATTTGAGGATTTTATTACGGCTCTGGATTTTCGGAACAATGTCGGCTGCGTGCTCACCAAAATGTAGATCCTGATCAAACGTCACACCCAAGATTTTGGGGTGTAGGACAGTCGGTAGCGTAGTGCCATCGGCGTGGATGTTCAAAATGGTCGACATTTGGGAAGTCCATGTTGTAAATAAGGTCGCGGAAGATTTAGTCGGGATCAGGGAGGTAGCCGTTTATTCTGTTGCAGAGCTCATCGATCTGTGGGACTGGGTCTGTGGCCATTATTGTGTAGTCATCGGCGTATGAAAGGATAGTGACTCCTTCTGGTGGTGAAGGTAGCTTAGATTTGTAGAAATTAAACAAAAGAGGGGATAGAACACCACCCTGTGGCACCCCTTGTTTAATTCTTCTTGGTTTTGATGTTTCGTTTCTAAATTGCACCGATGCCTGCCGACCACCCAGATAATTTGCGGTCCACCTGGTCCGCCGGGAAGTGGGGCTGGATTTCGGGAAATCTCCCGGCGGAAATGAAACGTGCCGAGGCGGATTCAATGACCTTACGGAAGGCACGCTCCCCTTGGCGGGCATCAGTCGGGATAGGGAGGGCAGCAAAGCGGTTTTCTGTAAAGCATTTATATTCTTCCCATTTTTCCTTTTTTGAAGTTTATGAAAGTGCGTTTTTCAGTGACGATGAAGTCGGCGGTACGCTCGAGCGAAATAAGTATGGGCAGGTGGTCGGATGCGAATGTTACCATCGGCTGCCAGTTGACGCAGTTTACGAGTTCTGCGCTCACGATTGAGATATCTGGCGAGCTGTGACAGCTTCCTACCATACGTGTGGGGGCGTCTCCGTTTATTGTGCAGAACGTCGTTTCTTCTATTTGATCAGCCAACATCTCACCCCTACTGTCCGCCCGAAAATTTGAATGCCATAGATCGTGATGGGCATTAAGGTCGGCTAAGATAATGCGATTGTTGCCAGTGAGTAAGGCGCTGAGGGATGTAGATGTTGATGATTTCTAGGTTTACATCGCCTGACCGGACAGAAAGGCCTTGACGTTCTAAGACATTGTCCCAGCAGTCGATGCCAGGATCAAATATATGATATTGCACAGAGTGGTGTATGATAAACGTGAGGCCGCCTCCATTTCCGCTCATGCGATCTTTTCTGTGGAAATTATACCCAGAACAGGTTTGCAGACCTTGCTGTGAGTTGAGTCTCTTGAATCGCAGCAATGCGGATGTTGTGCCGCTTCATGAAATCGACTATCTCCGTGATCTTCCCAGTTAGTACATTACAGTTTAACTGCAGAATTCTGAAGTGCATAGGGGGAGACGTCGCCACTCTGGGAGTAAGTGACGGGTGACTACGCCTGGGTTGAGGAAGGCCAGGACGCAACTGCTGTTGTTGCCCTGGGACTGGGCGTCCTTGGGCAAGCATTGGGGTACCCGGTAGATTGGGGTTTGCGACCTGGCAACATGGCGCAATGAAACCCCTCGGGGGTTGCCGTCGCGGAGACGCTAAAGCGTAGACTACGGTATGCCCTTGGACGTGAACAGCAAGGAGCCACAAAAGATTTATAAAAGTTACGTGGACGTCGGGTTTTGGGATCAAGCCCAGAACAACCTGTCCGATACAACCATCCCTTACACGAGACACACTGAACAGAGTATGACCGTCCTAAAAATATTCCTTTCCGGCAGACGCAGCAAAAGCATTTCTCAGGACCGGGGTCAGGAGGCGGACCCGGATTGGATTCGATACCTTCCCAGAGCAAGAGAATATGGAGCAGTCCCGCTGCAAGGAGCTGCTGGGAGGATGCAAATTTGTGGGAGGGACGCAGCAAATTAAATGGGGTTACACTGAAATGACAGTCCTTCGTCAGAAAAATCCCGAATCGCTCCGGTACATAGAACCGACTGCCTTGGGAAGCAGTCACTAAATATAATCAACATAAATTACAGTGTTTATAAAGTATTAAATTATTATTATTATTTGTGAATTTATTTGGTTACTTTTTTCTTAATAAAAATATATTTGCGTTTATTTAAAAGTAATAAGTTTATACAGGAGCTTTCTCAACCAATTTTAACCAATGACCGCATTAGCAGCGTTTTGATGTACCTTTTTGCAGCCACTTCCATTGCACATAAGTTTGATCTTCTTCGCCTGGAAATAATATAAAATAAATGTTTAGTATGTTAAAAAAATAGTTTTTGTTCGCTGGTGCTATTTATTCTTCACTCACAGATGCAACATTTTAGTGAGCACGCAGCCGCAATTGTCCCGAAAATCCAGAGCCGTAATAAAATCCTCAAATCCCTTGCTGGCAGTACATGGGGAAAAGATAAAGAAACGCTCATTACTACATACAAAGCAATTGGCCAGCAGTTTACGTGCTACGCGTCACCCATATGGTCGGCAAGCCTAAAAATGACTCCACTGGAAGAAGCTACAGGCCTGCCAAAATACTTTTCTCAGAATCGCCACGGGCTGCCTTCTTTTGTCCCCAGAACACCATCTACATAATGAGGCGAGAATATTCCCCATCAGGGAGAGAAATGAGATGCTAACCAAACAGTTCCTGTTGAATACCCAGAAACCTGAGCATCCCAACAGACATCTGATTGATGAGCCAACACCGCCTAGGGGCTTAAGGAGTCATCTCCGTAAGCATTTTGAGGAAATACGGCACCTGAGAACTCAGCCGTATGAATGAGGGTTATTAAAAGCGTTGGTTCCAAGAGGGGATAAGAAGACGGGGCGGTTGCTGATGCTCGGCATTGCTACCAACTCAACTACGGAGATTGTAGTCATGAGTGGAAGCGGCCGTATGAGCTGGTGGCGCCGTGGGGCGTGGCTTGTTGAGCAGCAGAACTGCTGAAAGGTAGTGAGGGGTGCTGAGGCGTAGACTACGGGGCGCCCTTAGGGTTCGATACCTTCCCGGAGCAGGAGTATGGCGCAGTCCCGCTGCAGGTAACAGTCTAGTTGAGGGGTCGACCGCTAATACGCGTCCAAAAATATCGAGAGGTGTCAAACGACGCGTCTTGACATCAGTATTAATAATCCGAAGGCCGAAAGTAAGAATTTTAACTCGTTCGAAAGATATTAACGAAAAACAGAAATATTTCCCGCGGGTCCCTCCGAAACCAGGGGTGGGATCCATCGTATTTTTGCGCAGAACACCTCTCTGTATTGGCGGCCTTCGGCCGCGCTTATAAAAAATTACCCTGGGTGGGTCCAACACCGGTTTGTAGACCAAAACTATATCCGCGCAAAACACTTATGTTCACAACTTTTTTTGTGGGTACACAACGTTACAACAACCACATGAAAATCGCCCACTTCAACTGCAAATATCTCAGAACTGAGATACAATTTTTATTTTCCGCCCTCGGATTATTATTTTCGAGATTATTCGCATCTTTTGATACCTCTCTCGATATTTTTGGTAGCGTATTAGCAGTCGACCCCTCAACTAAACTTTTACCCCGCTGCAAGGATCTGCTGGGAGGACGCAACAAATTAAATGGGATTAGACTGAAATGAAGCCGGACAGCACCGGCTGCCTTGGGAAGCGTTTATAAATAAATATAGAGATATTGTTTTCCAATTGCTATTCACGCATATTCACCTGGGGAATTGATTTTAACATGGGTGCAGTCCATTGCCCCAATTACACGCGGAAAATTTGCCCTTTCTTTAAAAGCAGCCTGTGTTTCCAAGCGCTCCTGTTTCGTTTGAGGAAATTTCACAAAATCTGGTTGCAAGGATACTAGATGGTAGGAAACTAGCGTAATTGCACGTGAGGCACTTGCTTTTGAAACTCCGGAAAGGGCTGCCACAATTTGCTAAAAAGATCCTGGAGCATAGAACCGGAGTGCGATGAAAAATATTTGGTGTGGCTGCATTGCGTTGTTGCTGTAAACGGAGAAGTAATTTAGGGCAACATTTATAAAATATGATGTAAACTTACCGAGCTTCAAGATAAATTTTGTCTTTCATTAAAGAAAAAACCAACCAAGCAGCACCTTTGCACATAAGAAATCGTTCGCGAAAGTCAACATCGTTATAATAATGAAACAAGTCAGGACGCTCTTTAATTTTTCTTTTTCGTCGAAGCACGATTACCTGCAGAGCTTCAAAATCGCAATCACTTTCACCAGAAGCTCGAAGATCCATTAATTTTTATACAAATTTTCCACCGAGAATACAAATAAGCCTCTTCAGAGAAATTACAGATGTCAACAATAGCGGGGTTGCTATATTTGCATAATTAAATAAGTATAAATAGTGCCATTTAATTCAACTCAAAATTTGTACTACAGCAACACTGTTGAAAGTCGAGAATAAGCCAGCTAACAGGTAGGCTAATTTGCGACTTAGCTAAGCTTTGGTGGTGAAACAGAAAAATTAAAAAATATGACTTAACTAAGTTAAGTCGAGTTGGTGAAACCGGGCCTTAATGTAATTTAAAATAACATAGCCCGCTATATTTATGGTATACGCTCTTATGAACATATTTATTTATTTATTTAATTTCTTCAGTGAACAAAAGTTTCTTACTGACTACGCATATACTAGTAACAATAAAATACTTATACAATTAAAAAGCAGAAAATTGTTTAATGTAGTTTAAAACAACATTTCTTAATACTGAACCCGGAAGTGAAAGATACAAGTCTATCATTTGGTTAATATGATTAATTTCCTTAAGGGCTCGCCCAATTGGTGCATTCATAGCATAATTCGATCTAGCAGCGGTCAAGTAAAAATAAATCAGAACGCCTCAAATTTCTAAAAGGAATATTGAACGGTATTTTACGAAGAATATCCGGACAATCTACCACGCCGGTAAGAACGTTCAGAATGAAAGAGCAAGATAAAAGTAATCTCCTATCCACTAGTAGATCTAAGTTTAGAAGCAAACAACGTGACTTATAGGATGGCATAGGTTCGCTGAAGTTGAGAAATCTTAGTGCAGACTTAAAAACTTTCTTTTGCAGATGCTCAATTCTATTTATGTGGGTACTATGGAAAGGTCGCCAAATAATCGCAGCATATTGAAGACAAGACCTAACAAAGGCCGTATAAAGAGATTTAAGAGTGTACGGATCGGAGAAATCGGAGCTATTGCGGCGTACAAAGCCCAGCATAGAGTAGGAGTTAGCAACAATGAAATTAATATAAAAATTAAATGTGAGTTTAGAGTCAAAATACACTCCTAGGTCTTTAACCATATCGACCGATTTCAGTTGATTACCAGCAATCGAGTAGGTCGAATTCACTGTAATCAACTTTCTTGAATAGACCATCTGAAAACATCTGCCAATATTTAAGAAGATGTGATTCCTTTCACACCAAGAGTTAACCCTCTCGAGATCAGATTGCAGAGAAATAGAGTCCTCAGTTCTCGAAACAACCGAGTAAATTTTGAGATCATCAGCATAAAGCAGACATTTTGCTGATAAGAAACACGAGCTTATATCATTTATAAAAATTATAAATAAAAGCGGTCCTAGGATGCTACCTTGAGGAACTCCTGAGCTTGCATGAAACTCCCGTGATAATACATTATCTGGCTGGATTCTACAGTACCTTCCACTGAGATACGATCTGATCCATTCGAGAAACATGGGATGAAAACCCATTAATGCTAACTTTTTAAGTAAAATTTTATACGACACCCTATCAAATGCTTTGAAAAAATCAGTGTACACTGCATCAATTTGAAACCCACCAACAAAACTTTTGATGCAATCTTCTGTAAAAATAGCAAGATTAGATACGGTTGATCTACCATTGACGAAACCATGCTGGTTCGGACAAATAAGTTTTTTAATACTAAAACTAATTTTATCTCTTACAATACTTTCAAACAATTTAGCTATTGTTGACAGTTTGGCAATTGGTCTGTGGTTCGAAACAGCATTTTTATTACCATTTTTGTAAATAGGCATTATGTTAGCACTTTTACAATCAGTTATAAATATTCCAGATGAGAGGGACTTAAAATACCATTACTGATGTCTTCCTCCGAATATGATAGAGAGCCAAAAGAAAAACACGAATTAGAAATAACGGGAAAGCTCCTCATCCATCTCATTACTAACAAAGTTTGCACTAAAAAAGTCAGCAAAAAGATTAGCAGAGTCTATAGCCGAATAAGAGTGCTTTCATTATAATACATCGAGGTAGGAATATTTGATTTATTTTTCTTTGACTTAATAAAAGACTAAAAGGCTTTAGGGTTAATCTTTATATTACTTTCGAATTTGCATATCTAGTTTTCCCGAAGTAACTAATCAAGAGTTTTATAATCAGCAAGGCAACATTTATATTTTTCAAAGTGCAAGATATTTTTCGGGATTTTGAATTTTCTGTAAAATTTACAACAAATATTCTTTAAATGCTTTAGCTCTTTCGTATACCACGGTAGCTTATATCGCTTATTAGGTAAAACCGGAACATGATTCAAACAACTGTTATGTACCATAGACGTAAAAATTTTGAAGCAATGATCTACATCTACATTAGCAAAAAGCCCATCCCAATCAAACTCAGCCAGACAGTTGTTGAGGGCCTCGAAATCGCACTCATTAAAATTAAAGTTTAGAGCATCACATCCGG
Organism: Eurosta solidaginis; assembly: GCF_040869045.1. NCBI lineage: Eukaryota > Metazoa > Arthropoda > Insecta > Diptera > Tephritidae > Eurosta > Eurosta solidaginis. Next base: position 111,740,794 of record NC_090321.1, read on the forward strand.
GAGAGATATTAAGAAATTCGTAGAATTCTATCTCTAACACTAAAGGAGGATGATGCAAACAAGCCGGAGAAATTGGTAAGCAACACTCAAACAGCGTAAAATTTAAATTACTTGATAAGAAAATTAAATTCAAAATACGAAAACACTTATTATAAAATCTATTAACTTGACGCAGATCTAAGCTTAAGAAATTATCAACTAAATATGATTCATAAAATCTAATAACATTACCAGGAGTAAGAAAGTCTGCGTTATGTAAATAAGACCAAGAAACACTACTTAAATTAAAATCGCCAAGGACACATAACTGTTGATCACCAATCATTGATTGTAACGATGTGACGTTATCGACATGCAACTTGTAATTGTGATTCATGACTGTTAGGAGGCCAATTGGTAACACCAAGGGAGTTCAAATCGTTCTCCACCTGGTCCTTCCAACGGAGTGTGGGGCGCCCTCTACCTCTGCTTACATAGGCGGGTTCCGATAGAAACACTTTCTTCGCCGGAGCATCATCTTTCATTCGCTAACATGGCCTAGCCAGCGCATCCCCTGCGTTTTAATTCGCTGGACTATGTTGATGTCTGCGTATAGCTCGTACAGCTCATCATTAAATCTTCTTCGGTACTCGCCATCGCCAACGCGTAGAGGTCCATAAATCTTTCGAAGAACTTTTCTCTCGAACACTCCCAAAGCCGCTTCATCTGCTGTTGTCATGGTCCATGCTTCTGCCCCATATAGCAGGACGGGTACGATAAGTGACTTGTATAGTATGATTTTCGTTCGCCGAGAGAGGACTTTACTTTTCAATTGCCTACCTAGTCCAAAGTAGCATTTATTGGCAAGATTGATTCTCCCTTGGATTTCAGTGCTGACCAAACCCATCTTTACCGCTTCTTTTTCCAGTTTGGAGTAAGCAGAGCTAACAGTGCGGGTGTTTAGGCCGATGATATCAATGTCATCAGCATATGCCAGTAATTGCACGCTTTTGTAGTATATTGTTCCAGGCGGTTAAGTTCTGCAGCTAGTAGGGGGACTCATGTAACCGTATAAATGCCTTATAAAGTGTGTAAACGTATAAATTTATCTAGTTTACGCACGAGCTGTCAAATTTTGTATGAAAAATCATTTACACAATTTGTATAAATTTACGCGCAGATTTCATTGTGTAAACGCGGTAAACTCAAAGGAATGCAACCTTGCAGACATTACAGACGGCATTTTCATCAAAAATCTCCAACATCAGCAAGTAAAGGCGTTTTAGTTTTGATTTTTCACTTAATCTTGGTATTTTTTAATTTGTATAACAATCAAAAACATTTTTTTGGAAATAATACAGGTGAAAAACAATCAAGTTTATCAAGAGTATTACTAGGTGCGTTCATATAACCGCGTGTGTAAATGGATATAATTTTACACCTTATAAGTTTATATGCTATCATGAGTCCCCCTAGTATAATTTTCTTCAGCATCAAATTAAAGAAATCACACTATAGGGAGTCACCTGTCTGAAACCTCGTTTAGTTTCGAACGGCTCGGAGAGGTCGTTCCCAATTCTGACTGAGCTGATGGTGTTGCTTAACGCCATTTTGCACAGCCGTATACGTTTTGCGAGGAAACCAAATTCAGACATAGCGGCATATAGGCAGCTCCTTTTCGTGCTGTCGAAGACGGCTTTAAAGTCGACGAAGAGGTGATGTGTGTCGATTCTTTTTTCACGGGTTTTTTCCAAGATTTGGCGTATTGTGAAAATCTGGTCGATGGTAGATTTACCAGGTCTGAAGCCGCACTGATAAGGTCCAATCAGACGGTTCACGGTGGGCTTCAATCTTTCGCACAATACACTTGAAAGGACCTTATATGCGATATTGAGAATGCTGATTCCACGATAGTTGGTGCATTTTGCAGTATCCCCCTTCTTGTGGACTGGGCAAAGAACACTTCGATTCCAACCGTCGGGCATGCACTCTTCCGCCCATGTTTTGCTAAGAAGCTGCTGCATGCGTCTTACCAACTCCTCGCCGCCGTACTTGAATAGCTCCGCAGGCAATCCATCAGCACCCACGGCCTTGTTGTTTTTTCAATATGGTTATTGCTATTCTAACTTCGTCATAATCGGGCGGGGGGACATATATTCCATTATCATCGATTGCGGGAACGGGTTCTTCATCTCTACGCGCTGAATTGCTGCCTCCATTTAGTAGAACAGAGAAGTGTTCCCTCCATAATCTAAGCACTCTCTGGACATCAGTTACAAGGTCGCCGTTTTCGTTCCTACAGCAGTTTGCCCCGGTCTTAAAACCTTCCGTATGTCACCGTATTTTTTGGTAAAATTTTCGGGCGTTATTCCTGGTGGCTAGCAGCTCAAGCTCCTCGCACTCACACCTTTCTGCTTCTGCTTTTTTCTTCCTGAAAAGGCGTCTCGCTTCCTTTTTCAACTCACGATAGCGTTCACACACTCATCTTGTCGCGCTCGCTTTTAACGTAGCCCTGTAGGCAGCGTCTTTTCTTTCAGTTGCAACGCGGCATTCTTCATCGTACCAGTTGTTTTTTCGTGGTCGCCGGTAACCAATTTGTTCCTCCTTCAGGATGAGTTGTGCTCTCAGAGAGCAGGTGTGAGAGTCGAGTTGCGAAATCATTGGCAGTCTGTTGTGATTGAAGCTTTTCGACGTCTAGCTTCCCTTGTGTTTTTTTTCCTTGGTTTTAGACGCGTTGAGGCGGGTGCGTATTTTGGCTGCAACGAGATAATGGTCCGAGTCGATGTTAGGTCCTCGGATCGTGCGCACATCTAAAACACTGGAGGCATGCCGTGCGTCTATCACAACGTGATCGAGCTGATTACGAGTATTTCGATCCGAAGACAGCCATGTAGCTTGATGTATCTTTTTATGCATGAACCTCGTGCTGGATATGACCATGTTCCGAGCACTGGCAAAGTCAATCAGCCTCAGTCCGTTAGGAGAAGTTTCATTGTGTAGGCTGAACTTTCCGACTGTAAGGCCAAAAACACCGTCTTTGCCCACCCTGGCGTTAAAGTCACCAAGCACGACTTTTATATCGTGACGGGGCAGCGCTCGTATGTGCGTTCTAAGTGTTCATAAAAAGTGTCTTTCACCTCATCGTCTTTCTCCTCTGTCTGCGCATGGGCGCAGATGAATGATATATTAAAAAATTTTGCTTTTATTCGGATAGCGGCGAAACGTTCGTCCACAGGTGTGAACGCCAGAACTTGGCGACAAAGTCTCTCTCCCACCACGAATCCGACGCCGAAACTGCGCTTATTCGTATGGCCGCTCCAATATATGTCACAATTTTCTTTCTTCCTTGCTTCGTCCAACGCATTTCTTGGATGGCGGTGATGTCAGATTTTGCTTTGACGAGGACATCTGCACCAATCCCATTCAGGGAACGGACGTTCCAGGTGCATGCCCTCAATTCATTGTCCTTCAAACGCCACGGTCGTCATCAATAGAGAGTGTATTTATCCGAGGCTTGTTGTTATATTTCATTGGAGTATGGTTTTACGTGGCGGGTCCCAAGCCCAGCACACAACCCGCTCAGCGAGGGTGAAAATATTACTTGGCACGTTTATATAGCGAGCCGCTTGCTCCAAGACAGACGCCCGCTTGCAGCCGGACCTAGAGGTGTACAGACGCTGCCGATGAGATCTCCCCCGGCTAGCCCTTAAACCGATTATGTCAGAGTGGCCTAGCCATGTTTTCGCCTTCTCACATTAGCTCACCGCTAAACGGATGTATAGCGGCTACCCAGAGGATAATTGGCCGCAAGCGACCGGCAGTAGTGAGCTGCTTGAACCGCATGCAAAAGAATCGCTCTGGCCATTCCCAGGTGAATGGCGGTCAGAAGCTTTCCCCACTTTCTTGGACTTCTACACACGGCCCCACCCTCCCTGCAACATCTTTACTTTTCGATAATCTTTGGTAGCATCACGAACCAAATCAGCAGAAGCAGCAGCGCCATCAGCAACAACAAGAGTTGGTTGTTCGTTCTTCATACCATTGCTAACAGTGGCAGGCGAAATGCAATTGGTGTTAGCGACATTCGCTTTAGAGCGCGTAGTAACCACATTATTGCTTTTATCACTGTTGGACTTTTTAACATTAGGAGCTTGATTGATATTAGCAATTATTTGTTGTATCATCATATTTTCGGAATATGCTCATAAGATAACATTCGACAATCTGCTTAAATTTAGATGCATTTCACTCCTTCATAGAATAGTGTTGTTTAAGGAGCCTGCCTATTTATACGAAAGACTTCAGCTAACACGGTCTGTGCGACCAGTACAACTACTGCATACAAAATATGGCTCACGAATTTCTGAGCGTCAATTGTTTGTTATAACAGTATGTCTCTGGAATGTTTTGCTTTTGGAGATTAGAAGCATTTCTAACATAATGCACTTCAAAAAGAAACCATTGAGTCATCTTTCTTAACATGTTGAAATACTTTTGAAAATCCTTCACTCTTTTTTCTTTACTCTTCTCCTTTCATATCTTATATCTTTCTCCATACAATCTTTACATAAACACATTTAATATTATGTTACTTTAACACCAAACACTGTAAATAAAATTTATGGTTGTTGTGTTTGGAATTTATAAATAAATAAATAAATAAAATAAATAAATGAATAAATAAAATAAATAATTACAAAGCCATCCTTAAGATTGAAGAATTTAAAAGAGATACATAAAAATTAACATGTTATAAAAATTTGACATCGTATTGCATCTACATAATGAGGCGAAAGTACTCCCCATTAGGGAGAGAAATGAAATGCTAACCAAACAGTTCCTGTTGAATACCCTGTACCATGGGTACATGTTTTACTTTATCTGCAAAAGCAAGCTTTATTCCATATATTGTATTTCAACACGATTGATTACCAGTCTACTTTTCTGCGTACACGGACGCCCTGTACCTTTCACAAAAATAAACGCATTTATTTTTTTATTTCCTTTTTATGCTATGTTTGTCTAGAGAAATAGCGATAGACATGACTGGCAATTTGGCTTAGTATCAGCTTCCGCAAATTTTCCTCTTTCTTTTCCTTTGGAACTTTGGAATCGACGGTAGCTGATTAGCATATTTAATGTGTGTCCAAAATTGGTAGATGACTAGTGGACATTTTAACTTTGATTTTTTTAAAGAAAAAAGGAAAATAATTTAACTACCGCACCAGCAGAATACCGTAGCTGCCAGTATATTAGCAGATACAATCATTGGTAAGAAGAATAAAGTATATAGTGAAGTGCCCATATGCATATTACATTTGATACTCACCTCTAAATATAAATAGGTATACGCACTTACCTTAATACTTACAATAAGATTTTCTGAAATTAATTACGCACTATGAAGAAAAAGCTTAAATTATAAAAATTATAATACAATAGAATTTCGCTGCTTTTAGATATTTATCAATATTCAAGTTTTAAATGTAATCTAAAATATGCATATTTACTTATAATTTTTGCAATCATACATACTTAAACTTACGTTTGATTGTCGAACTATGTTTAAGTGGTAGGTACACACATACAAACTAGTGTATATGATTTAACAGTCTTCTTGCTTAAATCGTAATAATGATCAATAAGATCGTCCCACCTAACTCAACATAGGAGTATGTTCATACACATTAACTCAATTTATATGTACTATTTAAGAGCGTACGCTTTTAAGAGCACAAGACATTTCGGTTAACATTTCTTTCTTTGATTTTTGTTTCCATTTGAGTCTGAGATGAGCGCTTACTCCATCTCCCATTCCGTGCTCTAGTTTGCTTAGTTGGCATATAACTACTGAATGTGCCCCTTAGTCATACCTTAGCAACATTTTTATATGTCCGATTTAGGTAGACCTTTATATAACTATGACCGGCATAGATATATTATAGAAGAGTTATATAAACCTGTCGTCCCTCGTCGAAGGACAGCGTGGTTTAAATGCGCATCTGTTTTCTAACGCCGTTCGCCGTTATATACATATGAATAAACCAAGCACAGTAAGCGGAATCGCTACTCACAGGAAGCAGCAGCAACACAGCAAGGAGGCCTCTTCGCTACGGGGGAATGCCAACAACGTGAGTTCGTCTGGTTTGATTTTTATTTATAAACATATATTAAGTATTGGTATTGATATGCATATTTATTAACTTGCAATAATCCATGCATATAGGTATATTCACATTTTATTTGATAGTGAACCAAGAGGGGTGGGCAATTTAAGTCACCTCTGAATCAAAGAAACAAACCCAGGTAAACCTAAATGCATGAATTATTATAGATGTCGTGGTTAATTTTTTTTTCTTCGCGCTTCACGCTCCCTGTCGTACTTAGATCCGGCACATACTCCGGTATATGCTTCACTAACCACAGAGACCAATAATATCGTTGCTTGACCACTCTCTGAGTACACCCTTTTGAATATCTTTATGCATTCAATTAGTTTTCCTCTCTTCTTTCATAAATCGATTTCCGAGTTCCTTTTGGCTTATCTTACTTGCGAATGTATGCACATACTTTTATTTTAAATGGGTCAACGACATCAAAGATTCTTGCGTTGAGGTAGGTCGGAATACAAAATTATATCCATGGTAGGGTGGGTGCAGAGCAGTCGCCAATATCATTATAAGCAGGCGCTGCATCAGGTGTAGGGGCATGAATGACACAAAGCGGGAGACGGTTAGTCTGGAGTTGTGGTTATTTAGTGTGCAAACTAAGTTTTGTTAGGGTCATAGTCTGAGGAGGAAGGGGCTTGGTCAACCGCTAAGAGTTTTACCCACCCCAGGCTGAAGCTCCGGGAACAAGCGAGTGCACACGCCTTAGCGTTTGGCAGCATCACAAGACCTTCTCGCTGAACTGATACGACCGTTACGCCAGGCTCAGGCTACCAGCTCATAACAGAAATGGCGTCCAAGTGTGGGGCCCGGTAAACGATGCGGCTGATTTTAATTAGACAAAGTAATTGCGGCTCCAACAGTATATTCCTCTTTGGAATAAGTTTTAGTCCGTTTTGGTTTTTTTTTTCCTCTATAAACTGTTCTAATACTTTTTTGTTTGTTTTGTGAGACCAATCGTAACTATTTGGAAATTAAATTTAATGCGAAGAGCACAGATTTTTGACCAGGTTACTAAAGTTGGTATAATCTTGGTATTAATGTTAGTATGCAGACGACTAGCTGGAATTGCGACTTTTATAGACTATATGTTTTGGAAGTTGACCACTAGGATAGGGTATACATTCCAATTCCTGCCAAACCAGTTGATTTTCCGTTCCAATTCTATTTTGGAATTCTTGCCAGTTGTTTGAAATTGAGGGTTAGAACCATCTAAATGATAGTTGGCTCACCAGCAACGTTAGAGAATTACAGCTTCCAGAATTGACGACGTTTATTTCTCAGTCTTGCTTCGAGAAGCCTTTCAATAATACACATACAAACATTTTTTTATCTGATTTTGTTTGATTGATTAGCTTTTTGTCAAACTCCAGATTGATAGAAAACCCACTTTGGGTTGATCCTTAGCCACCTACACCAATAAATACGACCACATGACCGGAAAATCAGACCATTTTATTGATACCTTTTGTACCGCTCTCGATTACAAGAAAAACTACTTTTTTTTTCATTTTTTTTGTTGTACGCGGGAAATTCGTGTGGACATCCATACATACATTTATTAGTTTACTTCACATTCGTTACATTTAGTTAGGTACTCTTAGTAGATAACTACTGTTGCCCTTTTACCAATTGTAGGGAACAACCCCAATTCTTTTTTATTACACATAGGTACATACCTAGAAGGCATAGCACAAAACTTAAACAGGAACCTAGTGCTTGAGATATTTCCATAAGACTACTGGAACTATTCAAGCAAATTTCGTTGGTTCACACAATCTTTTTTTTCAAATTTGTTTTTTTTGCCCGACCTTTGGGTTTTGTCGAATACCTACTGGTTATGAAGATGTCGCTAAGAAATGCAAGCGACTCTAGATTTGAGCCAGTTGGCTCCTGTTCTATCTGTAGAGATGACCTTTCGGAAGGTGACGATGTTCTGGGAACGACGTGTGGATATCGCTTCCATAGGACCTGTCTGCTAAATTGGCTGAAGAAGAACTCCTCGTGTCCCCAATGTCGGGCCAAATGCACCAGAAGTGAGTTTACTAAAAAATCGGGGCACGTTCAAAAATTTCAAGTGCCGCACAGTTAGATTCGAACTTGGATAATCTTACTTTGCCCCAGTCAACCCAGAACAAAGACCAGGAAGTTCAAGGAGCAGCCAGCCTACCTATTATAAATGAGGAAGAGAATCGTGTTCGTAACATTGTCGCCGCTGTAATATCAGCGAGACAAGCATCAATTTTTGATAGCCTGGAGAACTGAGTTTCTCAATTAATTGAACAAGAATGGATGGTATACTTACCACCTTAGTAGACCGTTTGCAATTGAATCCTCCGCAGCCACAGCAGGCACACAACAGCCCTAACATTAGCACTCACGCTTTTGCCCAACCAGCCCCAAATCAACGTAACCGATCAACACCCGCCTGGCCTAGGGAGATACCAAGCTTTAATCAAAACACGAATAATTTTCACCATCAAATTGACCAATTTCGGTTTAGCGATTTGTCCAGTGTGCCAAACTCAGGAAGAATCGCGCAATTGATTTCAAATTGGGATATTAAATTTGATGGATCCCCCAAACTTTCGGTTGATAGTTTCATCTATCGTATAGAGTGTCAGGTGACTGATACGCTTGGGGGAAACTTCAACATATTATGCGAGCACGTACAAAGTTTGTTTGTTAAAGAAGCTAGATAAGGGTATTGGCGATATCGACGCTCGGTTGAACGCGTCACATGGCCCTCACTTTGTCAAGCTTTAAGAATAAATTTTCAACTTCACAAAAGCGACTTCGAGATCAAAGAAATGATTCGAAGCCGCAAACAGGGTTCAACTGAAAGTTTCGATGATTTCCGGAACGCTGTCCTTAAATTAGCTGAGACCCTACAAACACCCTTACCCGAACCCGAGTTACTTGAAATTTTGCAACACAACCTTAGACCACGCGTATGTCAACAATTACTATACGTGAATATAAGCTCACTAGCGGAGTTGCGTAGGTTATGTTTAAAAGGTGAAAGCCTGCTAAACGAAATCGCGAAACCAACCAGTCAATTACTGGCGGCCAACGCCCGGCAACAACAGCGGCGCTATGTGGATGAGGTGGACGATGCAGACAGCTTGGAAGAGGATTTGGAGGTCCAGATAACTGAGGTGGGAAGAAATGCAACAAGGCCAAAGTTAGCTTGCTGGAACTGCCAAGCCGACGGTCATCGATACATGGATTGCCTGGAGGACAGATCAGTCTTTTGCTATGGATGTGGTGCTCCAGAGGTTTACCGCCCGAAATGTCCGACCTGCAGTCCGGGAAACTTGAAGGAGAGCGAGGTTTCAAGACAGAATCCTCGCAACGACACGAAGAAAAAGGTTTAAATAATGTCCCAATACGGTCTAACGGCAATGTCGTTAAACCACCCACTCGCTCTAATATACCAGTCACAACCAACCCATTGGTGCACAAAATCATCCCGTATGAAATACGGTTAGCTAAATACAATCAAATTAGAGACCGAATTTTCAATGAAAAATATAAAAATGTAAATAGCCCAACCCGTTCCACTACCAGAATGAAAGATTTTTGGAAATGTGTAAAAAGAAGCCGAAAGATGGTCAACACCTTTATCTCTGCCATTGAGCACAAACCCTCCGATTTGAGGCCATATGCCAAGGTCGGACTTTTAGGCGCAGAATACTTAGGCCTATTAGACAGTGGAGCTCAGGTTTCTGTTTAGGTTCCACTTTGGCTGAGCGCATTTGTAGAGGCGAGAAACTGCGTAAACATACAATGTCCGTCTGCACGGCGAACGGAAAACAAGTCGTTTATGGCATCGTCGACTTAGTCGTTAGATTTCAGAAAAAAAAAGCGGTCATCAGTTTCTTCGTCATCCCTAGTATGTCGCAAAAGATAATTTTAGGAGTCAATTTTTGGATCAAGTTCCAAATCGCCCCTGATTTCCGAGATTTCCTTTGATGCAGATGAAAATACTCTTTCCCTAAGTAGAGAGCAACAACAACAACTAGATTTAATAAAGAATAGATTCCCATCTTTTGAGAAAGAAGGTCTGGGAAAGACCTCATTGATGGAATACGTCATAGAGCTCCAGCCAAACGTCCGTCCGATAAAGCAACGATACTTCCCGATATCTCCAGCGGTTGAAAAATTAGTTCATGCCGAGATAGATGAAATGCTAAAGTTAGGTGTAATCGAGGAGGCTCCAAACAGTCCATGGTCCAGTCCGATTGTTTTAGTCTGTGTTTAGATTCTAGGAAAGTCAATAACGTAACCATCAAGGACGCTTATCCCCTACCTCATATTGATGGTATTCTGAGTAGAATACCTAAGGCAAGATTTATTAGTTCCCTCGATCTGCGACGAGCCTTTTGGAAAATCCCCTTCGCAGAAAACTAACGAGATTACACATGTTTTACCGTCCCTAATCGTCCGCTTTACCGATACCGTGTTATGCCTTTCGGTCTCTGCAACGCCCCGCAAGCACTATGTCGCTTGATGGATCGTGTTATCCCACCAACACTAAAAAACCAAGTATTCGTCTACTTAGACGATCTTTTAATAGTATCGGAAACATTCGATACCCACATTTCCGTTTTGTCCGAAGTCGCTCATCATCTGAGGAAAGCAGGTCTTACTATAAACGTCGAAAAGAGCAGATTCTGCATCAGGGAAGTGAAGTATCTCGGATATATTGTAGGTGATGGTATCTTGAAAACCGACCCTGACAAAGTTTCAGCGGTTACTAATTACCCGGTTCCAACAAATGTTAAAAAATTAAGGCGCTTTTTGGGCATTGCTGGGTGGTACAGGCGGTTTGTAGAGAACTTCGCGTCCATTACAACCCCGTTAACTAATCTTTTGAGAAAGAGCAAAAATTTTACTTGGAATGACGAAGCCCAAAAAGCATTTGACACTTTAAAGAACATGCTTTGTTCCGCGCCAGTGTTGGCCAGTCCTACCTATGAGATCCCCTTTATAATTCAATGTGACGCAAGCAAACTCGGTGTCGGTGCTGTGCTGTCCCAGAAAGATGCTGAGAGTATTGAGGTGCCTATCACCTACTTCTATCAAAAGTTAAATAAGGCCCAAAGTAAATACAGTGTAACCGAGTTGGAATGTCTAGCGGCTATCCTTAGTTTGAAGAAGTTCAGGGCATACGTGGAAGGCCAGGAATTTACGATTGTGACCGATCACGCCAGTTTACAATGGCTCATGCGGCAGACCGATTTATCGAGCAGATTAGCGAGATGGTCTTTAAAATTACAAGGATATAGGTTCAAAATCGAACATAGAAAAGGTTCCTTCAATGTCGTGCCCGACAGCCTCTCAAGGGAAAATTTCGACACAGCTGTCGAAACCAACGGTTAGAAGTCCGCCCCTTAGTCGATTTGAGTTCGTCCGATTTTTTGTCCGAAGACTACAAAAAGATTGTTAGTCATGTCCGAAATAATAAATCACAGTTACCAGATCTCCAAATTATTGATGAAACAGTATATAAAAGAACTGAACATGCCGATGGAAATCCGGCACGTGAGGCTTTTAACTGGAAGTTGTGGATACCGAAAACTTTGGCTAGACAGGCAATCGAAAATGCCCACTGTCCTCCAAATAAATGCCACGGTGGCATAGCAAAAACTTTAGAGCGGTTGAGACTTACCCTATATTGGCCAAACATGACTACCGATGTTAAAGATTACGTTGCGAGTTGCCAGGCTTGTCGACAGAGTAAGGCCGCTAATAGTATGTTACGACCACCTATGTCTGCTCAATATGTTGTCCAACGGCTATTTCAAAAACTTTATATTGATCTAATTGGTCCTTATCCAAGATCAAAGCAGGGAAATACGGGCATACTGATTTTGCTTGATCATCTCACCAAATTCCCCCTGCTAAAAGCTATTCGTAACTTTAAGACTACCTCGATTTGCAGATTCTTGAAAGGCAATGTCTTTAGCGTTTTCGGCACTCCTGAAATAATTTTTAGCGATAACGGGAAGCAATTCAAATCACAACAGTTTAGCAGTCTATTGGCAGAGCGGGGTATTAAGCATATCTTCACGGCTCTTTATAGTCCCCAGGCCAACGCCAGTGAGAGGGTTAATCGGTCAATTATAGCAGGCATTAGGTCCTATTTGAAAGAAGACCAAACATATTGGGACAAGCATCTGACGGACATCGCAGAAGCGCTTAGGAGTTCATTGCACCAAACGATTGGCTGCTCGCCATATTTTGCACTGTTCGGCCAACATATGGTAGCACATGCTAGCGAATATGAGCTATTGAGGTAGCTTGATACCCTGGATTACAATGTTTTGGATAGAATCGATAAATTAAAGATCGTTAGAAAGGATGTCATGGAAAATATAAAAGCGGCATTTGAACATTCCGCAAAGCGGTACAACCTCCGGACTTCCAAAGAAACTTTCAAAGGAGGCGAAATAGTGTACAGAAGAAATTTTGCTCAGAGTGACGCGAGTAGGAAATTTTGCGCTAAACTTGCACCGAAATTTATAAAAGCCAAAGTAATTGCACTAAAGGGAAACTGCTTGTATCAGCTCGAGGATGTGGGGAACGGGAAACGAGGTATATACCATCGTAAAGACATCCAGAAAGCGAAAGACTAATTGCGCACTCCGCCAACACTTTAGGTGGTGGGTGTGTACCATGGGTACATGTTAGAATCGCTTTACTTTATCTGCAAAAGCAAGCTTTATTCCATATATCGTATTTCAACACGATTGATTACCATTCTACTTTTCTGCATACACGGACAGGGCGTCCTTTCACAAAAATAAACGCATTTATTTTTTTATTTCCTTTTTATGCTATGTTTGTCTAGAGAAATAGCGATAGACATGACTGCCAATTTGGCTTAGTATCAGCTTCCGCAAATTTTCCTCTTTCTTTTCCTTTGGAACTTTGGAATCGACGATAGCTGGTTAGCATATTTAATTTGTGTCCAAAATTGGTAGATGACTAGTGGACATTTAACTTTGATTTTTTTTTAAAGAAAAAAGTAAAATAATTTAACTACCGCGCCAGGAGAATACCGTAGCTGACATTATATTAGCAGAGACAATCATTGGTAAGAAGAATAAAGTATATAGTGAAGTGCCCAGTGATTATTTGCAATTTTTTTATTAGGTGTTTGAATTTCTACTTAACGAAATTGTGTTAAAGGGATTTGGGGATCGAGCAGCCGGAGCAGCGTGACCGGCACCCGGCCTAAACGTTTGCTAACAGCCACAGGAGCTGTTTATATTAATAAAAAATATATTAATTTATTTAAGATTCTTGAAATTTCTACCTAACGCGCGAGTAGGCATAAAAAGGCTAAGGATTTCTCGCCTTACCTCTGCGTTTAAATTTGCTAAAAGCCTGCCAAATTTTCTGTGCGATCACAGAAAAATACAATTATTTCATTTTTCCCACCATAACGTTTCACGCAAATATCTAACTATACATATTTATAGAAAACGAAAAAAAAAAAATAAGAACCTGAAATCAAAGGAAATATACAGGACAAGGTCCAATATGCATTTGCATATTACATTTGATACTCACCTCTAAATATACATAGGTATACGCACTTGCCTTAATACTTACAATAAGATTTCCTGAAATTATAAAAATTATAATACAATAGAATTTCGCTGCTTTTAGATATTTATCAATATTCAAGTTTTAAATGTAATCTAAAATATGCATATTTACTTATAATTTTTGCAATCATACATACTTATACTTACGTTTGATTGTCGAACTATGTTAAAGTGGTAGGTACACACATACAAACTAGTGTATAGGATTTAATAGTCTTCTTGCTTAAATCGTAATAATGATCAATAAGATCGTCCCACCTAACTCAACATAGGAGTATGTTCATACACATTAACTCAATTTATATGTACTATTTAAGAGCGTACGCTTTTAAGATCACAAGACATTTCGGTTGACATTTCTTTCTTTGATTTTTGTTTCTATTTGCGTCTGAGATGAGCGCTACTCCATCTCCTATTCCGTGCTCTAGTTTGATTAGTTGGCATATAACTACTCATAACTCCAAAAATAAAATGTGCCCCTTAGTCATACCTTAGCAACATTTTTATATGTCCGATTTAGGTAGACCATTATATAACTATGACCGGCATAGTTATATTATAGAACAGTCATATAAACCTGTCGTCCCTCGTCGAAGGACAGCGTGGTTTAAATGCGCACAGTAAGCGGAATCGCTACTCACAGGAAGCAGCAGCAACACAGCAAGGAGGCCTCTTCGCTACGTGGGAATGCCAACAACGTGAGTTCGTCTGGTTTGATTTTTATTTATAAACATATATTAAGTATTGGTATTGATATGCATATTTATTAACTTGTAATAATCCATGCATATAGGTATATTCACATTTTATTTGATAGTGAATCAAGAGGGGTGGGCAATTTAAGTCACCTCTGAATCAAAGAAACAAACCCAGGTAAACCTAAATGCATGAATTATTATAGATGTCGTGGTTAATTTTTTTTTCTTCGCGCTTCACGCTCCGGTATATGCTTCACTAACCACAGAGACCAATAATATCGTTGCTTAAATAGGTCAACGACATCAAAGATTCTTGCGTTTAGGTAGGTCGAGATACAAAATTATCATATTACGCCCTAGGAAAAATGTTCGTAGATATACTTTTAACCATTAAGTATTGTAATCGAGTTTAAATTCACTATTCTCTTTAGAAGTCATATATTGTTTAGTTTTACTTTATATAGGCCTTATATAGGTATAAGCAGCTATGAGTTGAATTTTTAAATAAAATATTGTTTGCATTGCTGATTTGAAATTTTGGTCTGATTTAGAAGGAAGCGTAGGTGGTTGAGAAGGGGCTTTAAGAACATCAACAAAGCCATGGTAGGGTGGATGCAGAGCAGTCGCCAATATCATTATAAGCAGGCGCTGCATCAGGTGTAGGGGCATGAATGACACAAAGCGGGAGACGGTTAGTCTGGAGTTGTGGTTATTTAATGTGCAAACTAAGTTTTGTTAGGGTCATAGTCTGAGGAGGAAGGGGCTTGGTCAACCGCTAAGAGTTTTACCCACCCCAGGCTGAAGCTCCGGGAACAAGCGAGTGCACACGCCTTAGCGTTTGGCAGCATCACAAGACCTTCTCGCTGAACTGATACGATCGTTACGCCAGGCTCAGCTACCAGCTCATAACAACCCAGAAACCTGGGCATCCCAACACACATCTGATTGATGACGCTACACTGCCCACGGGCTTAAGGGTCATCTCCGTAAGCGTTATGAGGAAATACCGCACCTGAGAACACATCCATATGAAGAAAAAAAGCACAAGCAGGTGCTCATTGATATCCACAAACAGGCGTCGCACCTCTATGCCAGGAACTTCCCCGCAAATCCACTACTTAAAGAAAAATACCCAGAACTAGCAGAGGAGGGACGCACTCTCCCTAGGGAAACGCGCGTCACTCTAGCTCAACTTAGATCTGGCTACTGTAACAGGTTAAACTCTTACCTATCCAGAATCATCCCCGACATACAAAATGTATGTCCTAGTTGCAATGTGTCCTCACGTGACACCAAAAATCTGTTATTTATTTATTAGTCTACACATTTTACAATTAATCATACTAAATATAATTATGGATTACAGAATAAATTACAGAAGCATACATAGTGAGAAAACTTATATTATAAAATATGTTTATATATTATTAAATCAGTTGTCTGGATGGACTGAGATGCCGAGCAACGGAATTGAATATTAGTGCTGTCGGAATGGACGTGATTTCGAGCAGGTGATGTATATTTAACACACATCAAGTAGGGCTGCGATGTGCGGAAGTTTGGAAAGGACGTGATTCCAAGCCACCCGCCCAAAGTAACTATTGATTATTAGTGCTGTCGGAATGGACGTGTTTTCGAGCAGCTGATGTATATTTAACACACAATGAGTAGGGCTGCGATGAGTGGGAGGTTGGAAAGGACGTGATTCCAAGTCACTCGCCCAAAGTAACTGGAGCTGGTAACAAATTTAGTTTAACATGTTAATCTTGAAACAGCTATGAGTTCAAGGCAGTGATTATATATTTTTATACTCAGTTGAGCAGAGCTCACAGAGTATATTAAGTTTGATTGGATAACGGTTGGTTGTACATATATAAAGGAATCGAGATATATCAAAATAATCAGGATCGAAAAAAAATTTGATTGAGCCATGTCCGTCCGTCCGTCCGTCCGTTAACACGATAACTTGAGTAAATTTTGAGGTATCTTGATGAAATTTGGTATGTAAATTGCTGGGCACTCATCTCAGATCGCTATTTAAAATGAACGATATCGGACTATAACCACGCCCATTTTTTCGATATCGAAAATTTCGAAAAACCGAAAAAATGCGATAATTCATTGCCAAAGGCGGATAAAGTGATGCAACTTGGTAGATGGGTTGATGTTATGACGCAGAATAGAAAATTATTAAGATTTTGGACAATGGGCGTGGCACCGCCCACTTTTACAAGAAGGTAATTTAAAAGTTTTGCAAGCTGTAATTTGGCAGTCGTTGAAGATATCATGATGAAATTTGGCAGGAACGTTACTACTATTACTATATATGTGCCAAATAAAAATTAGCAAAATTGGATGAAGAACACGCCCACTTTTTAAAAAAAAAATTTTTTTAATTCAAATTTTAACAAAAAATTTAATATCTTTACTGTATATAAGTATATAAAGTCAGAATTCAACTCCAGTAATGATATGATGCAACAAAATACAAAAATAAAAGAAAATTTCAAAATGGGCGTGGCTCCGCCCATTTTCATTTAGTTTGTCTAGAATACTTTTAATGCCATAAGTCGAACAAAAATTTACCAATCCTTCTTAAATTTGGTACAGGCATAGACTCTATGACGGTAACTGTTTTCTGTGAAAATGGGCGAAATCGGTGGAAGACACGCCCAGTTTTTATACACAGTCCACCGCCTGGCCTTCATCTCGGCCGTTAACACAATAACTTAAGCAAAAACCAATATATCTTTACTAAACTTAGTCCACGCACTTATCTGAACTCACTTTATCTTGGTAAAAAAAATGGCCGAAATCCGACCATAACCACGCCCACTTTATCTATATCGAAAATTACGAAAAATGAAAAAAATGCCATAATTCTATACCAAATACGAAAAAAGGGATGAAACATGGTAATTGGATTGGTTTATTGACGCAAAATATAACTTTGGAAAAAACTTTGTAAAATGGGTGTGACACCTACCATATTAAGTAGAAGAAAATGAAAAAGTTCTACAAGGCGAAATCAACAGCGTTTGGAATCTTGGCAAGAATACTGTTAGTGGTATTGCATATATAAATAAATTAGCAGTACCCGACAGATGATTTTCTGGATCACCTGGTCCACATTTTGGTCGATATCGCGAAAACGCCTTCACATATACATCTAAGGGCCACTCGCTTTTAAAACCCTTATTAATACCTTTAATTTGATATCCATATCGTACAAATACATTCTATAGTCACCCCTGGCCCACCCTAATGGCGATATCTCGAAAAGGCGTCCACCTATAGACCTAATGCCCACTCCCTCTTAAAATGCTCAGTAACACCTTTCGTTATTTACCCATATCGTACAAACATTCTAGAGTCACCCCTGGCCCACCCTAATGGCGATATCTCGAAAAGGCGTCCACCTATAGACCTAACGCCCACTCCCTCCTAAAATGCTCAGTAACACCTTTCGTTTGATACCCATATCGTACAAACATTCTAGAGTCACCCTTGGCCCACCCTAATGGCGATATCTCGAAAAGGTGGCCACCTATAGACCTAATGCCCACTCCCTCTTAAAATGCTCAGTAACGCCTTTCGTTTGATATCCATATCGTACAAACATTCTAGAGTCACCCTTCGTCCACCTTTATGGCGATATCTCGAAAAGGCGTCAACCTATAGAACTAAGGATTACTCCCTTTTAAAATACTCATTACCACCTTTCATTTGATACCCATATCGTACAAACACATTCTAGAGTCACCCTGGCCCACTCTAATGGCGATATCTCCAAATGGCGTCCACTTATAGACCTAATGCCCACTCCCTCTTAAAATGCTCAGTAACACCGTGGTGTGATGGTAGCGTGCTCCGCCTATCACACCGTATGCCCTGGGTTCAACTCCCGGGCAAAGCAACATCAAAATTTTAGAAATAAGATTTTTCAATTAGAAAAAAATTTTTCTAAGCGGGGTCGCCCCTCGGCAGTGTTTGGCAAGCACTCCGGGTGTATTTCTGCCATGAAAAGCTCTCAGTGAAAACTCATCTGCCTTGCAGATGCCGTTCGGAGTCGGCATAAAACATGTAGGTCCCGTCCGGCCGATTTGTAGGGAAAATCAAGAGGAGCACGACGCAAATTGGAAGAGAAGCTCGGCCTTAGATCTCTTCGGAGGTTATCGCGCCTTACATTTATTTATTTATTTATTTTTTAACACCTTTCGTTTGATACCCATATCGTACAAACATTCTAGAGTTACCCCTGGCCCACCCTAATGGCGATATCTCGAAAAGGCGTCCACCTATAGGCCTAATGCCCACTCCATCTTAAAGTGCTCAGTAACACCTTTCGTTTGATACCCATATCGTACAAACATTCTAGAGTCACCCTTGGTCCACCTTTATGGCGATATCTCGAAAAGGCTTCCTTCCACCTATAGAACTAAGGATCACTCCCTTTGAAAATACTCATTAACACCTTTCATTTGATACCCATATCGTACAAACACATTCTAGAGTCACCCCTGGCCCACCCTAATGGCGATATTTCGAAAAGGCGTCCACCTATAGACCTAATGCCCACTCCCTTTTAAAATGCTCAGTAACACCTTTCGTTTGATACCCATATCGTACAAACATTCTAGAGTCACCCCTGGCCCACCCTAATGGCGACATCTCGAAAAGGCGTCCACCTATAGACCACTCCCTCTTAAAATGCTCAGTAACACCTTTCATTTGATTCCCATATCGTACAAACACATTCTAGAGTCGCCCCTGGTTCACCTTTATGGCGATATCTCGAAACGGCGTCCACCTATGGAACTAAGGATCACTCCCTTTGAAAATACTCATTAACACCTTTCATTTGATACCCATATCGTACAAACATATTCTAGAGTCACCCCTGGTCCACCTTTATGGCGATGTCTCGAAAAGGCGTTCACCTATAGAACTAAAGGCCATTCCCTTTTAAAATACTCATTACCACCTTTCATTTGATACCCATATCGTACAAACACATGCTAGAGTCACCCCTGGCCCACCTTAATGGCGATATCTCGAAAAGGCGTCCACCGATAGACCTAAGGCCCGCTCCCTCTTAAAATGCTTAGTAACACCTTTCATTTGATACCCATATCGTACAAACAAATTCTAGAGTCAGCCCTGGTCCACCTTTATGGCGACATCCCTAAATGGCGTCCATCCATATAACTATAGCCTACTCTCTCTTAAAATACTCTTTAATACCTTCCATTTGATACACATGCCATACAACCACATTCCAGGGTTACCCTAGGTTCATTTTCCTACATGGTGATTTTCCTTATTTTGTCTCTATAGCTCTCAACTGAGTATTTAATGTTCGGTCACACCCGAACTTATCCTTCCTTACTTGTTTTATACTGTAAAATGTGTCACAAGTATCAACGTTGTAACGAATTTAGGGAAATTCCGCTTATTCCAAACCTTCTGCTAACGTTCCAATCGCCAATTTGTTGAATAAATAACTCCAATATTCAATAATGCAAATTGGTCTTTATTAGACTACTTTGAAAGTACTTCACTATAACACTTATACTTCACAACCAATAGCGTGCTTAAACCCAAACTGATTCCTCATTCCTCAGCTTGCGCTGCTTTTATACTCTGCTGCCTCGTCAGCATATTTCTCTAAAAGTCTAGACGTTTCGCCTTCTAGAATCTCTTGCTTGGTTACCAGCGATATACATGTATATTTGTAGTTTAGGCGTTCTCGTAGTCATATGCGTGTGTATATGTACTTCGGCTGATGATTACATGTTTTTGTGAGTATCTTTCCGTTGCCTTGTATGTTTAAATTATTATTGATTTGTTTACGTACATACGAGTGGCTGCTTAGTATTAGCTTAGTGGTGGCAGTATCACTTAGTGATGCTAATATTCGTCACAATATTATTGCAGTGATTATTGAAATCTTGACACAGACAACGAAGAGGTTCATGCATTTACCAAGCAGAAATGGACTGTTTATCATCCCTCTTAATAGTTTTACCATGAATAAAACGCCAAGCATCTCCCTACGGCTCTGTAGTGAAGGCAGCTGTAAAAGTTTTAACCGGCTGCAGGAGGGCGGTAGACTCCTTGATGGATCCTAGGGAAAATGATTTAAAGCAAAAAGCAAAAATTGCTTTTGGACCGATGCGAATTTTTCGTTATGAATCTGATAACGCGGGTTCCAGATAATGGAACCATATTCCAATATAGGTCTTACTAACGATAAAAAAAGAGTTTAGTGACATAGGGGTCATTGAATTCCTTTGACTACCTTTTCACGAAAGCCAAAGTCCTTCTAGCCCTATTCACACACGATTCGATATGTAATTTGAAGTCCAGTTTAGGGTCCATTATAACGCCAAGATCAGCAAAGTTTGTGGCTTGCTTAATGATATAATCGCCTATCAAGTACTAATGGGATTTAAAAGATTTCCTCGTAAAACACATAAACTTGCACTTCGGTAAGTGACGTTCACATCACACCACTCAACAAGGTTATTCAGATCCGATTGAAGAAGTGCCCTATCTTCAGGTGAGCGAATTGGCATAACCAGTTTGACATCATCAGCGTACATCAGCGGCATGCAGCGCTTCAAAACATTTGGGAGGTCATTAATGAAGAGCAGGAAAAACACTGTACCAAGGTGACTGCCCTGGGGAACTCCAGAAGGGGTCTACCACGTTATCCTAAAAATCACAATCCCCTAATCAAAATCCCCAAAATCAAAATCTCAAAAATCAAAATCCCCAAACTCATAATCTCCAAAACCAAAATCCCCAACACAAAATCCCCATCGCAGCGATTTTAAACCTAATTTGAATTTATTTCACACATAAAATGAGGAGTTATGTTAGATATATTTCAAATAAAGCAGAAGAAATTTCATGTATAACGAATTTACAAATATTTAATAGGTATATTGATGAAAATGCAATACAATCTGAATACACTTATGTACATATATTATACAATCTATTATATAAATAAATACAAAATTCTTTGCTGTCGTTTATCAATAATATAAATACAATCGTAGCGATTTTAAACATAACCACGAAACTAATTACATCCATTTGAAAATGACGTAATTTGTGGTGCTGAGCCAATTTGAGTACAATTGTTGTTTTGATAATGGCAATTTTTATAGTCTTGGACAGATAAAAGTTGCCACATTAAGAACATATAAA
The DNA here is from genome assembly GCF_040869045.1 of Eurosta solidaginis. Taxonomy (NCBI): domain Eukaryota; kingdom Metazoa; phylum Arthropoda; class Insecta; order Diptera; family Tephritidae; genus Eurosta; species Eurosta solidaginis. Next base: position 111,762,475 of record NC_090321.1, read on the forward strand.
AGTTTTTCAAAAAAGTTTCAAAAATTATAAGAAAAATCACTTTGAAAAAAAAAAAATTTTTTTTCCCATACAAAATATACGGAAAAAAAAATAGGGACCTCTAAGGGTTAAGCAATCGCGGCCATTTTTTGTGAGGGGTATTTTTTATCAATACTAACTTTTAAGGGATAAGACCCAGAAAAAAAAAAGAAATTTTTTTTTTGCATCACACTCATATACATACATACATAAATAGCTTGAAATGTTGGAGTACTAACTACAAAGTGAAATATTGAAGGCTTTGGATTTCAAATAAGTTAGCTTATCTAAACTCAAACGATTTTTAACAACTTTCTTAATTTTCTTGGCACGCTTCACATTTTTTTTATTTCTTCGTATCCCTGAACCTGATTTGATCTTTTCTATCTCTGTTTTAACTTCAATCATTTCTTTTCGTAAGTGTGTTATCATTTCATACACACAACATTTTTTTTGACTGTAATTACTTTAAGCCTACGGTGCCAGGCTTCGATAGAGTTTTGAGTGCGTGGAAAATTTTATCTAAATGTATCTGAAACACACCAAAAATTAGGGTCATTTCGGGACACCCGACCTTGTACTTGAACTAATATAATTTTTTTTTAAAACCAAATACATATTTTCTTAAAATCTTTATCAGTCGATCTGTCAGTTAAATCAGTATAATACTCCGAAACACTTTCTGGAGGAACAAATGATGGACTTTTCAGCATACGGATTGATATGCAGAAAACTTCATTATTTCCGTATTTTTGGGTAAACCTTTTTTTTGGACTCGTCTCCAAATAATATGACCGAAGTGAAATAAACATCCCTTATACTCGGCACCACGAAAATATTCTTTCGCCGCAGACGAGATGGTTTTTTCAAAATCCGAAATAATTCTTTTTGGATTCAAATTTATATTTTGTGCTGAAGCCAAATGAAACAATTGATGAAAAAATTCAGTATATGCCTGCTTTGATTTTTTTCTCATAAGGCAAAAAACGAGAGGCACAAATTGGCCATAAATTACTCCCTGGATGGTGAAAAGCTGGCGAAAAACTGTCGGTACAACGAAAAACGTTCCATCCATCACCCAGCATTCCGATCTTCCTAATTCTTTTAAAGAATCCGACGTGCCCATAATTATGTTTTTTTGGCCGTCGAAATCCCAGTCGCTCAAAACGAAAAGTTACCATCTAAGAATTTTAAGTGTTCTGGAATATCGATTTGTTGTAAATTACTCGGCTCGCTGGCTGTATTTGTTGTTTTTCGAGTACGCGAAATTTTAATTTTTTGTGCTCGCTTCGATGGCAGGTACACTCGACACTCTGGTTGACAGTCAACAATTGCTTCCCTTATAATTTGGGAAGGTTCTAGAGAAGATGATTTACTCAGCTGTTTCACTTTATTGTTAGCACCACATATGGACCCAAGACGGGCCTTTGAGTCGTGATTATGAGGGGTAGGATCCCGTTTTACTTCATGTGTGTCACTGGTTTCTTTAGTAATAATAACACTTTTACACAGCAGTGCCTTCCTTTGTGCACAAGACCATCGGCATTCTTCTTTTTGTTATTTTGCGAATGAAAATGGTATTCAAATCCATCAACAAATATTTTTTGACCATCTTTATTAGATTTAGTTACATTAACTTCCATTTTTGATTCAAATAAATAAATTACATTTCTTTCACCACAAAAAAACAGCTGCACGCACTGAGGTTAAAGCTGTAGACATTGGTGCTTTACCGGTAACCGTATCGGTAACCTTATAACAGCTGATTCGACCAACCTTATGGGAATCAATGCAATCGATTATTAGTGCCGCTAAGGTCGTAACCGTATCGTACCCAACCAATTGGTTTTTGGTTTACCGTCGTAAAAATAAACAGCTGATTACGTTACGACTACAGCGATACGACATACGGCACCAATGACTCTCGCTTAAGAAACATTGTAAATTTTACCAAGTAGCGCAACTAACAGCTGATCGGTGAAATTCGCACATTCACACGCACAGTTCTCGACTCAATTTCAAAAATCAACTTTAGATTATTTAGCTTAAATTTTAAAATGAGATAAACCTTACCAATTGATGTATAAATAGAATATATAAGGCGTATTTGTTGTTATTAAAAGACACTTTTTATTTATAACTTATTGTTTTATTTTTATTATATTATATATATTTATTATCAACTTTAATTTAACAATTTCATGCGTTTTTGAAGCATTTTCATGCAATGGAATACAACCATGTGCATATACGTTTTGACATTATATTTCATACTCGTTCGTGTTTGCCATTCTCATTGTTTATAAATTCGTAAACAAGGACTGCAGTTATTCGGTGTGATTTTTCGATTTTTTTTGTGAAATTTTACACTTAATCTGTGGTATTGTCGTGGTCAAAAAGGTTTTATGCAAAAATACTTTGGCTTTCAACGCGACAATGTATTTCGTAATGTCGATGTACTTATATGTGTATGTATTTGATGTGGATCTTGCATTTGAGAACACGGTTGCCACCTCAGTCCATTTGGACAAAAAATGGCCCTTTTCAACCCCATATGGTCCGCTGGTCCCTTTTTATCAATTTTGGTTCTTTCTCGGCATGGATTTGGTACTTTTATTTTTTTTTCACTGAAACAAAAATTCAAAATACTGCTAATAAAATTTTCGGCAAATCTATTACCCACACATAATTTTCAATTTACTTCTGTAAACCAATTATGTACATGTAAGTTATTAGAAGTTAAGCAACCCTATTGTAAATATTGTAAAACTATCGATATGAAAATAGAGGGCAACTTTGAAAATAAAAATGGTGGCCTGAACTTCCGGTAAATCTAAAGACTAGAAAAGTCGTGTTTCAACTTAATCATTAAACATCGTATAAAATAATTGAAATACCTAACCAATTTACACTTCAATGGAATTCTTACCACGAAAATTGCTCTATCTATAAAATGTAGCAGAACAATGACATTTCACCCGGTAGATAACTTAGGCAAGGCATTAAAAAGGGAAGTGTTGAATGTTCGGGCAAACACATTGTCATTAATTTTTGATGAAACAACGGACTTATCAGAAAAAATACTTGTTTTAGTGGTTAGATATTTCAATCGGTATTCAGTTATTACACAGTTGAAACTTTTAAGACGCTTGATTTTTAGTCTGAGTTCCAACTCACACTTACTGAATCTAGGCTCTAGTATGAAGTTTAAACTGTTAGGGAAAAAGTAAACATCTATAAAAATAGCATTAATACCACTGCCTAGTTTTATTTACGATTTACTGAGTTTGTCACAACGTAAATTTTTTAACCGTTCTTTAATAAAACCTAACTGTGCTATGCACTATTCCATTGCAATCAAGCAAAACTAGGTGCATAACGTTTGGTTGGTGAAAGACATAGACTAATCCTAGAAATGTGAACATATAATACCTAAAGGTGCACTTTATTTTTGTTTGTGCAGTTTGAATTAAAACCAAGTTTCTACTTTATTTAAAAGTTTATATATTAAACCATTGAAACATCCCAATTGTTTGTATAACAATAAAAAACCAAAAATGTGGTCCTTTTTTTGAGATCTGGTCTTTTTTCGATGCATTTTGGTCCTAAATGAAAACATGGTGTGGCAACCGTGTTTGAGAACGCATGTGACAAGGTTGCATTTTTCAGAACTAATTTTTTTTTAAATAATGAAGTAGTAGTATGGAAGCGACAGCCATAGTAGTAGACATGTATGTGAATATTAGCAAAGTTTAAAAAACAAACCTTTTTTTCTTTGAAAATAATCTAAGGGAAGATGCACACGAGGCGTATCTTCAAAGACGCGTATTAGGTACAGCATAAGAAATCTTTAGGCGTAGAAAATCGTAGCTGCATTCCATATTTTGTATGGTGTGTATCTTGCCTAAGTTTAGCTTCTTACGAGATACAACATTTTTAATTAATAATGATAAATTACACGTGAAGCAGCTAAGCTTAAGGTGACTTTTGAGTCGTTTTGGCACTTGCGTTGCGTCTACATCTGACTTTGAACACAGGCGCTTTAATTGCTTCAATCTATAAGCAACGCACCGCCAACGTCAAAGCAAAATACAAATAATTAAAAACTTAGGGTTCTTCTTGAAGGTTCCTGGATTTCTTGAAAAATATAAGAATTTCTATCGCCGTTCAACTAAATAAAAAACATAATTTTGTATTCATGTCGATTTCGTGATCGATCAGGAGAGACGGTGGAACATATCCTCCTGGAACGCGACGCAATCTGATGAGGGCACAATAGATCAACTGTCGCAGTGCAATCCCCAATAAATTTTCTATCTATCTTCATGTTATAAAAATAGTTGTATTTCATTTTTCCTCATGTGACAGGGCACTGTCCCATGGGTATCCATGCGGTACGTCTCAATATATTGGAAACTCCATCCTGCTGCAGCTGTATGGAGGGATGAGGTGGAGTCACCAAATCACTTTATGCTTGATTGCCTAGCTTTTGCCAGAACTAGGCGAAAGTATTTCGGTCGCGACTCACTTGGATCTCCCGAGGAGCTATCCAAGGTTGAGATCGGGATCATTCGGAACTTTATCGTTGCTACCCAACGATTCTCTAAGTAGTTATATCTACGTCACCGTTATTTTAGTTTATTTTATGTGGTATCACAACGGACCTTCATGTTGTCCAAGTGAGCTTCCCCTATCAGGGAAGCTATCACCCAACCTAACCTAACAGGGGAACTTTTAACGTCCGTTATTTTAAAGTAACCCTTATTTGAAGAATGACTGAACGATTTCTTTCAAATAAAGTGTTTGTTAGCGTTCACCGAAGATGGTGAAAACAGCCCTGGAATTGTTCTTATATAGCCAAAGAAAGTTATGCATAAGCAAAATTTAGTCAGCACAAAACGAATAAAAAAATAAAATAAATGTAAGGCGCGATAACCTCCGAAGAGATCTAAGGCCGAGCTTCTCTTCCAATTTGCGTCGTGCTCCTCTTGATTTTCCCTACAAATTGGCCGGACGGGACCTACATGTTTTATGCCGACTCCGAACGGCATCTGCAAGGCAGATGGCTTTTCACTGAGAGCTTTTCATGGCAGAAATACACCCGGAGCGCTTGCCAAACACTGCCGAGGGGCGACACCGCTTAGAAAAATTTTCTTCTAATTGAAAAAAACTTATTTCTAAAATTTTGATGTTGCTTTGCCCGGGGTGCGAACCCAGGGCATACGGTGTGGCAGGCGGAGCACGCTACCATCACACCACGGTGGCCGCCAGCACAAAACGAATAGTTAGAGAAAATTTAAAATATAATGCATATGTATAAAATGCATGCAATTTATGAAATCATTTTTATTATATAAAATTAGTTTGACATATCAGATTTGTCAATATTATTTTAGCCCTGCTACTTTTAACACATTTATAATATTTAAGAAGAACATTTAAGAAGTAAGAAACATGATTAATGCTTACATTAATACGTGTTTCATTTGTTTTCATTGAGGAATAAGTTCGTAAATATAAAAAGCTCGTTTTTATAAAGTGCATGTGAAGCTCCATAGATAAAATGAGTAATAGAAGGAACATTGGTTTATACATTACATTTTTAAAATGAAAACCTGCTAAAAAAGTTATAGAATGAACATTGGTTTGTATATTACATTTTTAAAATGAAAATCTCCTGCTAAAGAAGGAGCAAAGCCTAACTACATTTTTTATTTTCGTACTTAACTACACTCCCTTTTGTGATTCAGGATTTCGAACAAATTTTGAAAAAACTCCGAACATGAATTCCTTCATTTTATGACATTCGCCTGCCTAGTCCACTGCCTTCTATATAGTAAACTGCCAAACTATATAGTAAACAATGTTAAGAAATTAATGTAAGTTAAAAATTAGTAAATTCATTGCTGATAACTTAACGGTACAAGTTTTTTTTTTGCAATTTATGTACATATAATCATATTTTTTTCCTAAATAGATGTTATGTTATATTTTTTCATTAGCAACGCAGCTGAAATCAATAATTTCCATCTATTGGGTCTGCTGGTATTGTGTTGGCTATTTTGCCATTGAATTTTATATGATGTAATAGCCGAGTGGCTAAAGTTTTCGACTACCATGCAACCGGCGCGGGTTCTATGCTTAGATCCAGGCTCTATATTTAAAAAATGTCGATAAACACAGCCAAAGTAAAGTAAAATAGAAAAACTAATATTTTTAATATTTCAGTTACTTGCAGCCCTCTGCGTGCTAGTTGCTGTGCCTAGCAGCTGCGCCACTTCCACATGTTGAAATAGGCTGCGAAATGCGCAACAAGCTATAAGTATTGATAAACTTGAAACTTCGCTTATGGCTTAAATTCCCGTTTCTCTTTTTGTATCAGCTTCGTTGTTAGCTTGTTCGAATTATAGCGACTAGCAGTCCTTTATATGGATAAGTAAAAATATGTATTGCCAAAACGTGAATATATAGTTATACATACATAAATATGAATGAAAGGGGAAAGAGATATTGCTATTTTTTACACGGTCATGATGTTTATCCATGGTTCAGTTATGTACAGGTTGGCTCATCTCATCAGCTGATTTTAGTTATGTCATTGCATGGTCGAAGGGATTGTCAAAAGGAGATGGCAAACTAAAAATGAAACGAACACATTGGCAACATTTTACTTACACATACAAAAACTGTTAAGTTTTATGTTTCCATTCCATACCATTCGCACCAACACCAATACACAGATTTTGACAATTTGAACAGACATATCTTGTTGCTTTACAGATGAGCCAACCTGTATATAGTTGAACCATGATGTTTATCATAGCACTGGGATTTTGTGTTTGGGGATTTTGATTTTGGTGATTTTGAATTTGGGGATCTTGTTTTTGGGGATTATGTGTTTGGTTATTTTTTTTCTTTGGGGATTTTGTGTTTGGGTATTTTTTTTTTTTGGCAGCCACCGTGGTGTGATGGTAGCGTGCTCCGCCTACAACACCGTATGCCCTGGGTTCACACCCCGGGCAAAGCAACATCAAAATTTCAGAAATAAGGTTTTTCAATTACACGACAATTTTTCTAAGCGGGGTCGCCCCTCGGCAGTGTTTGGCAAGCGCTCCGGGTGTATTTCTGCCATGAAAAGCTCTCAGTGAAAAGTCATCTGCCTTGCAGATGCCGTTCGGAGTCGGCATAAAACATGTAGGTCCCGTCCGGCCGATTTGTAGGGGAAATCAATAGGAGCACGACGCAAATTGGAAGAGAAGCTCGGCCTTAGATCTCTTCGGAGGTTATCGCGCCATACATTTATTTTATTTATTATTTTTTTTTTTTGGGATTTCCCCCTCCAGAAGATACACTGATGAATTCAGATAAGCAATTGTTAAGCACAACGGTTTGCTTTCTTCCTTCCAAGTACGAAGAAACCCAAGAGAGAAGCCGTGATGGAAAAACCCAATCGATCGAGTTTTAGCAGGAGTAAGGAATGGGAAATTTTATCAAACGCCTTACTGAAATCAGTTTAAATGATATCAACTTCGCAGTTCGTCCTAAAGTTATTGGATACAAGGTTTGTGAACTCCAGCTAGTTGGACACAGTGGACTTACCCTTGCAAAAGCCATTTTGTGACAGGTCCGCTGCTGAAGATACTGTAAAAACCAGTTGCTTTGTGACAATCGATTCAAATAGTTTTGGAATAGCACAAAGTTTGGCTATTCCTCTATAGTTTGTGACACAAGATCTACTCCCACTTCTTTCCAGATGTCTTAGTACCTCATCTGTATGAATATTGGAGTGGGTCGATTTATTAACCGATATCGCGCCATCGATTTTTCGAGAGGATTTTGGCTTAGGAAAAAAGAGTTCCACTACGCATACCCCAAAAAATAATTTTCGAAAAAAAATGGCGAAAGGGTAAATTTTTCGACCAAAACACTCCCCAAAACTCAAAAAATATTTTTTTTTTTCAAAAAACTGTTATCGCCAACATTTTTACAACAATCATCCCTGCAGCCGAATGGAGTCAAAACCTCCAGACGAATATATCCTAAGCACAAATGAAGTCACATACCTTCAGGTGCGCTTTTGATCGGTAGTAATAAAGCCTACCGACTCATATGCCTGTTTCCTAATCTCCCTGCCTTTCAATACGAATTCGTCGCCCTTATATACTAAATTTGCACGAAGGCAAACGGTTATTTTATAATAACAATTTTCATTTAGTAATATTAACAATATATTACAACCGTTATTCCGGTGGATATTTGGTCCATAAATTTCCATGCACATAATACTCCACGTTGAACACAATTTATTTACATTTGCCCGCATGCCGTGTTTTCCAGCCTTCGCTTTACCTATTGCATTTGACTATTGTGTGTTTGCAGAGACAATTTTAAAGTAGATAGAGATGTTGCATGCGCGAAAAATAGTGTGAAGCAACCTTCACAAAACTCTAGTAGGTCACATTCACCACTCACTACAGTAGAATGTGTTAAACTACAACAGTCTGTATTTCTTATTTAACAATTATTTGTACACTTTTTATTCAGCTAATCTGTTCAGAAGTTTAACTTTTACTCTCTAAAACTCCAATCAGTGTATTTTGTGTGCTTAAATTATGTTAACAATTGTGTGAAAGTTTGTGGTGTGGTGGAAGTTTCCTAACAGAATTTTGTGAAGCTCCGCTGCTTTCCACTGAAAATCGCGCATGCAACATCTTTATGTTCAAAAATGTTCGGTGTTTGTACGTATGTTCGTTGTCACTTGATTCTAATGCTGCGTTGGCTTTGCTCGATGCTTTCAACTTCTGCTTTACGGTGTGTGTTGCTATGTCGTATGCTAGTGCGTAAATATGTATGTAGTAAGGGTTAAGGCAAATACAACCCTGTAGACTTTAGGACAGACTAGACGAAACGTTTCCGAACTTAACCAACGCCAACTAGAAAACGATACGAACAGCTAACGATCGATTCAAAAAGGAAGTTGAACACGTACACCCAATATCGATGGATACGCGCGCTAGTATAAAATGTAGTCGGTACAACTTTAATGAACGTTATCAATTTAACACTGAAAGAAAAACACTGGTAAAATCAACCGAAATACGGGGCAATTCAACCGAAATTTCTGTCAATTTTTATCCATCGCAACAAGATGTTGAATCAACTGCGCACAAATCGTTGATTCGTAATTGACCGTTTTAGTAGTCAAATAAACAAAAAAAAGTTGTTTCATTATACTTTACCCATAGTTTTGTTAAATTAACAATTATTACTGTCGCTCTAAGAATACCAATCAAAACTGTTAATATGAAAGGGATTTCTGTTCATTCGAAATAACCAGCGTAAACTGTTAAATTAACAGTGTTTATTGTCGAAATGAAACTGACAGTGAAATCTATTGAAATAACAGATATTTTTGTTTTTTCTAGATTAATAGCGTAAACTTCTACATCAACAGAGTTTTCTCTTCATACCTATGACATTAACACCTGTGGAAAAAATAAATGCCGGATAAATATATACATATTTAAACATAGGTAGTTTTTTTTTATTTGTATAAATTACACATAAGTACATTTCATTTCTAATGATGTTATTGCGGTATTTAGTAATATTAATTAAAATAATAATAACTTAAATCTGAATTCAAAAAAACAAAACTTGTTTCGAATTACCATCGGCAGCTTTGTACGAAAGTATGTTGCCATAGATATACGTAAATATGTGAATACATAAATACGCATGCTTGCTACATACATATATGTATATATAAAAATAAATAAATAAATGTAAGGCGCGATAACCTCCGAAGAGATCTAAGGCCGAGCTGCTCTTCCAATTTGCGTCGTGCTCCTCTTGATTTTCCCTACAAATTGGCCGGACGGGACCTACATGTTTTATGCCGACTCCGAACGGCATCTGCAAGGCAGATAAGTTTTCACTGAGAGCTTTTCATGGCAGAAATACACCCGTAGCGCTTGCCAAACACCCCGCTTAGAAAAATTTTCTTCTAATTGAAAAACCTTATTTCTAAAATTTTGATGTTGCTTTGCCCGGTGTGCGAACCCAGGGCATACGGTGTGGTAGGCGGAGCACGCTACCATCACACCACGGTGGCCGCCATGCATGTATGCTACATACATATTCACGCACGCGTTAGTACATGCTCTAGCGAAAATAGGGCATGCACCGTTTGTTAAACCACATTGGCGTCGGTTTCAAGAACTTCATTCCAACTTTACAATTAAACATTATACACTTTATTACTTTGTTTTCACCAAATTTTATTTTTTATAATTTATTTAATTTATAGTTTTGAACTTCGCCGCGCGTCACTTTACTTTTAAAATAGAAATGAAAATAATAGTAACGAAACTGATTCTCAATTCTTTCAGCTGCAGCTCATTCTCAATTTCTTCTCTCGCATGTAGAGTTGCCACACGTGATTGTTTCGAACAAAACTTGTAGTATAAATGTTTGACATTACATTTTAAATGGAGAACTTATAAGTTATAAAAAAGTAAAGAATCAAATCGCGGGAAGGTAAATCACCCCTGAAGTAACTTTACATATTATTCGGCAAGTTTAATTCTCGTTACACGATCAAACGATTCCAAAACAACTCAAACTTGTATGCTGTCGGAAACATCAACATTAAAAAGGATGTTTTTATTATCTTATTAGATTCGTTCGCGTGAGTGAAAATTCGTAAAAACTTGAACAAAATGTTACTAATTTTGGAAAAATCCTGTTCGTTCAAACAAAATTTTTGCATCAAGAGGGCTCAATTCTGCATTTCGCTTGGAGGAGAAGTTGCAAAAGTGTACCCGATAAATAGGTGTCCGGTATCGCATAATTTTTTGAAATTCAAAAAAGGGGTTTTTTTCTTTTGTATTGATAACTGAAAAACTAGTTTTTTGTTGTTTTCCCAGTTCGTGTGTTTTTTCGATTTGGTGGTTTTCTTATTTTGGTGTTTTTTTTTTTTAACAAGTAGCACCATTGTCATAAGTACAAAGTAGAGAGCGCAGTGAGCGTAAAATTCTCTTTGAAACTTGCTCATGCATTGACTGTTGTTCGCTGTTGAAATGACCTGTAAGATCAGTTGTGTTAACAGAAAAATCAGTTAGATTGATTAGGAATCTGTCAATTTTACAAAATTTTGTTAACTTAAGAGCGACAATTTCTCTTCTGTTGAAATGACTGAACTAATTTGTTCGCTTGACAAAGAACTCGGTCGAATTAACCATAATTCGATCAATTTCTACGAATCTCCGCTAAGTCAAGAACAACAGAACGGATTTGTTGATTTTACCTGCACCATTTCTTTCAGTGAACTAACTGTAGCTATATTGAACTTAAACTGTGTACTATTATTAAAGTTCTTATGCTACAAAATAAAATGAGTTAATAAACATTAAACATAAAAACACTACAATTTGGGGGCTCAACCGTGATGTGAACGAGTGGATGTGCATATGTGCTCACGTATTGACGTTGCTACTACGAAAAAAAGAATAAAATTTGTTTTAAAACATTAGTTGCATTGTGCAAAACTAAAAATGGTAAAAGTTGATAGTGCTTAAAACATAAAATTGAAAAACATAAAATACATACTATATACAGATGTATGCATGCATAGCCAAACGAAATTGAAAAAAAAGCGCAGTGTTTGGGTGCTCCATAGTGCCGCAAGTAGCCTCAAGTAAATTTAGAGGTTATGTGTATATGTTCACATCGTACATTTAAAACGAACGTTAGCCTCAGTGGCCCAGGTTGCAGCGTTCATCTAATTGCGTAGTAACAAAAACTTTTCAAAGTTGAAATGCGCGTAAAAGTTGAAAAGAGTGCCAAGCTTTACATTTAAAAAAGGGGAATCACAGAACAATCGGTAAAGCGAAAGAAAAGCAGCAGCATCATTGAAGGCAGAGTGGCAGCAGCATATATATAATACTTCTATATCAATACCTTCCTATCTTCCTAATGTGCAAATTTTCTGTCAATCATTATTTGCTGAAACTGTGCAAATGTATGTTCTGCGCATGCGCGGGCTTTGTTAGTGTTAGTGAATTGTAGTAGCGTGTGTAAAAAAAGTATCGGGTCACTATACCCTTTACCCAACTTCTGCATACTAATTGTTATAAAATCTCACTTTAGTCGATTAAACAATGAAAAGGCCAACAAATACAATAAAAGGCTTGATGTATTTATTATTTAACCATGGACTGCAGCCATTCAAAGAATATTATTTATATAAATAGGAAAAAAAAAACACAAAGCGAAGAATTCATATTTTTGAAATGAAAAAAATTCAAATATACATGTATAAAAGTATACTTATACATACATCCCAACAAGCATTTCTTTAAACGTTTTCAAAAAGCAAAGTTGCAAAAAGTTGAAAAATAGTAAAGAAATTTAAGAAAAAAGAGAGAAATTGATAAAAGTTTAAATCAAAACGAAAATAACCAAAAATTTATAAGAAGAAACAATGAAGCTGAATGCAAGCAAAAGCTCAAAGTCGAACGAAACCCGAAAGTAAGTTGAAAAGAACGAACGAAGTTAATATAAAGATAGAAATGAAAGAAAGAGACGAAGTGAGTAATAAGTTGTTTTAAACCAAATAAATTGATAAGTAGGCGAAGGTGAATAGATATCTTAACATAAAGTTTCGTTGAAGCGAGTCAAATAAATAAAGAAAGAGGCAGATGTCTTGGTAAAGTAGTTCTAAAAAGAAAATTTGTAAGCTAAAAGAAGCAAACATCATAAAACCGTTGATGCGAGTAAACAATTGTAGGACGACCGTTCAGTTTAATGGTTTACTTTATTCTGATTCTCTTGTTGTACAAAATGTCGCTTACAAGCTACGTGTGTTCTGCCTATACATATATTCCTGTGTATATTATATGGCAAATACCAGATACATGAAATTATTTGAAACATAACCGTCTTATTTTCTATTCATATTCTATATAAAAGTACATGAGTGTCAATCTTCAACCGCAATGCAGTATGTACGAGTAACATGTATTTAGAGTAGAGAAACACATACTTATGTATTATGTATGTAATCGTACACTCGAACGTGTTGATCAATAGCGCTACAAGGCAAGAGCGAGCGCTCAAACTGTAACTATAGCATGTTCGCTATTTACCAACATAGCCAACCATATGTAAATCCATTGTCTCATATATTTTATGTACAGTGTGTGCCACTTAGATGTTACCTACTACAATTCCGCCATCCTGACAATTGAGATCACCTGATCTCTAGTATGTTGGTCTGAACACCCCTTGAACCACGGCCGGATATTTACGACTGCCCACACGCCTTTGTATGGTATTCTAGACTGTTGAAACCCTTCCACGTCTTCCAGAACATACCTATCATTACGTAAGACCTTTGCTATTTTGTAAGTACCTTTGAACTTTGGGATGAGTTTTTTAAATGTACCTACGTAGGAATCGAAATTCTTTATTACCACATAATCGCCCTCTTTGTATTCTGTCGGGGTTCGTCTTTTCTTGTCAACATACTGTTTATTATAATCTTACACTAGCTTTTCGCATTCTTTCGCTTTTTCTTTAATCTCTTTGTGACTTTTTAAGGGTGGATTTTCAAAACTATCTTTTAAAGTTTCCATAAATATATATTCTACCTTTCCGCGCTGCTTTACTCGGAAAAGCATCGCACTGGGACATTCCTTTATTGTGCGGTTTATTGTATTGTTAATGGCATATTCAACTGTATCTAATACATTATCCCATTGTACGTTCTTTTCGGAATCTGTAAGTTATGCAATCATTGGCCCTAACGTCCTGTTCACCCGTTCAACCTGTCCATTAGCCTGTGGCAAACCTGTGGAAATCTTTATGTGCTTTACGTTTTCTTCCTCTAGAAATTTTTGGAACTAGTTTGACGTAAAACAACTACCTCTATCTGAGACTATGCATTTCGGTCGGCTATAAGAACGAAAGTAGTCTTTCAAAGCTATGACAACCTCTTTTGTACTTGTCGTTTTAGTCGGGTATAACCTAACAAATTTCGTATGGGCACCTATAATGACCAGGATGTGTTTCTTTATGCGGGAGTTATCTATTGGTCCAAAATGGTCGATAAGTACTACTTCAAACGGACTACCATCTTTTGGAATGCTATGCAAAAATCCTTCTTCGCGTCCCCGTTTTGAAGAGAAAACTATACATTTCAAGCAGTTTTGTATGTGAGTTGCTATTTTCTGCTTCATTTTGGGAAACCAGTAAGTTTTTGAAATAAGGTCAAACGTTTTATCAACTCCGGTATGTCCCATCTCATCATGATATTTAAACATGACATGACTTTCCATTTCACCCGGAACATAAAAAACAACACCTCCACTTTCTTTTTCCTATATATAACCCCATTTCGCATTTCAAACAAACCGTTATCGCTTTTTTCGAGTTTTTCTCGTAATGTTTTTATCTGCGTATCTTTTGCTTGGCAGATGATCAAGTTTTCTTCAAACGTATTGGTTTCAATAGTAGAAATGTTGTTGCACCTACTAAGGGCATCTACATGCTGCATCCGAGATCCCGGACGATGTTCTAACACATAGTCGTAGTTCTGGAGCTCTAGAGCCCACCTAGCTATTCTTGGATTTAATTCTTTTTTGTTAAGGGTTAATGTCAACGAATTGCGGTCTGTAATTATTTTAAACTTGAGGCCCTTTACATATACTCGGAAACGTTTGAGAGCATATACTATAGAAAGCGTTTCTAGCTCAAAGCTATGGTACTTTGACTCTGCTTCGCTTGTGCGCTTGGAGAAATAAAAAACTGGGTGCATTTTCCCATCCACCTTTTTCTTTGAGAGTCTCGAAACATTTCAATTCTTCGTTCCCGAATTCAAATTTTCTATCTTTTTGGTTAAATCATACAATGGCTTAGCAATAACTGAGAAATTTTTAACGAATCTACGAAAATAAGAGCATATTCCTACAAAACTTTGAACTGAATGCACCTTCGTTGGCACCGGGAAATTTCGAATAGCATCAAGACCCTTTTCATCTGGTTTTATTCCGCTTTTCGATATTGTATAACCTAAATACTTTATGTCCGTTTGAAAAAACTCACACTTGTCTACTCTCAACTCTAATTTGTTTTGCACTAAACGTTTAAATACTTCTGTTAAAATCTCAAAATGTTCACTTATACTTCTTGTTGCTATCATAATATCGTCCATGTATACTATCAATCTGTTATCTTTTACCATATCTGCAAAAATCTTATTCACAAAACGTTGGAACGTTGACGGCGCATTCTTAAGCCCGATAGGCATGCGCAAAAATTCGAACTGCCCTAATGGAGTGATGAAAGAAGTAAACTTGACTGAGTCAGAGTGCATATAGACATGAAAGAAACCATTTTTCAAATCTAGCTTTGTAAAAAATTCTTTTTCTGCTAATCTATCTATTAAATCTTCGATCAGGGGGATTGGATAATTATCTTTCGTTGTTACCTTGTTAAGGGTTCGGTAGTCTACACACATTCTACTGTCGCCTGTCTATTTCCGCACTAGTACGATGGGAGACACAAACTCTGACTCACTGGGTTTGATAAAACCCATCTCTAAGTAGTCATCTGAGAGTTTTTGTAAACTTTGTTTTTCAGTATAGGACAATCTTCGCGGTGTACAATTAAATGGTTTAACATTATCTACAACTAATCTCATCTCGCACTTGACCTGTGGTTCAAGTGGGCGTTCAGTTTTCTGATAAGTATTTTCAAATAACTCCAAAAGTTTTTGCTGGTCCACGTGACCTAGGTTACTACCGATTTTTATTGAATGATTTTCCAAACCATCGCACTCAATTTTCAGAATAGAGCTATCTAGCCAGCTGCACTCTTGCCTGCTCTTTTTTATACCTGCATCAATTGAACCTTGCATTTGGCAATTTTCTATTGCTAATTTTGTTACATTGTTATTTCGGTCTGATTTTAATTCAATTTGCGATGTTTTATCAACAACTTCCAATTTTTCCTTACTTTTTGAATTTTCCGTATCCTTTTGATTATTTAACAAACTTTTTATTTTTTCTTTTGAACTTTGTTTTGTATAACTTTCTTCAGCAAGCTTTTTGTCGTTTGTACATTTTCTAAAATCTGAATTAGTCTCTTTTAAATTTGTATCAGCGCAAATCTTTTTACAACATTCTAAATTTACCGCATTTTTATTCAACATACTTTTAACATTTTCTTTACCTAAACTTTTTCCCATGTAACTATTATTAGTTTGAATTGGTTTTCTTACTAGCTTATACATACATGTTCCAAGAAAATCTCTTCCCAGAACTGCCTCATAACCCATTGTCCCATCAGCGACCACAATAAAATTTATATCAAAACGTTTATTATTTAATAAAACGGTACATCAAAATTTTCCAAAAGTATGTATCTTGGATTTATTTAAACCAAAGTAGTTAAAATTTTTATGCGAAAGAAACTTGAAGTTAAAGTTTTTTGAACAGCATACTTCCTTATTAAGCTGATCGTGCTGCCGGAATCTATGAGGCATTCTAAATAAAAGTGTATATGGTTAAAATTGTTTATGATAAAATTGAATTTTTTTACCCATTCATATTCATCTGCATCAACCAGTTGTACAACCTTCTTCTTATCTGGGCAATCGACTGCACGATGAGCTGTGCTTCCGCATGCGTAGCAAGCGCCCTTTTCCCTTCTGGGCTTCTTACACTCTGCAGCAAAATGTCCACGCGAATTGCAATTGTAGCACCTGATTTCGCGCTGTGCCGTCGTAGTTGTTGCCTTGTCGCCTTTCATTTTAGTTTTTGCAAACGCCTGCACCAATTGTGCCCTGGTGGAATACCATTTCATATAAGCTTGCGTACGTAATTGCTCGTCTGCGATACCGTCAATGGCATACTCAACAAACTCATCTTCGCTAAGTTGTATTGGTACTGACATCATAACTTTTTCGTTAAAATAGTCAACAAATGCTTCTCCAACTTTTCATTTTCGTGCTTCAAATTTTTTCCGCAAGAGTAGTTTACTGTCTTTGGATTTGAACATGTCTTCCATCTCATCTAATAGTGTATCAACACTATCTGTCACAAAATTTGGTTTGGAGTACATCCATTGCAATACTTTGCCCTTTAATTTGTTGAGCAAAAGCATGCGTTTATCGTTGTCACTCAATGTATATGCATTACCAACATTTTCAAATTGGGTCAGCCACACATCAACGCTTGTTTTCCCATCGAACTCGGGTAAAACGTTCAGCAGCATTTCCTTCGAAATTTTAAACGAAGCTGCTTCTGATGAATTCTGCGCCGCTGCGCCAACTGCTCTGCCATTGTAGTCTGCTACGCGCCGAAGAAAATCGTTTTCACGCTCAAGCAGTTTTATTTCGCGCATAAGAAGTTGTATTTCTTTTTCATCGCTTTGTATGTTTTTGTTGCTACCGTTGTCACCGTCGTCATTATAATCTTCGCCTTGAAAATTGCTTGCTTCTTCGTTATGAATTTCTTGCTGCTGATCACGTACATACATCTGTACGTTTGTTTGTACGTCTACACCATCGTCGCGCACTGTAGGACATTCCCCACGTTCACTTGCTGGTACTGCACTTATACGCAAAGCTAGGGTGCTCTTCGTCGCGCTGATTGGCAGCGACAATTTTCGCGACCAAGCTCGAAGTTGCGCGACACTATAGTTTTCGGCACACACCATTTTTTCCATTTTTATTGTTTTCAGTTTCTTTCGAATTTTTTCACCTTTCGTTTAAATTTACAGTTGTCTTTCGACTTTGATACTCTTACTTTCAATTTTTCAGTTAGCTTTCAATTTTCACACTTTTTTCTTTCACTTTTCAGTTAGCTTGCAATTTTTTGTTTTCTTTCAGTTTTCGGTAAAAAAAAATTGAGCCAACATTAACCAATTTACTCTACAAGACGCACGTTTTTACTAATTTAAATACCAGAGTGGATTTCGAATCCTACTTCTGAATTGTAGGACGACCGTTCAGTTTAATGGTTTACTTTATTCTGATTCTCTTGTTGTACAAAATGTCGCTTACAAGCTATGTATGTTCTGCCTATACATATATTCCTGTGTATATTATATGGCAAATACCAGATACATGAAGTTATTTGAAACATAACCGTCTTATTTTCTATTCATATTCTATATCAAGGTACATGAGTGTCAAGCTTCAACCGCAATGCAGTATGTACGAGTATACATGTATTTAGAGTAGAGAAACACATACTTATGTATTATGTATGTATTCGTATACTCGAACGTGTTGATCAATAGCGCTACAAGGCAAGAGCGAGCGCTCAAACTGTAACTATAGCATGTTCGCTATTTACCAACATAGCCAACCATATGTAAATCCATTGTCTCATATATTTTATGTACAGTGTGTGCCACGTAGATGTTACCTACTACACAACAATATTTTAAAATTAAAAATAAGAGCTTAACAGAGGTTAAATAACATATAAACGTTTAAGGGTTGAAAATTGAAACTGAATTAAAGTTTGAATAAGAATGTCATACTTAATCCAATCTTTTTAAAGAAATTTTGGTTTTTTTGTGTAATAACTGAATTCAATATGGGTGCGCGGACATAGCTAACGTTGACAGTGGACAGTTTAAAGGAAAAACTGACAGAGTGTGGATTAAGCACAGTAGGAAGAAAAGCTGAATTACAGGACAGACTTTTACAACATTTAGGTCTATCCGAGAATGTGGCATCCGACGGCGAACATAATGAGTCTGTATATGAAGACAAGGGCGGTACCACCCAGCGAGTACCGACCGTACCACCATCACATTTCACTTTGCCGGATATAGAAGATTGCATGGGACATTTCACCGGTGTAGGGTATCCAGGTATAGGACAGTGGGTAAAAGATTTCGAGGACAATGCTTTTACTCTTAATTTGAATGAGTTACAAACATTTTTTTACGCAAAACAACTGTTGAAGGGAGATGCCAGGGCATATGTTAGAAGCCAATCGAACATATGTGATTGGCCATCGTTGAAAACTGCGTTAAATAAAGAGTTTGGAAAAAAGTTGTCAGCAATTGAGGTTCATGAAATGCTAAGAAACCGACGGGAAAAGCCATCAGAAACTTTAAGAGAATATTTGTACTCCCTTATAGAGATAGGAAATGGAACTAATCTCGACGAAGAAAGTTTAATAGATTATTTTGTTAGGGGTATTCCGGATTCATGGCAAAACAAAAAAGTTTTATACCAAGCTCAAGCGGTGGAAGAGTTAAAGGTTCATTTGAAAGTGTACGAAAAAATTAAGCTGTCCAGATCTCAACCTTCATTCTCGAAGGGTAGTTCACAGGGGGTCGTAGGAGAGGGAAAGACACATGAAGGTAAACAAACCTCAAATGAACTCTCGTGTTTCAAGTGTGGAATGAAGGGGCATATTGCAAAAAGCTGTAGCTTGAAAGGATTTAAATATTTTAAATGCAATAAAGTTGGGCATAGAGCTACAGAGTGTAAATCCAAGAAACCAGACGAGGTGAAAAAAGAGGTGGCGAAAAAAGGGAAGGACGGAGTGCATATGACTTCCGATCACGAAGTGATAACTTTAACTGAGTCAGGTAATCGCGTTTTCAAAGAGTTTACTATCAACAACGTAGTTGTATGTGTACAATACGGTATGACACACTCATGTTGTTACGTGACATTGAATTATCCAATGAGACAAAGAAATTTACGGGAATTGGAGGGATGAAGATCACAACGGTAGGTAGCTTTACAAAAGAGGTCGAAATCGATAGCATACATCTGCAGATCAAATTTCACGTCGCTAGGGAGAAGGACATTTTGCATAACGCAGTCCTTGGAAACGATATACTTAAAGTTGTCGATGTATTTATAGGTGAAAAAGGTGCTAGATTCTAGGCTAAATTTAAATCTACCGAGCAAAAAAGCGATGAGTAAATTATGTCACGGGATTTAGATAAGAAGGCGAAAGCTGGAGAAAGTGTGGTGGTGAAAGATAAAAGTGCCGATGAAAGCATCCGTATGCTTACACAGGAAGTTAACCAAATTTGCCTGTCAGCTGAAGAGGGTGAATTCAAAAGGAAATCTAACTATGAGCTATGCTATCTAAATGTTGAAGATAGCGATAAAGTCACAAAAATTATAGAGAGATATGAACCAAAACCATTTCAAACGTCACCGGTAGAAATGAAAATAATTTTAAAAGACGAAGTACCAGTGTATAGCAGACCTAGGAGACTGCCTATTTCAGATCAGGTTATAGTAGAAAATCAAGTTAGAGACTGGCTTAATGAGGAAATTATTCGGAGCAGTTCGTCTGCACGGTATGCCTGAAGCAAGTTTAATTGAATATTCAAAGCACAAACGATTTTCTCGTGGATTCTTATTTTATGGATCAAATTAAGTCATAACCCAAAATTTAAGCTTTTTCTACCGAGCCGTTTTTGAGAAAATTCGATTTAAATTTTGAAAATAGCAAAAAATCAGTACTAACTTTTTTGATCTCTTTTGATTTGTGGTCCGATTTGGCTCATATTTGGAACACATTAAATCGAGCATGGTATCCCATGCAGGCGGAGTTACAACTGAGTACTTGTTGGTTCAGGTGTCTAGTCCCCTGTCTAAAGTCCTCTTGTCATGTGTGTACAATCCCAATAGATGTTTTAGTGTAAATGATTTCTTTAATACGTTGTCTGTAGTAGCTGTTGATTATGATGAAATAATAGTATGTGGTGATTTTAATGTAAATATGTTATCACGTGATATGTATAGCTCCCGCCTTTTAGATGACATGTCTAGTGCTGGTCTTTCTTTAGTAAATTCCTCTGTACCGACTAGATATGGGAATAATTGTTGTCCTAGTCTACTAGATTATTTCATTGTGTCTGATTTGTCTTCTGTCTTAAAGTTCGACCAAATTTTGTTTGTGTCTGACCATGATTTAATTTTCTGTTCCTTTGACATTACTTTTGATCATGGCAATTTAGTTTCGGTTCCTTCAAGTTTTCCTGACTATCGCCCGATCAATTTTAACAATTTGAGTACTGAGATGTCTAGGGTAGACTGGACTTATTGCTGGAGCTTGCCATCGGTAAATGACAAGCTAAACTTTTTAAATAATATATTGTTATCTTTTTATAATGCTCATGTACCGATGCGCACAGTTCAGCGGAAATCTTGATCGTGCCCATGGTTCAACAAAACTGCTCGGGACATAATCTGTAGACGTAACAAAGCCTATGCAGTATGGAAACGGAATCGCACTGATATAAACTGGCGTTCATATACGAATATACGGAATGTAGCTACTGCTACTATAAAACATGAGAAGCAGGCATACTTTCGAAAAATGTTAAATTGTGAACTTCCTAATAATGTGTTGTGGCGTAACTTGAAAAGTCTTCGACAATCCTGATTGCTCGCTCGACTCTGAAGATCTGAATGCAGTATTCGTTAATTATGCTACCTCTTCCAATGTCCCAATCACCCACCCGATACATTGTCCTGTGAATTTTTCCCAGAAATTTGAATTTCGTGCTGTGTCGGAGCATGATGTGGTGAGATGCATTTATAAGGTACGCTCAAATGCTATTGGTGAAGATGGTATTCCTGTAAAATTTATAAAAATTGTTCTTCCACAGATACTTCCAGCCCTGACCCACATTATCAACCACTGCATCACAACCTCGTGCTTTCCTGATGTCTGGAAGATCGCATCTGTCCTTCCTGTAGCTAAAAATAAGTCCGCCTGCCGTCTAAGTGATTTTCGTCCGATAAGCATCCTTCCTACGCTGTCGAAGACCTTTGAGAGCTTGTTATCAGAACAGATCCTTGCTTATATTGACAAGATCAATCTACTTACCCCATTCAAGTCTGGATTTAGAGCAAAGCATAGCTGTTCAACTGCAATAATCAAAATCTTGGATGATATTCGTGCGCCCTATGATAGTAACAAGATAACTATGTTGTGTCTGCTCGACTTTTCCAAAGCGTTTGATTCTTTCAACCACACGTTGTTGTGCATGAAGCTAAAGTCTTATTTTGGTTTTGGGGACTCTGCCTTAGGTTTCATGAGGAGTTACTTGGGTGGTAGAGCGCAACGAGTGAAGGTGGAATCGCAAGTCTCTAGTCTTAAGATGTTATCAAATGGTGTCCCCCAAGGTTCTATACTTGGACCGTTGTTATTTAGCCTATTTATTAATGACATATTTACCACCTGCAGGTATGCTCAAATGCATGCTTATGCAGATGATATTCAACTTTATATGTCTGGAACACATGCGCAAGTTTCTGAACTCTGTGCCAAGTTTAATAGTGATTTGTCAGCTATTTCGTCTTGGGCGCAAAAAATTGTCTTTCCCTTAATAGTGATAAATCGTATGTGCTACCTATATCTAAAAGGCAAATTAACTCATCAAATCTACCAGCTTTATATATCAATTATAAGTGCCTTAAGTAAGGAATCTGGGGGTTGTTATTAACTCTAGTCTCTCTTGTGATGATCATATTAACGCTGTTATCAGTAAAGTTTATTACACTCTACGTAATCTACGAATGTCTGCCCCCTTCACCCCACTTGGAATTAGGAAGCGGCTTGCTATACAACTAATGCTACCAATTATCTGCTATTCGGATTGTATATACAGCAAATTAGATTCAAAATCGGCACATAAGATTGATGTCGCCTTTAATCATATCACGCGGTATGTCTTCGGGTTGGCTAGGTATGATCATATATCAGCGTGGCGAACGAGTCTCTTGGGTTGTGAAATATCTGAGTATCTTAAGGCAAGGAACTGTATATTTTTGTGTCGTGTGATTGCTGATAAAATGCCTACTTATTTATATAACAAGCTAACATTCTCTAGATCTGCTCGCATAAATGACTTGATCGTGCCCAGCTATAATTATCTAAACTCTGCAAGACTTTTCTTTGTCAATGCTATCCGCATTTGGAACTATCCCCAACTCGGTTCGCAATAGCTTAAGTAGAAGCAACCTTAAGAATGTTATATTTTCTTTCTTTGGTAAAGTTTATACAAATTAGAATCTGAGTTTAGCTACTTATTAATCTAGTCAATCATTGTTGCTGAATGTCCTTGTCACAATTCTTGTGAAACTTATATATTATTACTTTTATTACTTTATGGAATAATATATACATTTTTAAGTTTTAAGTTTTAAAAAATTATACTCATTATTATGTAACCATTGTTGCACTATAAAAGATCATACAAGATCTTATTGTGCTAATACTGTCAATAAATAAATGAAATGAAATAATACATACAAGAATAGAAATCGACCTATGCAAAAAAATTGCCGCTAGGTGGCGCATGGATCGAGATATTCACAAAAATCGTATTTGTGATCCGATTTGACATTCGAAAACTTATAGAGGAAGAAAACATGCAAGAATTGGAGGAGGAACGGGATTCAAAATAATAAATCTTTCGACAGGAAGCGGGTAAAAGAAACGACTTATTCACCAGGGGAACTAGTGGGTATAAAAAGAACTGAATTTGGGTCCGGATTAAAGCTAAGGCAAAATTTTCTAGGACCATACAAAATAATACAAAAGTTTCAGCATGGACGGTACTCGATTAAGAAAGTTGGGGATACTGAGGGGCCTCGAAGGAGCTATGCTATAGCCGAAAACATGAAAAAGTGGGACCCAGCATTCGGGTCGAATGCCCTGTCAGGATAGCCGAATGTAGGAAGGGTTAAGGCAAATACAACCCCGTAGACTTTAGGACAGACTAGACGAAACGTTTCCGAACTTAACCAACGCCAACTTCAAAACGATACGAACAGCTAACGAACGATTCAAAAAGGACAGTTGAAAACGGACACCCAATCTCGATGGACGCGCGCGCTAGTATAAAAAGTAGTCGGTACAAATTTAATGAAAGTTATCAATTGAACTAACTATAACTATATTGAACTTAATAATTTATCTAAACTACCTACTACTATTAATATAAACCATTAAACTATGTACTATTATTAAAATTCGTATGCTACAAAATAAAATGAATTAATAAACATTAAAATAAAAAACATATATGTAATACTCCTATATTGCTATTAGAAAATGCTCGCAATGTGTTTTGAATTCGAAATCAAAACAAGACAGCCTATAAAATTTTTGTGATTTTAGCAGCATAAGTGTGACAAGAAAAAATTTAAATTCACATAACATTACACACATAACACATTAACATTCGATTATTGAATACAAAAACGTTTAAATAGCAATATATCGGCACTCTGATGTTTGGGAATGTACCTAGCCTTTTGTAGCAATATAGGAGTATTACATATATGATAAAAACACCAAAGAGTATATATTTGTCAAGAGGCGTCACTCGATACTTTTGTTGTTGCCAAAGCAAATTACTCGATGTTTTCTCAAGGTAGTCGTTGGTTTTTTTTATCAGATGTATTTATAAAAACTCCTTCTATATATTTTCGTGGGGTATTTGTGTTTATTTTATTGATTGTATTAAATTAATTAATTAATTCTCTTTCCAAAAATCGTAATTATGCAAAGTCACTTTACCGCATAACTATATAGGATTCAATTAAAAAAAACTAAACAAAACTTCCTTGAGAATCACATTCGACATGACAGGGTTGCTTTGGCAACAACAAAGTATCGAGTGACGCCTCTTAACAAATATATACTCTTTGAAAACACTACATGTATACCAAATTTCCAATCAGTATCGGCGCTTATTTTTGGCGACTTGCTGCTGATCTCCGTTCACTCAAATTATTATGTTGTATTTGTAGTTGGTGCATTGGATTGCGCTTGTACAAAAGGTTGGTTGACCGATGCATTTTTATGTTTTTTGCGTGTCACTTCTCCAAATGTTGCGTGTACATCAGGGTGACCCTATATTTAAAATTTATGTGAGCGGAAATGTAAATATTTTGCTTGTGTGCAAAAGTGCGCAAGTCTAATTTGAACTTCAATCCAGTAATTAATAATTCAATATACAACAGAATATATATACCGATTTTGGCGTATGATTCATAAACATATCCATATGTACATTTTCGGGTACTTCATAGAAAATGTATAAATAATAATTTCAAAGATTACATTACAAAATGTATGTTTAAAAATGTATATGCATGTATATGTTGTGAGGGTGCAAAACCCTCGATTTTGGGTCCTCACATATGTTTTATGCCGACTTCGAACGGCACATGCAAGGCAGATGATTTTTCATTGAGAAGTTTTTCATGTCAGAAATATACTCGAAGTGCTTGCCAAATCACTGCCGAGGGGCGGCCCCGTTTAGAAAAAACTCACTTATAATTGAAAAAAACTTGTTTCTAAAATTTCGATGTTGCTTTGCCCGGGGCGTGAACCCAGGATCTTCGGTATGGTTGGCGGAGCACGCTACCACCACACCACGACGGCCAATCCCTTATTTTCTTGGTTTTAATACAGATAGACCGATTTATTTAATTCTTTTCTTGTAGGTAGATGGGTAGGAAGAGGGTAGAGGTGCGCAGATTCAGAAGTGTACCCCCTGAACATTTCCAGACTGCCACTTTCGTAAAATTATCACCGTGATTTCTGCCAGCTGTCAGCTTCTCAACAATTAAATGAGCACTACGCAAATTACAATAGACGCTTGGCTTAATCTGATCGGAGCTAAATCGAAATTTTTATGTTTATTGTATTTTATCTTTCAAAAGTGTCTATTTGCCATCCTCAAGTTGGGAAGTGTTTCATTGCCATTTACGAAAGGATATTTAGAGCCATTCATTTTATGAAGTTTTCACTCATTTGACAATGCATTAGAATGCGAAGGCCTAACCAATTATTTATGAATTCAGTAGAGATAAAAGATAGATATTTATTCATTACCGCCCGAACGAGGGGCCGGAAATCGCCGTTTTTTAAAGGCTATTAACCGGAGCTTTTCTGCGCAGAAAATCTGAATCAGAAATCAGTACTTTCTTGAAAAGCTCAATTCATAAAGTTTAATTTATGCCTTTTCCCTATTGTATCCTGAAACCTCTTTCTTCCCCTCTCCCGCAATATCCCTTTTTACGTATGCCCTCTCCTTTACGCCTCCCTCTGCCTTACCATAACCCTTTTCCTTCCTTCTCCCGTGCAAAAAGATTAACGAAATTGCTCTATCTGCTTACGCTTGGTGCTAAGACGAACGATATTAAGGATTCATTTTTATATGTATAGATTTAAAAATTTAGTATTGACAATATTTTCGCATTCACAATAGCAACCAGTTGTCAATTTTGTATGGACTTAGGTCGAACAGGCTGGTCCGTGAGGAACTTACAGAGACTGAGTGGGTCCATAGTGTACCATTTGTCTACCGTTTTAGTCACTTCAAGAAGTAATTGTAGGATAGTATTCATAAAGAACAAAACTAAGTATTTTAAATCAAAAATACTTCCTTAATTTACAGATTTGTTGTAAATATTAACTGGTATATAGCGGAAAATACTTAAAACAAGGAATATCAAAAATAAATACTGGCACGATTTACCTCCTGCAACATCGTGTTAATGCAACATAAATGGTTAAGATGCGAACATCTCTTGAAAAATACTGTTTCGTTAAAAATTTTAAACATTTCGTTAGAATTCTTAAACAAAAGCTCTATTTTTTGGTATGTTTGTATGTATATGCTAATGTTTTTGCACTAAGGAGATTTAATTCTTCAATATATTTTTTATGCTAATTTGTATGCTGGTCGTAATGACAAAATAAATGAGTATCCATTTTTTATATTTTTTAATGCCAGCCATAATGTACTCTTTTAGAAGGAACAGTTACTTTTCAGAATTTTCTAATTAAAATTTGTATCTAATTTGTGTAAGCTGTGCTCATTGTGAATTAATTCACTCAAAACAAAAGTGTGATCTTTAAACCAAAAATAAATAGCAAAAACGAAATGATTACAAGTGATGAATATTTTTCTTTAATAAAGTTTAAAATATCGCGTACATTTATCAAAATAATTGTAAGGGTTTTTAGTAAACTTTTCTGAAAGGAAAGGAAAGCAACGAAGGGGAAGTAAAGGAAAGGAAAGGAAAGGACAACAGAGGAAAAAAGGAAAGGAAAGGAAAGGAAAGAGATTGACGAAGATATTGAGTTAGATAAATACATAGATATAGAGGGGGGCTGAGCTCAGGCCAAGGGGGTCACTGCTGGCGGGCAGTGAACGGCCTATTAATTAGGTTAGCTGCGAATATCAAATAAGCAGCCCTCGACCAAGAGCGGCTGGTGAGGAGGGTTTGGCTTAAAAGGCCTAAAGCACCCTGAGAACCTCCAGTGGCAGGGCGAGTAGATGCCGCCCTGAATTAAGCATCCACAGCCTAGTACGGGGTTGCTTAGAGGGAATACCTACCCAAGATAGGGAGGCAACTATACGACGTGGGATACACTCAGAAAGGTAAAGAGGTAAATTATTTGTAAATTTAAGGAGATTGTCACATTAAGACTGAGCCCAGTAAGGTCTTAATTAAGGAATACTGTAATCAACGACTCGGATATGTTTCTTAAGGGCTGGCGAATGTGGCATTCGGAAATCTCAGTACACGGCTTGACACACCGTCGAAATGACTTTCCGGTTAATGTCCCATTCGTCTCCGTCCCGTTAAAACCTTGGCAGGCCTTGGGGTACGTTCAAAGTCCGTCATCATTAAGTTGGTGGTGCAGGTTCGGTTGAGATCCTCCCGATTAATACTGATCTGGCTCTGAACGCAGTCTTCATGAGGGACTGCGTCAACCTTCACGTGGCCTCCCTGCCTTCGCATAGACAACCACGGGATCTATATAGGTAACTGCACACTCGGACCAAGATAGCGGCCTCAAGTGGGGACCCAATTAAATAAATGATGAGCAACAACAATACTAAAATAAAAAACCAAACACAGGAGAATGAAATGGCGTTCAATCCATTTGTAGGAAGGAAGCTAGCTCGCTCTCCAGAAGGGCGTGGTCCATCGGCTGGGGGCCTTAACAATTCGTCGCAAGTGGTAACGAAACCCAAAGAAGCGGAGGCCGAAAGCAAGCAAGGAGCGTTGTCGCCGGGTGCTACACCGAAGCTTTGCAAAAAGAACTCCGACAGCAAGGCTCAAACGGGCACACCATTATTAAGTGAGCTAATTAAGCAGGCGTCAGCTGCGTTAAATCAGCAAAACCCCCCTGGAGAAAAAAAGATGACCAAGCTAGGCAAGGCGATTGAGGACTTGATACAGTTCTTCATAGGGCGTAATAATATACACGCGGCAATCAAGCGCTTGGCCTGCGTAATAAAAGTGCTGTACATCGAGTCGGCCCTAGAGGTAAAGAATTTAGAACATAAATTGCGTGCAAGCGAATGTGCCAAGGATAGAAGTCCATCACCCCCAGGAAAGCGACCGAGGAATAATTTGTACTCGACCAAGGAGAACAACGTGGTAAAACCCACTACTACACTAAAAGACGTCTTGCCAGGGCATGTGGGTGGTCACAAACGACGGCAAGAGAAGACGGAGCGGAAAGAGGAAACTGCAGCCCAAAAGACGGGAGAGTGGCAGTTAGCTAAAAAGAAGAGCAAGAAAAAAGCACTTAAGGCTAGGCCGGATGCAATCATCATTTCCAAGGCGGGGATGCGACGTACGCCGACATATTGCGTAAAGTGAGAAGATGCGACGAATTAAAATCCCTGGGTGATGACGTCAAAACGATTAGAAGAACGGCGAAAGGAGAGCTGTTACTAGAGCTGAAAAAAGAGCAAGATGGGAAAACAAGCGCGTACCAAGCAGAAATTGAAGCGGTACTAAAGGACTCGGCTAAAGTTATAACAAAGTCCCAAATGGTCACGCTACAGTGCAGAGATCTCGATGAGATTACTACGCCCGAGGAGATTTGCAACGCCCTCCACCAGCAATGCAACATCAAACTTCCAGATGTGGCTGCCATAAAAAGCATACGCACAGGGTACAGTGGCACGAAGTCGGCACTTATAATCCTTACAGCGGATGATGCCAAGGCGGTTCTTAATACGCAAAGAATCCGGGTAGGATGGGCATATAGCTCAGAAATGTAAGGAGACTGTAGATAGGTCTACCCTATGCAGGAAATGCGGCCAGGAAGGTCATAAGGCTGCAAGTTGCGAAAACGCGCTGAAATGCGCGCTATGTGGGGGACAACATTCAGCAGGCAGTTTTAAATGCCCACAACGAGAGAGCAGCAAAATGGCTGTCTCATGAGGGTATTGCAGCTCAATTAAAAGCATTGCGAGGCAGCCCAAGAGCTATTATCCCAAACAGTCTATGTAGGAGGATATGACATAGTGGTACTCTCTGAACAATACAAAAATCGCCAGGAGCAGGGTTGGCTCTCAGATTCAGCAGGGAAAGCCTCGATTTGGGCACCAGGGAAATTTCTCCCACAGGAAATTATGACGCCAACGGTAGCAGGCTTCACGTGGGCAAAAATCAACGGTATATACGTCTTCAGTTGCTATGCCCCTCCGAGCATGACCATCGCCGAGTTCGAAGACATGATATACGGGATCACCATTGAAGCACGAGGTAAACACCCGCTTTTAGTGTGTGGAGACTTCAATGCATGGTCATCTGTGTGGGAAAGTAGACGAACCAACGAAAGAGGGAGAGCTCTCCTCGAAAGCCTTACTTCTTTGAGGCTAGAACTCCTAAATTAACCAGGGATATATACCTTCGATACAGGTACCAGGCGATCCATTATAGATCTCACCTTCGCTACCAGCGAAATAGCAAGACGTCTACACACACAGCGACCATAAAGCTATTAGCGTAGAGCTGCTCGAAACTCCGCGAACGGTAGCAGGAAGACATCGACAAAGTAGGAAATGGAAACAGCACCTTTTCGACCCACAAATATTTGACATTATCTGGAAGGACGCCATAGTACGAGAATCGCATGCGGAAGACCAGTCGGTTCAAATCACTAAGTTGCTATGTATGGCATGTGATGCTGCCATGCCCAGAAGTCGCGGAAAAGCACAGCGCACTCCGGTATATTGGTGGAATGAGGAAATTGCGGAAGAGCGTAGAAAATGTCACAAAGCACGAAGAATAGCGCAGATGGCACGGTCATCACCACGATATGCAGAGCTACAAAGCACCTATGTCACACAAAGAAAGGCACTTAAAAATGCCATAAAAAAGAGCAAGAAGTTATGCTTTAGGGAACTGCTGGATAATGTCGACCTAGGTCCTTGGGGATCAGCCTACAGAACTGTGATGGCCAAAGTTAAAGGACCGATATCACAGCAACCTACGTGCCCGATACTGATGAATATTATTGTTGAAACACTTTTCCCGGCGCAAGATCGCTGGACTTATCCAAGCGAGGATCTAGAAAGTACGGAAATTCCGCAAATTACAGAGCAAGAGGTGCTGGACGCTGCAAAAAGAGTTGCTGATAACAAATCCCCAGGATCCGGCGAAGTTCCAAACATAGCCCCTAAAGCCGCGATCACAACTAGGGCTACATTATTTACTGATCTTTTTAATGCCTGTATGTAAGAAGGCGTGTTCCCTCGCCCGTGGAAACGACAAAGACTTGTCCTATTGCTGAAACGTGGTAAACAGCCGGACCAACCATCCTCATAGGCCACTTTGTATGCTGGATTCCCTAGGGAAGATTTTCGAGCGTATAATTAGTGAGCGCCTACAGCTGACTCCAGAAAGACCAGGTGGCTTATCGAATAGTCAATATGGATTTCGCAAATCAAGATCCACCGTAGATGCAATACAAACAGTCGTCAATATAGCTAGAGAAGCTATCTCTGGAGGCCAAAATAAAAGGAAGTTCTGTGCACTGATTATGTTGGACATCAAGAATGCTTTTAACACTGCGAACTGGATGCAGATAATGGCAGCGCTGCAAAGCTTCGGCACTCCAGCTTACTTACGCAGAATTATAGGTAGCTATCTTAAAGACAGAGTACTTCTTTTTGACACGGATCAAGGAGCAAAAGAGTACAAAATCACAGGAGGCGTCCCACGGGGATCTGTTCTCGGTCCAACGCTTTGGAATGTAATGTATGACGGGGTGCTAAAGATTGATCTACCAGAAAACACGCAAATTGTGGGATATGCTGATGATATTGCAGTGGTAGTAGTGGCCAAGAAACTGGACCTGCTTCAAGCATTATGTAATGACGCCGTAGCAAGAATAAAGGAATGTCTGACCAATAACGGGACTGGAGTTGGCTAGCCAAAAGACGGAAGTGGTATTAGTAAGCTCCAAACGGTCGGCGAACGAGTTAGTCTTAACTGTCGGGGATCATCAAATCACCTCAAAGGATTCCTTAAAATAACTAAGTTAACTTTCAAAGAGCATTTCAGAGCGGTGGGGGAGAAAATTACCAAAGTTAATGGATCACCTATGCGAATAATGCCTAACATTGGTGGTCCGAGCGAGGCTGCACGTCAGCTATTGTCCACAGTAACCAGCTCAATAATACTATACGCAGCACCAGTGTGGTATGGATCTAAACAGACCCATCAAACATATATATTAGCAGCGTACCGACTTGCTTCTTTAAGAATAGCAAGTGCTTATCGGACGGTGTCCGACGACGCGATCTTGGTTCTAACCCGGAAAATCCCAGTGGGCTTACTGGTAAGCGAAATGGCCGATCTGTATAACACTAATATCGAGTGACCATCTGAAGAAGACAAGAAAAGAGCAAGGACACAAACAATAGCTAAGTGGCAAGAACGGTGGGAGGCCTCAAGTAAAGGGCGTTGGACTTTCACACTAGTTTGGAACGTAGCTCAATGGAATGAGCGGAAGCACGGTGAACTGAACTACCATCTCACGCAGATAATGAGTGGACATGGCGGTTTCAAAGAGTATTTATGGAAGCGTAGGATAGAGGAAGATCCTCATTGCCCAATGTGTACCACGGAGTTAGAAAACGCAGAACACGTCATGTTCCACTGCCCCCGTTTCCACGAAGAAAGACTCACCTTGCATGGAGTCTTTGGGGAGGAGCGTACCACGAGAAATTTAGTATCACATATGTGCAACAGGAAAGAGTGCTGGACTGCAGTGAGCAAAATGGCATTTATAGTAATGCACGCCTGATGGATGCTGAGAGGGAGCGCAGAGAAATGCGCATGCGAAGCAGTGGCGATTAAATGGACACTCAGAGCAAATAGCGGGAACCTGGACGCAGAGACAACAGTAGGCTCTTAAAAAATGAGAAATATGGAACGCCACCCTGAAGTAATGCGAAAGTGGTGCCGGGGTGGGCGACGGTTCCAGAACGGGGCTGTTTTTTAGTCTACGGACACACGGTTGCTGCGACGGCAGCAATTATGGTGCATTAGGCAGTTTTCAGCCTCCCCGCACAAAAAAAAAAAAAAAAAAAGATCGAGGGGGGCGCAGGGAGGGAGGTAGAGAGAAAAGAAGGAAGGGAAGAGGTGAAGAAGTAAAAAGAAAGAAAGGCAGAGATAGGAGTGAATAAAAGGGTGAAGAAAACGTGGAGAGAGGTGAAGGGAGAGTAAGATGTTAAAATTTGCTAAAAGTTATGCAGATAGACCAAAGTTAGGGCAGAACAACGTCCGGGTAAAAATTTAAATATAAATTTTCAACAATTCCGCGGACTACGGATAGGCCACCAAATAGATTTTCCACGTTGGAGGTCTTCGACGACTACCCTGTAAAAAAAACCGGTAAAAATGTTTACCTTTTACTCCCCCAAAAACCTCCTCCAATTAACAGTTCTAGATTTATATAAATATCCTCTGCTGATAAAAATACATCACTCTCACTCATTCGTGATCAAAAAGTGCATTGAATCAATTTCAACTAAAGTCGAATCGATTTCCGCAAATTAGAGACGACAACCTACCTATCCTAACACGTAATGCTCAAGATGCTGATAAATTCCTAAAAACTTAATCTCAATCAACGTAAAACTTCATGAAAATCTGAACTCTGTCAAGGGTGTCACGCCCCCTGCCTTAAGCACGTGCCCGAAGATGAAATCGTAAATGAGATGAAAAATCAAAACGTCACCGGAGTTTACAAGTTTTCTCGCCAAATTGAAGGCAAATCTACAATAACTTACCTAATGGCAAACACTTCACAAAAAAAAAAAACTCAACTACCATATCCAATAAATCAACTTAATTCTTTACATCCCCAACCTCAATCACACCATAGCCTAACACCTCGGGCAATTTATCTAATTCCTACCAATCTCCATTTGTATCTCCAATTTCTCAATTCACACTAAATTTACTACAAACCAATCAATATCCCAAAGAACTTGGATGACTCTATGGACTCTTCTTATGAAGAACCTTACAGTAATCTCAACTCTAACCAGCAAAAGGACACCTTAATTCTTTATATATCCTATCTTTATCATACAACCTTGCGAATGCATTTCGAAGCTTGAAAAATTTTTAAGCAGTAAAATATAAATACAACAACCTTTTTGGATTGCTTCAAATCGAGGACTTTGGTTTGTTTGTTTAACGAACTGTGAATCATACTAGAGCTTGTATTTTATCACTCCGCTTCAAAACGTAAATGGCATATACATAGGTCGGCTAAGGCTATCCTACGCTGATATTGTTGAGGTAGCAGCAACACCTTCATTCGGTCCAATTTGTTCGTTCCAAGCCGCTACGTTACTCGTTTGTTTTAAGATTTGTATTGAAAATGCGGACAAACATTTAACCGACCTAATATAAAGGAAATAAAATGTCACTCTCTATCTATGTAAGCCATTAATAGCTCTTAAACTAAAGACAAGCCGGCAAGCTACGCTGTTGTTAACACATATGGTCACACACAGAGAATACAAAATCTATCACATATCGCGTCAGCATTTACCGCTGAAGCCGCTGCCGTTCATATGGCAGTAGAGAAAGGTAGTCATATGCACAGACAGTCTGTTTTGAAAGAAGTGCTAAACCCTAACTCCACTTCGAAAACAATTCAGGTGATAAGAGACGAAATAATTCGACTTCTTTGGATACCCGGACATATAAAAATATTGGACAATGAAGCAGCAGATATTGCAGCCAAGTCGGCTTCCTACCATCCTGTTACATCTGACAATACAAGCGATAAAAAGATATACGCCGCGTTGTTCTACGTCAGTTGCGACAGGGTGAGGTAGAAAAATGGCAATAATTCAATTATCCTCACTACAAATTAATGAACTAAGATCTGTCATCTCCTACCGACCAAGCGGTTCCTTCGATCAAGACGAAAATTTTTCATATTTAAGAATTTTAAATTTAAATGTTTTTGTTTTTTGGCTATGCGAACGAACTATCTTAGCTCCCAAAAATGATCATGTTAACAAAATCGATGATCGCATTCAAAATCAATTTCCTGGTGAAGTGACGAAATATAAATCGATCGACACAGTTACAGATGAAGATAAAATTGTGAATTATCCAAATGAATTTCTAAACTCCTTAGAACCAAAAGGAATGCCTGCGCATATATCAACTTTGAAAATTGGCTCACCAATCATGCTTCTTCGGAATTTAAACTCACCAAAATTGTGCAATGGAACCAGACTTTGCGTTTAGAAATTAATGCCGAATGTAACCGAAGCAGCAATCATCAGCGGTAAAATCAAAGGTGAAGATGTGCTCATACCACGAATCCCAATGATTCCTACAGATTTGCCATTAAATTTTAAGCGCTTACAGTTTCCTGTACGCCTTGCTTTTGCAATTACAATCAACAAAGCACAAGGACAATCGCTTTCTGTTGCAGGCTTAAATTTAGAGAGTCTGTGCTTTTCCCATGGCCAGCTATATGTTGCTTGCTCTAGAGTTGGAACACCAAAAAATTTGTTTATCTTTGCACTGAACGAATAAACCAAAACTATTGTACACCCACATGCATTACAATAAGATACAAGAATAAAGTGTTTTAACAGAAAGTTTCACCAAATATGTGTACAAAATTAAACTCAATTTACAGAACAATAAATTAAATTATCAACAAACAAAACAGAAAAAATAACGCAACATTCATTCAATCTCGGGCGCTACAACGTACGCCGGGTAAAGTTTGTTACTATATATGTGCTAAATAAAAATTAGCAAAATCGGAAGACGCACACGCCCACTTTTTACAAAAAAAAACAATTTTTTTAAGTAAAATTTTAACAAAAAATTGAATATCTTTATAGTACATGAATAAATTATGTCAGCATTCAACTCCAGTAATGATATGGTGCAACAAAATACAAAAATAAAAGAAAATTTCAAAATAGGCGTGGCTCTGCCCTTTTTCATTTAATTCGTCTAGAATACTTTTAATGCCATAAGTCGAACAAAAATGTACCAATCCTTGTGAAGGGCATAGCTTCTATGCCGGTAACTGTTTTCTGTGAAAATGGGCGAAATCGGTTGAAGCCACGCTCAGTTTTTATACATAGTAGACCGTCTGTCCTTCCTCTTGGCCGTTAACACGATAACTTGAGCAAACAACGATATATCTTTACTAAACTTAGTTCACGTACTTATCTAACTCACTTTATCTTGTTATTAAAAATGGGCGAAATCCGACTATGACCACGCCCACTTTTTCGATATCCAAAAATGAAAAAAATGCCATAATTCTATACCAAATACGAAAAAGGGATGAAACATGGTGATTGGATTGGTGTTTGGACGCAAAATATAACTTTATAAAAAACTTTGTAAAATGGGTGGTAGGTATTAAGTACGACAGATGATGTTCTGGGTCAGCCATATCCATATTTTTATCGATATCTCGAAAACGCCTTCACATATACAACTAAGGGCACTCCATTTTAAAACCCTCATTAATACCTTTAATTTGATACCCATATCGTAAAAACACATTCTAGAGTCACCCCTGGTCCACCATTATGACGATATCTCGAAAAGGCGTCCACCTATAGAATTATGGCACACTCGCATTTAAAATACTCTTTAATACCTTCCGTTTGATACCCATGTCACATAAACATATTCCAGGGTTACCCTAGGTTCATTTCCCTACATGGTGATTTTCTCTTATTTTGTCTCCAAAGCTCTCAGCTGAGTATGTAATGTTCGGTTACACCCGAACCCGTGGATCGACGGAAATGGCTAAATTAATTTCTTTTTTCGTCCAGATCATTTTGATATATAGAAGTCTATATCTATCTCGATTAGTTTATGCCGTTACGGGGTACCGTTATGCGAACAAAATGAATATACTCTGTAAGCCCTGCTCAGCTGGGTATGAAAATAGGGTTGAAATAACGACATAGTCCACACCTGAACTTAAAGCTTCACAAACAAAATTACGTAAAGCTTTAAGCATTATCACTTTAATTTGGAATTCGTTGTAATATTTAAGTCTCAACTGAATGCATACAAAATCGTGACAAATCACTCTTCAACTCTAAGTTTAAGCTTATTTTAATGCATGATACCTCTTCTGTTGAAAATAACTTTGAAGTAAAACACCTGCAGTTTGAAAAGGGTTTCAAGAGGCGTCTTTTGAGTTAATGTGATAAACCTCAATAGTCATATTCTAATCCTGCTCTGGTATCATATACCTATATGTTTAATTTATTTATTTCAAGGCTCCAAAACTCAAGGAAAAGTTTTGTGTATGCCACTTATCAACTGGCGACATGCTTCGTGCGGAAATATCCTCGGGATCTAAACTCGGGAAGGAGTTAAAAAAGGTGATGGATGAAGGCAAACTGGTATCCGACGACCTAGTTGTGAATATGATTGACAGCAACTTAGATAAAACAGAATGCCGAAATGGATTTCTTCTTGATGGTTTTCCCCGTACCGTTGTTCAAGCGCAAAAGGTAAGTAGGATAAATTAAATTTCTCTAAGCCATCGTATCGTACTAATAACAAAGCTCAGTAGAATTCAAAAAAAATCTATCTATTATATATAGAGATGGGAATGTACCGGGTATTTACCATTTTTATGGGCAAATATCTGAAATTAAAAATATCTCGTTTTGATTTTAAACAAACAACCCAGTAAACGCTCGGAGTCAACAATTAGTCTGAAAGGAGTCCAAACTTTGGATCGGTTGCACTCGTTATGAACTCATTTAGGATCCTGAAGTGGGGGAAATTGTTGTGATAAATCTTTCATGAGGATAAGATAGAAAGGAAATTAGTATTAGTTGAATTAAATTTTTATTTAGAATAAATGTCGCGGGGCTGCCTAGTTTACTAATATTTTTCGTTTGTTCATCAAATTGGAGTCATAAAAGACTCTTAGGTGATAGTATTTTTGAGGCTGATATTTTTTACATATTTCGAACCCATATTAAACTCCAGAACTGTAAGCGCTTCGAGACTGTTTATAGGGTACATATATTTACGCAAACAAAGCTACCCCTCAAACATGCTCACGACGCTCATAATTTAAGAATCCGCAACGAGTCCAAAATAAGTGGGCAATGTAGGAATCAGAAAAGCATCGAAACGCGTAGGAGGGTAAAAAAAATTTAATTTTTGGCTTTTATTTAACGGTCTGTTGGTAAAACATTAATAGTAATAAATTTTCGTTACCTCGTTTTCAGGTTAAGTAAAAACGCGTGCGTAAGTTTCTGTATCCAGAATCCAAGAGGGTTAATTTTATTACATATATAAAAGTTTCGTATATGTTACAGGGTTGCAGAATAATAAAGTAAATTGGTAGTATAATGAACAGAGCTGCATCAGAAGGAAAAATGTTAAAAAATAATTAAAATATTGTACATTCTCCCACACGAAAACGAAAGTTTTTTTTGTTTAAGATGTCAACCGAAAGCAAGCTGTTTATGTTAGCAAAACATTACTAGTAGTTTCATTGTTATCTTTGATAGGTAGCAAACAGACTTTGGAAATTGGCCTCTTCATCATTTTTCCATTGCAGTACAGCGTCACGACCCTTACAAGACCATCTGCACCCGGATGCACCTCGTACACTCTTGCCAAAGGCCAATGGCCTGGAGCACTTCGTTCATGGAATAGCAAAACTATATCGTTGACTCGAAGATTTCGATGAGGTTCCATCCACTTAGATCGAGTTTGCAGGGTATGCAAATATTCATTAGACCACCGATGCCAGAAATGTTGTTTTAGGCGCTCAACTAGTTTCCAGCGTGTAAGTCTCTCAATATTGGAGTCGAGTATACCTGCCTCCGAAATGCAGGTTGTGGGTTCCCCAACCAGAAAGTGTGCGGGCGTGAGCGCTCGTTGATCAGCGGGATGTGCTGGTAATGGACATAGCGGACGTGAGTTCAAGCAACTCTCAATTTGTGCAAGAAGAGTACTAAGCTCTTCGAATGTAAGTATTCTATCTCGCATTATTAGTCTTAAATGATGTTTAGTCGACTTGACTGCCGCTTCCCATTAGCCCCCAAAATTCGGC
Source organism: Eurosta solidaginis (assembly GCF_040869045.1). NCBI lineage: Eukaryota > Metazoa > Arthropoda > Insecta > Diptera > Tephritidae > Eurosta > Eurosta solidaginis. The sequence continues at coordinate 111,800,925 of NC_090321.1, forward strand.
GAAGCTGGCGGAATGAAATGCCAGGTCGTACCTTCATTTGCCAAAGTAGCCGCCAAATGTTCAGGTACCGATGCCCTTTGACGCTCAAAATTAATGTTTAGTTCTTTGTTTGCTCCTACGAAGGTAGTACCGCAATCAGAGTACAAGTCGGAGCATCGACCTCTCCTTGATATAAATCGCCGGAATGCAGCTATAAAGGCGTCCGTGTTTAAACTAGAAACTAATTCAAGGTGTATGGCTTTCGTGCACATACAGATGAATAAACATATATAGCCTTTCGTTGTTAGTGCTTTCCGCAGTGTTGACAACTTTATAGTTATTGGGCCAGCGTAGTCGAGCCCACTGTGCTGAAACGGTTTAGAAGGTCGAAGACGAACTGCTGGTAAATTACCCATTTGCTGTTGCTGCGCCTTCGCTTTGTATTTAAAACAGATTACACATTTACGAAGCACTCTTTTCGCCAATATGCGGGCTGAAGAAATCCAATAATGTTGTGATACAAACGATAGCATCTGCTGAACGCCACCGTGTAGTGTTTGGTGATGAGCGTCTGTGAATATAAGAAACGATAAAGGTGATTCTTTTGACAATAAAAGTGGATGTTTTACATCAAATGTAGCTTTTGCCTTCGAAATTCTTCCTCCTACTCGTAGCAACTGTTGGTTATCCAGAATAGGAGCTAACTGAAGAATTTTACTGCCTTTGTTAATAACTTCTTTATTTTTCAGCGAATTTATTTCTTGAGCAAAGTCAACACCTTGCACTTGCTTTATTGTTACAATGAGCGCATTCCTAATCTCATGTGACTTTAAAAAACCTGTTTCGAGTAAATAATTTTCCTTGTTTTGTAGCTGCAGTTTTGCTCTTAAGCTATAATAAAATCGTAGAATATAAGCGACGACTCGCGTAAGCCGAGTGAGCGAAGAGGATTGATATAGAAAATCTGGGTATTTGTTTGCATAAATGTCGGACCGAACCACCTTAAGCTCTCTTGGAGTCAATCCACGCGTTAAGCAATCTGCCGGGTTATCACTAGTTGGCACGTGCCTCCATTGACTTACATTAGATTGGCGTTGTATTTCCGCTACTCGATTGGCGACGAATACGGCCCAGCGTGCGGAATGGCATCGTATCCAGCTCAAGACAACAGTGCTGTCAGTCCAGTAGAAAATAAGGGAATCTTTGTGGAAATAGGTTTTCACTCTCGCCATTAGTTTCACCAGTAAAGCCGCCGCACATAACTCTAACCTAGGGATGGACACAGTTTTGAGAGGTGCTACCTTTGTTTTCGCTTGTATGAGTGATGTTACAATAGATGAGTTGTTGTAAACGACGGCATATATAACCGCACCATGCAACTCAATTTTGTCAAACTTTTCACATCCAAACCAACGTGAAATCTTTATACCTTCGAGTTCATGAAGAGAATCTCTGTACAGTAGCCATTCAGCATTTAATTTAGTTGGAAGGGGGTCGTTCCAGTCTAATCCTTCAATCCACAAATTCTGAAACATGATCTTGGCGATAATAGTTGTAGGCGCCAGCCAACCAAGGGGATCGAACAATTTAGATGCATCAGACAGCATACTGCTTTTTGTTATAGAAGTGGAAAAACTAAAGTTGATTTTAAATGAGAATTCATCTTCTTTAGGACTCCAAAATAAACCCAATGCCTTTACAAAATTCTCGGATTTAAGTTCAATTCGATCTGTGTTCTCTTTATTCTCAGAGGGAATTGTTTGTAGCAGCACATCAGAATTCGAGTGCCACTTTCTGAGATTAAACCCACCACTATTTGAGAGCTTAATGAGTTGTTTTTGTAGCTCCATTGCTTCTATCTCCGTGTCTGCGCCTGAGATGATATCATCAACGTAAGTGTCGTTTAAGTACACTTTACTCGCGAGAGGATATTTTGTTTGTTCGTCTATGGCCAATTGACGCAAAGTACGGATCGCCAAATATGGAGCCGATGTCGTTCCGTAAGTAACAGTGCAAAGTCTATATATCTTAATTCTCTGTTTAGAATTCTTTCTCCAGAGAATGCATTGATAATCTTGATGCTCTTTACAGACATTGATTTGCCTAAACATTTTCTCTAAATCAGCTGTAAAAGCTATTTTGATCTCCATCGAGAAATAATACTTGGCAAATCGTTTTGTAATGCCGGACCTGCGGCCAATTCCTCGTTTAGAGAGGTTTGTGGAGAACAACGATTCCCCCCATCGAATACAACACGTAATTTGGTTGTAGTGCTGTGCTGGCTAATGACTCCATGATGACAAAAAAAGTATGAATTATCTGGCAAATTTTCAGGGTAGCAGCCAATTTCTTGCATGTGGCCTAAATCTTCATATTCTGCCATAAAATTTTTATAAAGCTTTGCGAATTCAGGTTGCTTTTCGAACCGCACTTCTAGCTGTCTTAGTCGCTTAACAGCGTTGTAGTCAGTACCACTAAAGGTTGGCAACTTTCCGTGTGCGATTAGGCTTTTAAAGGGTAAACAAACAGTGTATCTTCCGGCTTCATCTCTTTTGTGAGATTGCAGAAAGTGATTTTCGCAAGCTATTTCATCTGCTCCCAGAATAAACGCAGCTGATTATCGAGTGTACATAAATTTGCTTGCAAATGGTGTTGGGAAGAACATGCAGCAGTTGGGCCGGAAATCATCCAACAAAGTGTGTTTCTTGCAGGAAAATGCTACGTTCATATTTTTTCATACCAAAGAGTAATATATCGCCATAGACATCTCCACCTAAAATTAAGTCGATCTTGACAGGTAATGCAAATGTAGGGTCGGCAAGAAAGATGTCAGATAAATTTGGCATACCCCGCCATGTATGAGGTGATGGCTTGTAAGAAGTTAATTTTGGTAAAATAAACGTAGTACACTCCATTTTAAAATCTTTCTCGTAATTAGAGCGCAAGCTTAAGGATATGGACTTTCTGACTATAAAATCTTTAGCCCCACCAATTCCCGCTACCACAACGTCGGTGTGTCGTTTTGGCAAGTTGAGAAGTTGAGCGGCATCCTCAGTAATGAAGGAGGCTTGAGCGCCTTGATCAACTAGAGCTTTCAATTGATATCGTCGCTCAGGTAATTCCACAATCACCTGCACAGTAGCGAGAAGGATTTGTCCGTTGTTTGTTGCAGAGTGTATTTCAACACAAGTATTTTGGGTATTAATTGCAAGATTTACAGAGAGTTTTTCTTCATTAGTTTTGTTGTTGTGAATAGCGTATGCATTGTGTAGAACCGTATGATGAGGTTGTTTTGTTGTTTATGTTGTAGAACAAAGTTTTGTTTTTCAGCAGCAGGTAGTGCAGAAAACTTAAAGCATTTATATAGAAGATGATGCGTTAGACAACAGGGACAGACAGAACTGGAAGGTGTGGAATTAGCGGCAGTAGCGGCGGCGTTAGCATGTACAGGTTTACGAAAAGCTTGTTGCTGTTTTTGTTTGTCGCTATAGCAGCGGTGTACAACCTTTTTTGAGGTGTCCTCTTCTTCGATAAATTCAAGGGAACGGAAGGTAGTTTCGAGAAACTTGAGCAAAGTTTGTACTGAAGGAATGGCACTGGAACCGCATAGAGATTTTTCCCATTCCTTTCTGGTTTGCTTGTCAAGCTTTTGGGTAAGTAAAAATATTAGAATCGGATCCCAATTAAGAGTGCATATGTCTAAAATTTTCAAAAGTGCGAGGCTATTTCGAGTGAGATCGAGCAATAATTTTACGCTTTGCAAGCCCCCGTCAGTAGTTTGGCTATTGATAAGCCTTTTAAGAATTTGATCCACTAATTTCCTTTTATTGTGAAACCTACTTACCAGGGCTGCCCAGGCAGGTTCATAGCTAGCATCTGTTGCTGGATATTCATTCAGCATTTCCTTAGGTGTACCGGTGCAAGATCCCTTTAGGTAAAAATACTTTTGTACCGGGGTTAATGCGTCGTTATTATGTACCAGAGATATAAACAGATCGCGAAAAGGTATCCACTCCAAGTAGTCTCCAGAAAAAGTTGGTAATTCTATTTTAGGCAAGCGTGCTGATGCTGTGGTAGTGTCATTTCTTGTAGTGGCAGTGGCGAATGTACTGGCATGGACCCCTGGCGATGTCCATGGTGCGAGTTCATTTTGTCGATCAAGCAAGCTGGACTTGAAAGTTATGTATAAATCGTAGCAGGTATAGAAAACATCCTCCTTCAGATAGGGAATGTCGTCCTCTTGAAGCGAGGCGTTGCGTATATGTGCGTAAATTTGTTCGTGACCGCGCTTAAAGTCCTGGAATACATTGTCAATCTCTGTGAGCAGGCTCTGAACGTAGCCTCTCGTTATTTCAGACGACTGCTTTGTTTCGAACGTAGTCTTGATTCGAATTAGATGGGCTTGAGTTCTGCGCTGGTCCTCAATAGCGCCACTTAGAGAATCCACCATTTCTTTTATGTTTTCAAGTGAAATTTGCAGAAAGGAAATTCTTCAACAAGCTAAGCGTAGAAATAGCTTGTAATTGCTTTTGTTTGCTTTCCTTCCCGGGTTTCGGCACCAATTTAATGTTGGTAAAACATTAATAGTAATAAATTTTCGTTACCTCGTTTTCAGGTTAAGTAAAAACGCGTGCGTAAGTTTCTGTATCCAGAATCCAAGAATAATAAAGTAAATTAGTAGTATAATGAACAGAGCTGCATCAGAAGGAAAAATGTTAAAAAATAATTAAAATATTGTACAGTCTGAAAGCTCCTAACCTAGCATGCAAAAATTATCATTTTTCAAATATTTATGTTCGTTAAAGCGAGTTTGGAACAAGTATTGATACTTTGTTACAAAATGAATTACATTTGTACATTATTGTCACCCTTGGTGTTCTTTTTTTTGTATAAGCATCGACGTTTTTCCGCTCATGAACGCTTCTCAACATTTTATGTCGAACTATATATGCCCCCAATAAGCCATATAATTAGAGTTTATTAAAGTAGGAGAGTATAATATCAGCTGTTTAAAAGCTTTTTAAGACTCATGTGGGACTATTTAGGATCAAATGATATACGTTAGTAGGCTCATATAGCACGACCATTGCAAGAAGGTACATAAATACATTGGTTTCGGCCTTCAAAATGAGCTCATAGTGACTGTAAACGCCAGTTTAGATATTCTTTTCTGACTTAAAATTTTTGCTGGGTTAACTAAAATTTGGGCAACTATGCATAATCGGGTAAAGAATTATTAAAAACGCTGGATTACAGATTAAAACTAAATCAACCGATAGCGCAATGGAAAACTACCCACCAATACATTACAAATTGGGTACATTTTGCATTGAATTTGTGTGTTTGTTTTCCATATTTTCCAAAATATTATTTTTACCCTTCTTTTGGGTAAATATTTGGGTATTTACCCATTTTTACCTTATTTAACCAATTTACCGGATATTTACCATTTCGGTATTTTACCCCTTTCTTATCTCTAATTATATATGTACATTGTACATATGTATTACAAAAAGATTACAAAAACATTATTTACGAAAAAAGAGTTCTGGGGTTCATCTACTAAATTTTCCCTACCGAAGGATGGGCTCTTTATTGGACGCGGACACTATCTATAAGCGAAGTCCTAAGGACAACAACTGTAATATGCTAAAACCAGGGGTGGTAAAAAGGGACTTCGAGATAATCTGAAATTAGCGGAAAATGATGCGAGCGTAGACGCCGTGGTAAAGGTGTTGGAAGTGAACAAACAGTTCAATGATACACTAAAAGCAGGGGTGATAGCAGCTTACCTCGGGAACGTGGAACTAGAACAAAATATTATAAATAATTAGGTAGACAGGGACGTACAGAATATGAAATAACCGGCTAAAACCCGCAGCGGGGGTGCAGTGGTGGAGAAGCAAAAAACGGAAATCGGGGTCAGAGCTGCAGTCAAGGTAAGAAAGGCCTGTACTCGTGCATGCTATATAAATTCAGCATTGAAGACCTAGCGGTGGTAGCCACAGAGCAGAAAAACTAATATTTCCTAAGTAGGGTGCAATATTCGCGGGGACGATATTCCCAATAGGTAAGCTCCTTTGTGGCTATATACTGCATAGTAATCTTCAAGTGGCTAATAGGGAAAACGTTACGTATTACTGAATACTAGTATCTCCCGTGGTCGAAATTCGACCAACTTGTAATTTTTTAACTCACTCTATGCATCCAGTGCATAAATACGTTGATAGTTGAGCATTGAGTGAAAAAATAGCAGCCTCGCTCTGTAGTAGTGGTGGTAGAGCTGAAAATAATTTCACTATACTTTAAAAGTTGTTGGTGAAAATACTTTTAGCTTCAGCTTAGTGCGCAAACATTTTTGTTCTTTATATTTTTAGTTTAGCGCCGATTTCTTTCCTACCACCCAAGTGAACAAAAAGACTTCAGTAAATTTTTTAAGTAGTGAAGAAAGGCTGCACACTAAGCTAAAAAAATTACACGCACATAAATTTTTCAAATATTATTTAATTCTTAAGAAAGTGTATTGGACATACATCCTTAAACTGCTCATATAGATTATGAGATATATATCACCAGCATAGTTAGACTAATAGCGTTTTCTTTTCTGGCTGAAGTGTTACGCTTTTTGAACGCCGCGCAAGGGTTGTTGTTCTATTCTAAAAAACAGGCAACGCCTTTACGGTGTATTTCTTTCTTTTGTGAAAATTGTTGCCTGCTCGCAACGCAAAAGCGTTACACTTTTACCCTGTATAAAATGGCGGTGTGGCAGTGCAACTCTGTGAAACTCTCAATTCGCTCTTAAGTTCCACATATACTCTGTTAATATGAGTGAATATGGTGAGTTGAAATGTTCTTTGTATGCACTATAAATGTTGAAAATTTTCTGGGGTAGGAGTAACTCTATTAAAGCTTTACCATTTACTTAATCAACAACGCAACAAAAGAAAACGCTATAATAATAAATACTAGTATCGCCTGTGGTCGAAATTCGACCAACGTGTATTTTTTTCAACTCAGTCTATGCATCAAGTGTTGGAAATATAGCAAACTGGTCTAACTTACTTAACTTTTTCTTTAAAATTTTGAATTTGATCTAAGACTTTGTACTTTTTGATTGTATTTTCTTAAATTTTCTACAAACTTTTCACATGTAATTATAACGTTTTGGTATGGAGCTCCTTAAACAAAAATATAAAAATTATGTAAAATCATATGAAATTTACATAGAATTATGGTGAAATTACTTGAAATTGAATTGAAAAATAGGTTTTTCCACACCACCCGGAAGGTCCCCGTTGGCGCGCTACCAAAGTTAGTTTTGGGAGCTCGGTTCGCCAGTAGGCCTATATCACCCATATACACGTCAATAGTGTCATAATTCAAAAAACACGAACTTTTAGTTAAAAATTAAGAAATTTGCTAAAGGAATTTAGCCTATTTCACGCCACCCGTTTAAGTTGGTATAAATACATATCTAATATGTAAGTGTGACACAAAACAAAAATTTCGAGTAAAATAGAGGATACCTTCATAAAAAATAAAATAAAAATATAAAAAAATTATGTAATGAGAAAGAAGGCAGAGTTTACTAAAAAAATGTTTAATTAAAGAAAAAAAAAAACAAAGTACTTAAATTGCGAAAAATTAAGTGAAGTGAACAAACAGTTCCATATAAAAACGCAATAAGTGCACTTATACTTTTTTCCGGGTTTTAAAGTGATCATTGTGGAAATATGAAGACTCTAATAATCGGATATTTAATGTTGGGATCCCATTGAGATCTATGTACGCAATTAATTTGTATTTAATTTGTAAACACTCCATTTCATGAATATATATGACCATATCTACCATAAAATATCGTCTGTGAACAATATAATACTAAGATATAACAGAGCAGAATAAATTAGCAAGAAAGGAAAAACAAACAAAAACATTGAAATTATTCACGCAAACATATTTACTAAAATAAAGTTGATTTCATAACTTTAAGCGACATAAACAAATTAGGGTTATGGGATCTAAGCATCCGACTAATGGATATATAATCCAACAAAGTTAGCCTAATAATAAATATAGGTGAGTAATATACGGCCTATGCAATACGGCCGCACAGTGTTTCGTGTAGAACAAGCTAGATGGACAAAAACAAAGTTCTTATTCCAAGAAAAGTGTAATGAGAAATGAAAGAAAACAAACAAAATAACGGGATTTTTGCTTTTTTTGTATTTTCAATATATTTAACATTCCGTTATTAAGAAGAAAAGGTATTTTTTCTCTATATTTTTGACTTTAGGGACAAAAAAGTTACATACATCCGCGGACATCCGGGCTAAATTTTACATATGTTATAGTCGCAAGTATTCTCTAATAGTCGAAAGAAAAAACCATTGCGAATTCTTTGCACATCTATTTTTAATTTTTTTTTTTTTTTTGTAGATTTAGTTATCTCTACATATAAAATAGGATGTATGTACGTACCAGCTCCGACGAGATATTTGAACCTTTAAAGCTGATCTACAAACGGCAAAACCAATTCCCAGGTACAGGGAACAAACACGTAGCCATAAAACACACAAAAATAAACGCGCAAGGTCAACAAGAGCACACCAAAACCAAAAAGGCGAAGATCACTGACTTCAGCCTCCCACAATCAACCGCACCAGTCTCCAAGGCATAAAAACAGGTACATACAAAGCAATCCTAATGCAGGTATAACCACACAGGAACGCTACACAAAACCACCGCATTTGGTATCATCTACGCCAATAAATGTAATATAAATACTGCACAACTGATAACAAATCAGAACGATCAACGACACTTAAGATGGCAGCAAAACAATCATCAACTATTCACCCTGTCGGAAAATCAACAACACAAAGCAGTTTAGTTATAACCGTACCAAGAACGGAGCTTTTTGATATTTGGGTTCAACATTCGAAGGAAACTAGATATAAAGAATTATTGAGTTTTGTTTTACTTAGATACGATTTAAGCGAAGGAGCGGAACAATTATGAAGCATTGATGGCTGCTGTAGAACGACGTTATGGAAGCGAGCATAGAAAACAGATATTCCAAATTGAGTTGCAAAACCGCTACCAAAAAGCAAATGAGACATTGCAGGAGTTTGCTTCAGAGATTGAAAGATTGGCTCATCTTGCAAATGCGGACGCACCTGTGGAATACACTGAAAGGGTAAAAATCCAGAGCTTCATAAATGGCATACGAGATGTGGAAACGATGCGGGCTACATATGCGAATCCAAAACTAACATTTGCTGAAACGGTATCGCATGCACTGACTCAGGAAACAGCCTCACTTTTGAATAAGCCAGCATACAAAGTTCATCGCGTGGATGTAGAAAGGCCAGAGTGGGTTAACGCAATATTGGAGGCGCTGAAAGGATCGCAAAAGCGGAGTGAAAGAGTTATCACATGCTTCAAATGCGGGAAGCCCGGTCACATTGCACGTCATTGCGATCTTGGTCCTGGTAGTTCCAACTTGGGTAGCCGTAAACGCAAAGCTGGAGGAGATGAGCAAGAGCGTGCCAGATGTAAACATCGAGAGCTAGCTCCAGCAGCGGCGCATCTCATTCCTTGATTCGATCTGATTTAGTCAACAGGAGAGTAAAACCGTTACCTGGAGCAAGGTTGCGTACGGTCACAGGTGAGTATAACCAAGTCCAGGGAGAAGTGATATGTGAAGTCGTAATTGGGAAGGTCATGGTTCTACACAAATTCGTTGTGGCGGAGATTGGGAGTGGACTTCTTAGTTGACCATGACATCAGGATCGATATGCCAAGAAAGATTATGTGCTATGAGAACCACGATATGCCACTTAACTTCAGTTTGGAGAAAGGGTTCAGCAGTAATCGAGTATTGGTGGAGAAGACTCGACAAAGACCACGAAAGTCAAAGGTAAAGGTTGAAGGATCGAATGGGCCAAATAAAGTGAAATCAAAAGTACCTGCGAGAGAAACACTGGCATTGACAAAACCTGATGGACGCACTAAAACGACTGAAAGAATTTTCCAGAAAGAATGCAAGGGTGGTTTCAAGCCAGCGTGCACTTCTGTTGGGAATCGTCGGAACGATACTGAGTATGTGAAGCCAATCCGTCAAGAGCAATCTTTACAAAGTAGTTCATTGGCCAAACAACAGAGTGCGAAGGAACGATCAAGGATAATGGGAAGAAAGATGAAACACAGGTATGATAAGAACTTTAATTCGGAAGGTTTCTTGGAGGGAGATTTGATACTGCTATATAACCCTCACCGGCGGAAAGGTGTTCCATCCAAATATCGGTGCAGCTGGTAAGGCCCGTTCAGAGTTGTGAAGAGGATCAGTGATGTCATCTACCGCATACAAACAATTGGGAAACCACGAAGTAGAAGGGCGGTTCATTTGGAGATGCTAGCAGCGTTTAGATCGAGAGATTTGTCTGATCGGGACGATCAGACTTAGGTGGAGGGCAGTGTTACGAATATTACCAAACTAAGGGGTGCTGCCATCTTTAAGCCGATGCTAAGCAGCGCCTTGCATGCACATCCATAGATCAATCGTTATGTATCTACATAAACGAATCAATCATTATGTCTACACATATGTAGGTACACGCAGCTGAGAGCAACGCACAAGCACATACAGATATCTTATCTGAAATGCTCCTAAAGGTATGCAATTGTGATTGTTGAAGTGTCGCTCACACACAAGCGCATGGGGTATGAGAGAAGCTATAAAAATTATACATCTGTAGTTGTAGCTGAGAAATTTATAACTAACTAAGTAAATTCTGAAAGCGCCTAGAAGATGCCACGAGGAAATCACAGAGTATAAAAGCATCAGCGGTAGAGGCGCTATGGGCAGTTTCAGTTAAGCACGCTATCTGTCGGGCAATAGATCAGTTTCATTTAAGCTATCAGTCAGGTTGGTTATTAAGCCAGCTAGTTGTAAAGTATAAGTGTTATTGTGAAGTACTTTAATAAAGGCCATTTTTCCATTATTCAATATTGGAGTTATTTATTCAACAGTTTAGTGATACGAACTTGGCAAAAGGGCAAATAAGAGGATTTGCAGTAAATTCGTTACAATATGTACTCAAAGCAATTAGCGCGCACAGTTGACACCGAACAATCACACACACGATTTTTTGGTAAAAATGTTACTTTTGTTTAAACAATTTGGCTGATATAAGAAAGGAATCAAGTATTTTTTTTGATGCAGAACGAAGGTAAATATTTCAAAGTTTTACTGAAAAGTAGAATTTTTCAAATCCATCCTTCCGTTTATGAGTTATAGCTGTGTAAACAAAAATTTTATGATTTTTTACTACATTTTGGCAATTTGCCACGCCCCTATAATATATACCTTCAACTTATATTAACTGTACTATCTCACGTAGCTAAGCTTTCAAATGCAAAAAACCGTTTTAAAATTGGAGCATTCTGTGTGAAGTTATGTGCATACATGTCATTTAGTGACTTTATTTTATAAGATTTATAGAGGATACCACGAACAGTATTCCTGCCAAGATTCCAAGGGCTTTTGATTTCGCCCTGCAGAACTTTTTTATTTTCTTCTACTTAATATGGTAAGTTTTTCTAAAATGGGTGTGATTTTAGAAAGTTTTTTTCTAAAGTTATATTCTACGTCAATAAACCAATCCAATTACCATGTTTCATCCCTTTTTTCGTATTTGACATAGAATTGTGGCATATTTTTCATTTTTCGTAATTTTCGATATCGAAAAAGTGGGCGTGGTCATAGTCGGATTTCGGCCATTTTTTATGCCAATACAAAGTGAGTTCAGATAAGTACGTGAACTGAGTTTAGTAAAGATATATCGATTTTTGTTCAAGTTAACGTGTTAACGGCCGAGCGGAAGGACAGACGGTCGGCTGTGTATAAAAACTGGGCGTGGCTTCAACTGATTTCGCCCTTTTTCACAGAAAACAGTTATCGTCCTAGAATCTAAGCCCCTACCAAATTTCACAAGGATTGGTAAATTTTTGTTCGACTTATGGCATTAAAAGTATCTTACACAAATTAAATGAAAAGGGCGGAGCCACGTCCATTTTGAAATTTTCTTTTATTTTTGTATTTTGTTGCACCATATCATTACTGGAGTTGAATTTCGACATAATTTACTTACAATTGTTACTCGATTCGAACCTTGCATAATTTACTTATATACTGTGAAGATATTAACTTTTCTTTTCAAATTTGACTTAAACATTTTTTTTTTAAAGTGGGCGTGGTCGTTCTCCGATTTTGCTAATTTTTATTAAGCATACATATAGTAATAGGAGTAACGTTCCTGCCAAATTTCATCATGATATATTCAACGACTGCCAAATTACAGCTTGCAAAACTTCTAAATTACCTTCTTTTAAAAGTGGGCGGTGCCACGCCCGTTGTCCAAAATTTTACTAATTTTCTATTCTGCGTCATAAGTTCAACTCACCTACCAAGTTTCATCGCTTTATCCGTCTTTGGTAATGAATTATCGAATTTTTTCGATTTTTCTAAATTTTCGATATCGAAAAAGTGGGTGTGGTTATAGTCCGATATCGTTGATTTTAAATAACGATCTGAGATAAGTGCCTAGGAACCTACATACCAAATTTCATCAAGATACCTCAAAATTTACTCAAGTTATCGTGTTACCGGACATGGCTCAATCAAATTTTTTTTCGATACTGATGATTTTGGTATATGGAAGTTTATATCTATCTCGATTCCTTTATACCTGCACAACCAACCTTTATCCAATCAAAGTTAATATACTCTGTGAGCTCTGCTCAACTGAGTATAAAAATTTAATATTAGATATTTTTGGAACAAATTTATTTTCTTATGTTCAGTATAAGACGTACTTTATCAAAAATGAGCATAAAATCTGGAAATGCAAAAATATTTTGGGGCAAATTGGCCATTAATTGTTATAAATTAATTTAGTTAGTTTCAACAAAAGTTAACTCATTATTTGTGATTTCATGTTTTTTTGAAAGCAACTAAAATAAAAAACAAAGAATCTGTCAAATAAAGACCTATCTATTTACGTGTAAGTGAAATTTTCCCAAAATATGGACTTGTAAAAAATTTATTCCATTTAAGTTTTTTTTTGCGCTAAATATTACTTTGGAACAATTTTTTTAGGATTTTGGAACAAACCGCTATATGTAAGTAGTGGCAACAATTTGGAAACCATGTCTAATTCGAATTCAAAATGAGTAAGAGTGTAGTTCTTTCACCGGCTGCCGCGTAGGCATATGTATGTAGGTGAAACATTTGAGCAACACGACTACGCAGCTTTTCGAATTACGATTTAGAGCGGGATTACATAATTGGTTTGTGTCTTTGAATTTTGGAAAGACGCCATGAAAATTTTATGATCCTAGAAATGATGTGCATTTCGGGCACGAAAGTAAATTTCGATATTTGAAGAGATTGTCTGCAAAAAACTTTTTCTATTAATTATAAACAAATAAGGAAATATTTTTTAACAATATGCGGCTGATCCATACGAATCGATTCATAAAATTTAGCGAAAAAATCTGATTTTTTAGGTAGCTACTATCGACTTGATCGGTGGTAGCGCCTTGCGATTTTTTATTGCTCATCGATTTATCCGTCAGCCTATTTGTCCGAGGGGTCCTCATGTTTTGTTTTGCAATAACTTTTATATATGAATGAATTGTAATGCAATTTAACATCCTACTTCATCTGACCGTGACTAATACTCCTGTTAAAAGTGGGCGTAGGAGGTATGTTATCACGGCTCTTTTTTATAGATCAAATATTATTCTGGAATGAAATAAAATTTTGTGATAATTCTATACTTAACGGGATATTTCCGTAATTTATAAAGCGACAATGCTAAAATTTTACATGAACAGCTTCGTAAGGTGACATAAAAACTGTATTTAACTATTTTGGAAAAACGCGAGTTACATACCCTCTTACTATTAAGAGTATGTACAGTTAGCTAATATAAACATACGTAGCTCTCATTGTTAATTTTATTTATTTTTCTTTTGTATATTAAAAGTCTCCGCTGTTAATACCATATAAGCATTACCTACATATCGCAGAAAGAGAACTTCCGTTACTATTAACATTCATTCACAAATATTAGCTACAATACCTTTTCTTCAGTTTTCAAGTTTTAGTTTTATGATACACAGCTGTTGAAACTGTTCTATATGAAAAAATATAATGAAATAAACGTCATTAAGAAAACTTTGTCGACCAATTAATCTACTTGTTAATAAAGAATATTTAAACCAGTTCGGTTAAAAGTACTGAAGTACGATTTTTAAATAAAATACTTTTAAAAGTATTAAACAACTTTGTGCTAAAGCATTGTGTTGAATATGCATAAGCGTATTCCATTTGTGGCGCAGTCTTAATCAGTTATTTCCAGATATTGAAAGTGAATCGTTTGCTCCTTGTATACTTGTGCAAGCACAGTACATTCTTACGTATATTTTTATGAACAATAAACGACAAATTTTGTTTGACAAGAACCGAGAATTACCAAATATGGAAGAGTTGGTGGAGGAATTAAATCAAAAGCTAGCTGCAATGGAACTAGCTCTTAGCCAACAACAATCTGTAATTGCGCAACAACAACAATAAATAGATATGCAAAGGCAACAGCAAGTGGTGCAAAATCAGGTTTTTCAACTAAGTCCTAAAGACATTATATTTTAGGACTATTAATGGAATAAACCAAATAAAAAACAAAATAACCACTCCTTTTCCTAAAGAATTTAATCTATATGGGACTATTTCTTGGAAAGTTACTAATATAAATAATAATAATTATAACGCCATTATTGGGCAAAACGTTCTAAAGCCGCTAAGAGCCAAAATAAATTTCCAAAACGATTTTATAGAAATAAATGGCAACAAATTATTTTTCCACGAATACCCCTTTGATATTCACAGCATTTGCACGCTGAAGCCAGTGCTGCCCGACATACTTAAGAAACTGAATTTGAATCACCTTAGTAGTGAAGAGCATAAAGATCTAAAAAAATTATTATCGGTGTATGAGGACTTATTTTACAAAGAAGGCGAGAGCCTCGCGGCTACTCATTGCATCCAACACGAAATCGTTACGCAAACCGACAACCCCATCTACTCGAAAATATATAGATATCCCAAAGTTCACGAGGAAGAGATAAGTCCCTTATGGATTGTGCCAAAGGGGTATAATAAAGCGGGATTGAAAGAATGGCGAATCGTTATTGATTATCGGAAACTGAATGGAAATACAGTTGCCGATAAGTTTCCAATTCCTAATATAGACGGTATATTAGAAAAATTGGGAAGAGCAATATACTTCACTACACTGGACCTTGCGAAAGGCTTCCATCAAATTGTGGTGAAGCCAGAAGACAGGAAAAAGACTGCGTTTTCGACCCCTCATGGACATTTTGAGTTCATCAGAATGCCATTTGGGCTCAAAAACGCCCCATCCACCTTTCAAAGGTTGATGAATATAGTTCTCCAAAAGTACATAAATAGAATATGTGTGGTCTACCTGGACGATATTTTGATTTTTAGTACCTCTTTGCAAGAACATTTAACAAACTTGAAACCAGGCATGCTTAACGAACGAAACGATATCATTTCGTTACGATAATCAACGCTAATAAACGAAACGAAGTCACTTGAAACTAATATTTGAAGCATTACGGAAAGCCGGTCTTAAGATACAGGTAAATAAATGTAACTTTTTATCGAAAGAAACAGAGTATTTAGGCCATGTCCTAACTCCCGAAGGAGTGAAACCTAATGGCAACAAAATAAATGTAATCCGGAGCTTTAAATTACCAACTACTGAGAAACAGATTAGGTAATTTTTAGGCATTACTGGCTATTACCGTAAATTCGTCAAAGATTACGCGACAGTAGCATATCCGATGATCTATTATCTGGAGAACGGAAGAAAAATTAATTCTAATGATCCTAATTATGTCTCAGCGTTTGAAAAATTGAAAACTTTAATAACGGAACATCCCATTTTACGTTACCCAAATTTTAACAAAAGGTTTAAAGTAACCACCGATGCAAGTAACTTTGCTGTTGGAGCGGTTTTATCTCAAGATGGCAATCCTATATGTTTCGCTTCGAGGACATTAAACGACCACGAGAAAAATTATTCGGCGATCGAGAAAGAGTTACTTAGCATAGTTTGGGCAGTTCAATATTTTAGGCCATATGTTTTCGGCAAGGAATTCGATTTGCAGACGGATCATCAACCGCTTAAGTGGCTACAAGTAAAGTATAGGGGTAAGGATATAAATCCACGTCTTCAAAGGTGGCTGGTCCAATTAGGAGAATATGACGCGAAAATCGAATATATTCAGGGAAAAGATAATAAAATTGCAGATTTTCTAAGCCGAATCAATTCCACTACTAACGAAATTAATGTAATCAATCGGGAAAATGATAATTTTTCCACCATGGCTACTATACATTCCCAAGAGCAAGACCACAATGACCACTTCCCGATATTAGACACAGTTGTGAACAGGTTTAAAACACAAATTATTTTACTAAAAGAAAAATCAATAGAAACGGAGCATGTACTCGGAAATAAACGAATATATGTATATACAAGAAAGTGATATTCCTGATTTTATATCAGACATAGTTAGGCGAAACAAGCTATTAGGCAAAATAGGTATATATTCCGGGCTCAGCGATTCTGTTTACAACACCGTGCAGATAAAGTTAATAGAATTATTTGAATATAGTAAAAGTGCAAAATTCGTTAGATGTTCATATATGGCTAAAGATTTAAAAACAGAAGAAGAAGCCATTAAACATATATCAATTTTCCATACTAGGGAATCTGGCCATTCGGGCATAATACAAAATTACGAAAGTTTAAAGCGAAAAATTTATCATCCAAATTTAAAACATATCATCAGTAAGGTGATAAATAATTGTGATATTTGTACAGCTTCTAAATATGACAGAAATCCCATAAAGAAAAAATTTCACATCACAGAAACGCCCTCAGGTAAAAATGAAATAGTTCACATAGACACCTACGTTAACTCGAAACATTCGTTTATTATTTTTCTCGATAAATTTTCCAAGCATGCTGTAGCTTTTTTCCTAGAAGATAGAAATAGCATTACTCTTATAGAAAAAATTAGACTGTACATCTCAGCCTTTGGTAAAATGAAAAAGATCGTTTGCGATAACGAATTGAGCTCTATTAACGTAAAACAATTTTGTAAAGAGGAAAATATAGAAATACATTTAACAAAGCCAAACAGCCATACAGGCAATTCCGATGTTGAAAGGCTAAACAACACGTTAACTGAAAAAATCAGGGCCTTAAATTTAGAAAACAAGTTGCCAATAAAAGGCCAAATAAGTAGAGCAATAGAGCTTTACAACAACACTTTTCATTCAACTATAGAGAATACTCCCAACAATATTCACAACAACAAAGTTGACACAAGTAAAATAAAGGAGAAGACCGACTAAAAAAAATTCAAGAAAATATCCAAAGCAAATGAAAAAAGAGAGGAATATATAGAAAATAGAAGTGAGGGGTTCGTAAAAAATTATTTAAATGTCCGACACAAAGAACAACCAAAATTTCGGAAAACTAAGTTGGCAAATGTCCATGAATCAAATATCAAAAGACCGTTTAAACGAAGTACTAGCAAATAAATCAAAAGTTTCATATAAACATATGTAAGCATACTGCTGGTATAAATATTGCATTGCTATTTTTATTTAAAGTAACTCTATTCTAATGAGTACAAAATTGTTCTATACGTACATACGTACATTATCATTTACATATATATATATTGCAATAATACATACCTATTTCCCCAAAAAACAAGCAAAAAAAAAAAAAACTTCATAGCGTTATACATATGAAGTCATTCACATAGCTACATACATAAATAAAATAAATAAAATAAGTACACCTAAGATAAAGCATAAAACAAAGCCAATGTACATAAAAATCCCGGAGTATTTTGCAAACAAGGTGGGGAGGAGTTACATACCCTCTTACTATTAAGAGTATGTACAGTTAGCTAATATAAACATACGTAGCTCTCATTGTTAATTTTATTTATTTTTTCTTTTGTATATTAAAAGTCTCCGCTGTTAATACCATATAAGCATTAAGGTCTAGCTGTAAGTATTTTCATTGTACCTACATATCGCAGAAAGAGAACTTCCGTTACTATTAACATTCATTCACAAATATTAGCTACAATACCTTTTCTTCAGTTTTCAAGTTTTAGTTTTATGATACACACCTGTTGAAACTGTTCTATATGAAAAAATATAATGAAATAAACGTCATTAAGAAAACTTTGTCGACCAATTAATCTACTTGTTAATAAAGAATATTTAAACCAGTTCGGTTAAAAGTACTGAAGTACGATTTTTAAATAAAATACTTTTAAAAGTATTAAACAACTTTGTGCTAAAGCATTGTGTTGAATATGCATAAGCGTATTCCATTTGTCGCGCGGGGCAACGCTTAATATCCATATTTCCTTTTCAAAATATAGTTACCGTAGACAAGAATCACAAATTCACTTATATTAAAATAAACAAGTAAGGAAGGCTAAGTTCGGGTGTAACCGAACATAACATACTCAGCTGAGAGCTTTGCAGACAAAATAAGGGAAAATCACCATTTAGGGAAATGAACCTAGGGTAACCCTGGAATGTGTTTGTATGACATGGGTATCAAATAGAAGGTATTAAAGAGCATTTTAAAACGGAGTGTGCCATAATTCTATAGGTGGACGCCTCTTTGAGATATCGCCATAAAGATGGACCAGGGGTGACTCTAGAATCTCTTTGTACGATATGGGTATCAAACGAAAGGTGTTCATGAGTATTTTGAAAGGGAATGAGCCTTAGTTCTATAGGTGGACGCCTTTTCGAGATATCGCCATAATGGTGGACCAGGGGTGACTCTAGAATGTGTTTGTACGATATGGGTATCAAATGAAAGGTGTTAATGAGTATTTTAAAAGGGAGTAGGCCTTAGTTATATAGGTGGACGCCTTTTCGAGATATTTCCATAAAGGTGGACCAGGGGTGACTAGAATGCGTTTGTACGATATGGGTATCAATTGACAGGTGTTAATGATTATTTAAAACGTAGTGGTCCTTAGTTCTATAGGTGAACGCCTTTTCGAGATATCACCATAAAGGTGGACCAGGGGTGACTCTAGAATGTGTTTGTACGTTATGGGTATCAAATTAAAGGGATTAATGAGGGTTCTAAAAGGGAGTGGCCCTTAGTTGTATATGTGAAGGCTTTTTCGAGATATCGACCAAAATGTGGACCAGGGTGACCAAGAACATCATCTGTTAGGTACCGCTAATTTATTTATATATGTAATACCACGAACAGTATTCCTGCCAAGATTTCAAGGACTTTTGATTTCGCCCTGCATAACTTTTTCATTATCTTCTACTTAATATGGTAGGTGTCACACCCATTTGGCTTTGGGAATGTTCGAGAGAAAAGTTCTTCGAAAGATTTATGGACCTCTACGCGTTGGCGATGGCGAGTACCGAAGAAGATTTAATGATGAGCTGTACGAGTTATACGCAGACATTAACATAGTCCAGCGAATTAAAACGCAGCGACTGTGCTGGCTCGGCCATGTTATGCGAATGAAAGATGATGCTCCGGCCAATAAAATGTTTCTATCGGAACCCGCCTATGGAAGCAGAGGTAGAGGGCGGCCCCCACTTCTTTGGAAGGACCAGGTGGAAAACGATTTAAACTCCCTTGGTGTGACCAATTGGCGCCGGTTGGCGGAGCGAAGGAGCGACTGGCGCGCCTTGTTGGACGGCCATAACCGTTTAGACGGTTAAGCGCCAATTAAGGAAGGAAGAAGGATATCGATTTTTGGTCAAGTTATCATGTTAACGGCCAAGCGGAAGGACAGGCGGTCGACTGTGTATAAAAACTTTGCGTGGCTTCAGCAGATTTCGCCCATTTTCACACAAAACAGTTATCGTCATAGAATCTATGCCCCTACCAAATTTCACAAGGATTGGTAAATTTTTGTTCGACTTATGGCATTAAAAGTATTCTAGACGAATTAAATGAAAAAGGGCGGAGCCACGCCCATTTTGAAATTTTCTTTTATTTTTGTATTATAAAGTGCCCATTATATACTCACACTTGTGGGTATGAAGCCCACGCGCACACCTGCACACAAAATCCCCTAATTTCTTTTTTTGTTCGAAAAATTAATATACTTAGTTCCGTTTTTCTTTGTTCACAGTTTATTTGCAATAATTTGCTTATATAGAACACTTTTAGTCTTACTTAAGTTATTTTAAACTTTATTTATAATTTATGTTCAACAATGTACTTAGCCTCTTTTTTTATAATTCTTCTGTTCACAAAGTTTCGCTTTTGGTTTTCGCGTACTAATGCATCTGCCGGTTCCTTCAAACTTTCAACTGCCGCTAACGCAACTCTGTGGCCAGGCAGCTTTTCTTTAGGTTGCTTAGCAACGAAATTAATGATGGCGTCGAGCAACGGCAGTTTCAACCAATCAGAAACTCTCCGCGTTGCTCGACTCTAACATTTTTAGTGATGCCAAGTGCATCTGATGCATGGTTGCATCTTGCACTTTTCCAAAAGGGAGTTGCCAGCTACAATTTAATTTAATGCAATTTACTATGGCACTACAGTATTTTGCTGCACCATATCCATTACTGGAGTTGAATGTTGGCATAATTTACGTATATACTGTAAAGATATCAAATTTTTTGTTAAAATTTGATTAAAAAAAATTGTTTTTTCTCAAAGTGGGCGTGTTCGCCATCCGATTTTGCAAATTTTTATTTAGCACAAAAATAGTAATATTAGTAACGTTTCTGCCAAATTTCATCATGATATCTTCAACGACCGCCAAATTACAGCTTGCAAAACCTTTAAATTACTTTAATTTTCTATTCTGCGTCATAAGGTCAACCCACCTACCAAGTTTCATCGCTTTATCCGTCTTTGGTAATGAATTATCGCACTTTTTCTGTTTTTCGAAATTTTCGATATCGAAAAAGTGGGCGTGGTTGCAGTCCGATTTCGTTCATTTTAAATAGCGATCTGAGATGAGCGCTCAGGAACCGACATACCAAATTTCATCAAGATAACTCAAAATTTACTCAAGTTATCGTGTTTGCGGACGGACGGACGGACGGATATGGCTAAATGAATTTCTTTTTTCGCCCAGATCATTTTGATATATAGAAGTCTATATCTATCTCGATTAGTTTATGCCGTTACGGATTGCCGTTATGCGAACAAAGTTAATATACTCTGTGAGCTCTGCTCAGCTGAGTATAAAAATACACATGTAGACACACAAACATATTCGACTCTACAGACTCTACCGCTTAAAAATAATAAATGTAAGGCGCGAGAACTTCCGAAGAGATTTTAGGCCGAGATTCGCATCCAACTTGCGTCGTGCTCCTTTTAATTTTTCCTACAAATTGGCGGGACGGCACCTACATGTTTTATGCCGACTCCGAACGACATCTGCAAGGCAGATGAGTTTTCACTGAGAACCTTTTCATGACAGAAGTGCCCTCGGAGTGATTGCCAAGTAACTGCCGAGGGGGATCCCGCTTAGAAAAACTTTCTTCTAATTGAAAAAACTTGTTTCTAAAGTTTTGATGTTACTTTTGCCCGGGACGTGAACTCATGATCATCGGTGTGGTAGGCGAAGCACGCTACCACCACACCCCGCGCCATGTATTTGGCGATGACTGGTGTGACGACTATCGAC
The DNA here is from genome assembly GCF_040869045.1 of Eurosta solidaginis. Taxonomy (NCBI): domain Eukaryota; kingdom Metazoa; phylum Arthropoda; class Insecta; order Diptera; family Tephritidae; genus Eurosta; species Eurosta solidaginis. The sequence goes on from NC_090321.1 coordinate 111,822,732, forward strand.
GTCGGTATTTCCCTAAATGTAGTCATATCCAGATCAAAGTTTAAGCAGAAGATCCATAAAGCTACAAGGCTGTCACCCGATCAAAAAAAAAAAATGGTAACAAAAATTCGCTGAAATTTCTGTCAGATAGATTAAGCCGACCTAGTAGCCAATGTTCAGACAGTGCTTCCAGAGGGAAACCTTCTATGTAAGTTAACATAATAACATTAATAAGCAACTGAATAAAAATCGCAAGCGTAACAACGAAGTCGCTTGTCAGCAGTGCGGCTCAAGTATCACAAGCATAGCTTGCAAACAATTATATAAACAAGAAGTGCGGCTCAGGTGCTGACAGCCCAAATTGTGGAAATTGCAGACTCGGCTAAAAATATGGTCACATGGCACGCCGCGTTGGGTGATGGCAGTGAGCTATGTAGATATGATATTGTAGGCATTTAGGTGAAGACGCCGCCTTAATGAAATTATTTCTATTTACTCGCTGAGCTGGATTGAAAATAAAATAAAAAGTTAAATAAAAGAAACCACATCCCAAGGAGCCCAATGAAATGCTGACCAAACAGTTCTTGCTTAATTGTCACAAACCAGGAAATCCTAGCAAACAACTGCTTGATCTAGCATCGCCTCCACGGGGATTAAAGGAACATCTCCTAAAGCACTATGACGAGATCCGGCACCTGCCAACACTGCCGTTTGATCCAGGCAAGCATAAGCAGGCCCTTAGCCAAATCCACACAGAGTCGGTAAACGCCTTTGTCAGGACGCGCTCGATGAACACCGTTATTAATATGCAATATTCCACCCTTGCTGAGGAAGAAAGCACACTACCAAGGGAAACACGAGTCACCCTGGCCCAACTCCGTTCTGGATACTGTAACAGGTTAAACTCTTACTTGTCCAGAATCAACTCCGACATACGTAATGTATGTCCTGCATGCGATGTGTCCCCACATGACATCAACCATCTTTTCAATTGTAATGTGGAACCTACGCCCCTAACACTCATCTCCCTATGGTCCGCCCCTGTTGAAACAGCCAGTTTCCTTGGACTCCCGTTAGAGGATCTTGATTACAATTTGTGAGTGATCGTGCCCATTGAGTGGGGCGAAGCACTGTTAATACAACAACAACAGCATCCCCCTAGTGGTCCTCAACGAACCACTTGCTTTCCCTGATGAACCCAAGAAGAAACGAGACGTCCACCTTCCCAACCTCTGCCAGGCTGTCGAAGAAGCGTGAGCCCAGAAATCTGAGCCTTCTTCTTTGAAGCGCCGTACATCGGCAGAGAAAGTGGTAGATCGACTCCTCTTCCTCCTCATCCTGCAGTTTCTGCAGAGGGAGCTTGCAGCAGCTTTGCCGCTCTGTCTATAGCATAGTACTCGGCTTGGAATACACTGCATGCGTCAGGAAGCCGGAATGATTGACTTAACTGTAGATGTGTTGAGTACATCCCAGTTCCAGTTCCCTTTTCCATTTTCGAGCCCGTCGTGGTCTAGGCCTACTTCCCATTCCTCCCTTCAAGGATATCGTATGTTCTGAACCTGGAAGTCCAAAACCCCTGTGATGTGGTCTGTCTTGGATATTGGGTCGGTTATTATTCCGTTTAATTGGCCCTTCGTCATATCGTGCAGAAGCGTCGGGTGTCCGTGCTTAGCTGTTTTCCACATGTTGCATTCTCTAGGTCGTAGAGCTCCTCTAGCGGCTAATCCCTGCACGAAGACTTGTAGAGGCGTCAAGTGAAAGATTACATTTAGCGCTTCCTGAGATGCGCTGCACACGGCGCCTGACTTTCCCAGGCATGCCAGCCTTTGTATCTTCCCGATCCTCTGTTCATGTTTTTGTCTAGGGCCTTCCACCAGACCAGAGCTCCATACGTTAATATCGGTCGAATGACTGTGCTGTACAAGCCATGAATGACATGTGGTGCCAGTCCCCAGTTTCGCCCAAAAGCCCTTTAGCAGGCGTAGTATTCTTCTAGAGCTTTTTTTGATCTCATATCAATGTTCCTTCTCCAGCTTAATTTGGAATCGAGTATAATTCCAAGATATTTCGCTTCCGAAGGTAGGTTTAACGTTGTGCGGTTTAGCCTCGGTAAGTTAAAGGAGGATATCTTTGTCTTTGTCGTGAACAGGACAAGTTCGGTTTTTGTTGGGTTTACCTCCAGCCGATTTTGCCTTGCCCATCGCGAAATGTCGCAAAGTGCCGATTCCATGAGTTCGCTGATAGTTGGCAAGAATTTCCCTGTGATCAGAATCACTAAGTAATTTTTTAAGTTTTCTCCTACACATTTCAAGAATTTCGTTGACCACCAGTAACAACAAAAGAGGCGATAGCACCCCGCCTTGGGGGGTGCCTCTGGTGCTCATTTTGCTAAAAGAACCAGTCCCTAAAGTCACGTTGATAACTCTACACCTATGTATAGAATCGATTCATGCAACTATAGAGCTTTGGGTTCCATATCGTTATCGTGCAAGAGCCTTGCACGTTGTTGAAAGCGCCGCCAATGTCGAGGAAAGCTGCTAATGTGTACTCCTTGCAGTTCAGTGAGTTCTCGATGGCACTGACTGTCTGATGGAGGGCACTTTCAACTGATTTGCCTTTTTGGTATGCGTGCTGAGCTGCATCCATCTGCCAGAGATTGGCACTGCTTTTAATATGTAGAACGACAAGTCTCTCCAGTGTTTTAAGGATAAAGGAGGAGAGGCTTATTGGTCTGTAATCTTTGGCTTCCGAGCGGTTAAATTTTCCTACTTTAGGAATGAAAACCACCCGTATATTTCTCCAGGCTTCGGGTACATACCCATCTTGTAGGCATCTTGAGAAGATGCCGTGTATATGTGGTATCAATTCGTCACAAGCGGCTTGTAGCATAGCCGGTATCACACCATCCGGTCCCGCCGATTTGTAGGGTTCGAATGATTTTATAGCCCATGATATTTTATCCGGATCAACGATGGCCGTGACGTTGGTTTCCGGAAGGTATGCGCGGTTTTCTGCCATCGTCGTGCCTGTCGTATCCGTGCATCCCGGAAAGTGTGTCCCCATCAAGACCTCTAGAGTTCCCTGACTGGAGACGGTCCATGAGTTATCAGACTTCCTTATGCTACTAGTGGCTGAACTAGATCCTGATAGTATTTTGCGAAGTCTTGATGCCTCATTTGTCGTCGCCAAGTTCTCACAGCATTTTTCCCATGATATCCTTTTGCCTTCCTGATGCAGTTTTGTATTTGTTAAAGCTACATCTGTAGGCATCCCAGTCCTCTTCCAGCCGGCTATGTCTGGCTTTGTTGAAGAGTTTTCTTGTTGTTGATCTGAGTTGGCTTAGCTCTGTGTTCCACCACGTAGTCCTCGGGGCCAACAGAGTTCAAAAGTGTTTGTCAATATCCTTGTCAGTCGGTTTATCGCCCTGTCTATATTATTGGCTCCCCGTCTGACTTCCATTTCCGTGGATGCCAGTTTGTGAGATACTACTTCAGAATATTTATTCCAGTCTGTTTTTCTTGGATTCCTATATGGCCGGCGAACTTCCCCTTCAAGATCGATGTTGAAGACTATCCAACTATGGTCCGAGAAGGAGCATGTGCCCGACATTCTCCAGTCATCGATTCTTACAGTGTGAGAGTCTGTGGCCAGGATGATATCTATGACTTCCTCTCTAAATCTATTCATAAACGTTGGCTGGTTGCCTTTGTTGCATACAATTAGGTTAGTAGTATGTAAGTAGTCAAAAATGGACTCACCTCCTGCATTTGTGTCGCTACTCCCCCATAGCTCATGATGTGAGTTGGCGTCACAGCCATGACAAGGTCCATCCCATGCGTTTCCGCGATCTCCACGAGTTTTCGGGCAGGTGTCGGTGGTGGCGTGTCATCCTCGTACGGGAAGTATGCGGACGACAGCAGCAGCTTGCGTCCCTGCTTTTGTTCGCACACTACAGTGAAGAGGTCTCCGTTGCAGTGCTGTGTAGAGATAAATAGATTAATATTTTTCTTAGCTACAATGCACGGTAGCCGTCCAGCCCTAATCCGCAAACCCTGCCCTAACCAGCCAGAGTTCTTGGATTAGAGCTATGTCCACTCCGTTTCCTGCAATGAACTTCGTTAGGTCGAGCGAGGCGGAAGCTGAGTGGTGCAAATTAATCTGCACCACCGCGAGCTTCTCCCTTTGCGGAATCTGGCCTGTTAACCGGCACAAAAACTTTAAGGGAGCCCAGCCCAAACCTAACGTCTCCATTAAGCGTATTTATGGCTTGCAGCGACGTTTGATCAATTGCGATCAGTAGGTCGCTGCCCGCCCTTGTCTTGGAGGGAGTCATAGAGACCACCTGCCACTGGTCTGCCCTTAGCTCCTTGTTCTGCTTGCCCAGTAGTTTTAGTGTGGAATCCGTTGCCATTACTGGAGGTGCCATCCACACTGAGACCACCGGAGGAAGCGGTAAACTGGAGCGAGGGATCACCTCCAACTGTGCTCCCGGCCAAAGAGCGCCCAAGCCACGGACTGCCTTCGTTAAGAAATCCCGAGATTTCTTGTTGCAGCAGCCGACGACCTTGACCGCCCTTCTGCCAGCCCGCCCCGTCGAAGGACATCTCCTCCCTGTCAGCTTCGAGCATTCTTTCCATTAGTCTCTCTTCTACAAGCAACCACCTTTCCGGCGTTATCTTCCCGTCAGGGTTGATTGTGTCAATGATGGCCACTTGTAGATCTGAGGGGCAGTCGAAGGTAGCGTGAGGTCTACGCTTTTTCGACTCCTCTGGTCCCTCATCGGATCTGATGCTTTTTCAGCCTTGTGCGCCCATCGATCCGTACGAGGACGCTTGGTTGGCGTCTTTGCCCTGATCATCTGGCGTTTTCTGGCCGTCGTTTTAGCAGCATTATTTGCCTTGAACTTTGCTACTACCTTCCTATGCTTCATAATAAGAGCCTTTTCTCTCACAGTGAGAGTGGCAGGATCTTTCTTCTGCATCTTCCGAAGGTAGAAGGAAGATTTTTTGTAGCCCTTCAGGGATTTCTGCTCACTTTTTGTCTTCTCCGACTCTGAACCTTTATTCTCCGCAGTTCCTGACTTCTGGGCTTGCTCATTCAGCAGAATGCTCTCAGCCTCGGAGTTTGTTTCATCGTCGTCGCTCACCAGTAATGATAGCTTATCCTCGGTGGCGCTGACAATGGTTAGACTCCTCAACCGATACCTAACGCTTCCCTGAGCACCAGACTCAGAACCTGTTTTTGCCGTGATCCACAGAGCGTGCTCGGACAGGGAGCTCTTGTTCTCCCAGTAGCATTCGTAGACTGTGTAGCCTGGGGTTCCGCTCCACAGCCTGAGAAGAGGCTGGATCTCGACGCCAGATGGCTTTCTTGCCCACAATCTACCGCCGGTACTAGAATCCGGCCCCCCTGCACCGTAACTTGACTTCCTCCTCTGCCGCTCATAATCGACGAACTGAATTCGCCATCAACCTCAACCTTTCAAGTCTACCACTCCTTCCAAAAGACTCGGACTCGGCCGCCCCTAATCTGGGGAAAACAGACGTCTTTGTGTGCCGCCCCTGACATGGGGAACAGACGCACACGTGCCGTTAAAGCTATGTGTGCCAGATGCCGCCTCTAACATGGGGAAGCAGGCGCATCTGACGACTTTTTGACCCGTTAGGGCTACGTGTACCAGATACCGCCCCAACAGGTCGAAACAGACGCATCCGACGGACAAGAAGTGCCGTCCCTAACATGGGAAAACAGCCGCACACTTATAGCCGTTAAGGCAAAAACAGCAGTTCTTAGTTACCGCTCCACGAAGCTCGAACCATACGGGTGGAGGATGCCGGATCCTTTTTCTATGTTCACTGCTTCGCGGAAGCGCCATAAGCCCCCGCTCCGCGACAAGGTGCCTGCCATAGCGGAGGGATCAACACCCACATAACTATATTAGATATAAAAATTAGATATTGGCATGAAATTGTAAGTAGATAAATTAAAAAGAAAATTTATTCCCAAATTTCATTTAAAAAAAATGACTCGACAGGGACGAAAGCCCGGTTAGGGGGTTAGAATATACCCACGTCGTAAGAGGCGACTAAAATACCAAATAGATTCAGGGGGTTGTGTAGCGCAATATATAGCTTCTGTTGTTATTGTTGTTGTAGCGATAAGGTTTCTCCCCTAAGGCTTTGGGGAGTGTTATCGATGTGATGGTCCTTTGCCGGATACAGATCCGGTACGCTCCGGTAACACAGCACCATTAAGGTGCTAGCCCGACCATCTCGGGAAAGATTTATATGGCCACATTAAACCCACCCCCAAGTTCCATGAGGAGCTTGGGGTCGCCAGAGCCTCGTCTATTAATGAAACAGGATTCGCCGCGGATAGGTGAGGTTGAGAATTGGGTTTGGAGGAGCTATATATTGCACTGGCAACCTGAAAGGGTTGCGCTACACAGCCTCTCGAATCTGGTATTTTAGTCGCCTCTTACGACAGGCATACCTACCGCGGGTATATTCTGACCCCCTAATCCGCTGGGACATATATATATATATAGCTTCTCCAACCCAATTGTCAACCTCACCTATCCGTGGCAAATCCTGTTTCATTAACAGCCGAGACTCTGGCGACCTCGAACTCCTCATGGATCTAGGGGTGGGAGGGCGGTATGGCTTAGAAGGTCGCATGTGGTCATACCAAATCGTTCTCGAGATGGTCGGGCTTGGTACCGGAACGTATCGGATCTGCATCCGGCAAAGGACCATCAACATCGATAACACTCCCCAAGGCCTTCGGGGAGTGTCTTTATCGCTACAACAACAACAACATTGACGAAAATACCGTTCGTAATTTAATGACCGCCGCTATTCGGACAGTGACCGAACAAACGAAACGAGAATTCCAATCGACGATAGACGCCTTGACAGCTTGGCTCACACAGATAGAAAGACCATCCCAGGTTGAGGAATATCGGGAGGTGACGATCGACTCGACAATCTAGTGCGATGAATCCCTTGACATACTAAAGTCCTTGCCGAAATTCAATGGTGACCAATAGCGATACGTATCGTGGCGTCAGGCCGCACATACAGCCTAAAAAATCGTTGAAACTGCGCAGGGAAGTTCGAAACACTACCAAGCTGTGGCCATAATAAGGCACAAAATAGTGCGTCCTGGCGACGGAATGCTGCCCTCTTTTAATACTATACTGAGAATCAAAGCTATTATAGCCAGACTCGACTTTACGTATGTAGACAAGAAACCGGTCTACATAGTAGAACAGGATTTGTCGACTCTTCGCCAGGGAAAACTGACCATAATCGAATTCTATGACGAAGTAGAAAGGAAACTGACGGTAATAATTAAAAAAAAGCGTTGATGTCCTACCAAAACAAGGATGTTCTGGAATCATTAAACGCAAAGTACCGCCAGGATGCCTTTCGGGTATTCATATCTGGGCTTAATCGCCTACTTTGCGATATTTTTTTCTCTTCAAGACCAGCGGATATGGCGTCAGCTTAGGCACTCGCTCAGGAGTTATAATCCAACAAGGCAAGTTCTTTATTCGCACACAGATTTTCAGATATCAGATTCCAGGACTACACCTTGCAATCATGCAATTTGAATATAATGGCTGTGGGAGGGAATGGTTTACCATTTCCTAAACAACCAAGTGGCCCGTCGTCACAACGATCAACTCCTATGGATATAGATCTGAGCCTCTCTAAATTCCGTGGCACCCAAAGAGGTGATATATCGCAATCCTCCACTGAGAGCAACCTCGGCGCAGCCTACCTCCTCTAATTCCCAAGCCTTTCCTTAAGGTAGGACAGCCTTTCGGATTCAATACCCGAAGAGCTCCGAAATGCAGCAGGCGCAGTTTAGTCGAGAAATGAGATGTAGAGCAATTAAAAGCGAAACATTCCGCTGTTTTTTATGACCCAAATGAGTCCTTGCCGTTCAATATTAACATTGTGGCTACTGTTAGAACAAGTAATGATGAACCAGTTTACCTAAAGTCTTACCCTTATCCAATGGCAGTATCCGAATTTGTCAACGAGGAAGTTAGCAATCTCTTGCGTGATGGTATCATTAGACCATCACGCTCCACTTGTAATAGTCCAGTTTGGGTGGTTCATAAAAAATGGAACATATGTGTCAGGGAAGAATAAGCTGTGCATGGTTATAGACTTCAAAAAACTCAATGAAAAGACCACCAGCGATAGATACCCAATACCTGACACATCAGTAATCCTTTCAAACCTAGGGAAATCACCTATTTTTACAACAATAGACCTAAAATCTGGGTTCCAACAGATCATCCTCACTGAAAAAGATAGGAAAAAAACGAATTTTGCAGGTTACCATTTGGGTTGAAAAATAGGCCTAAAAAAGGATTACGAAACTCACTTGCAGGACGTAAGTCGAGTGCTTGAAAAGCTATATTCAGCTAACATGAGAGTTTCCATGGAAAAAACTCAATTCTTCAAATCGGAGGTTGAATTTCTGGGATATGTTGTCTCAAAGGAGAGCATTGGGACATCGAAGGATAAGGTAAACGATATAATTAACTACGAGGTTCCAAAAACACTCCGACCATTGCGTTCCTTTTTAGGTTTATTTAGTTACTATAGGCGCTTTATTAAAGAATATGCTTTGATAGCTAAACCACTAACAAAATACCTGAGAGGTGGAAATGGAACGATTGGCACTAACTCTTCCAAAAATATAAAATTACATTTGATGATGAAGCTCACGAAGCGTCCCGAAATATCAAGGATATTCTGTCTTAAGAAGACATTCTCCTTCTTTATCCCGACTATGAAAAGCCTTTTTATCTAACCACAGACGCGTGATTTCACGCCTCGGGTGCAGTCTTTTCACAAGGAGGCTGATCCCTCACGACAAATGAGCGAGAACTTCTCGCTATCGCCTTGTCCCTTCAGAAGCTTAGAAACTATCTATACGAGGCAAACAATATTAACATCTTTACTGATCATCAACCACTTACGTTTTCGATATCGGACAAGTATCCTAATGCGAAACTGAAGCGATGAAAGCCTTCGTAGAGGAATTCTATCCGAAGTTCCACTACAAACCTGGCAAGAAAACATTGTGGCTCATGCGTTATCGAGACAGCACATAAACAGCCTGGATCCTAAAACCATATCCCATATCAGACGGCGAGACCGTCCACAGTGAAGAATCCTCCACAGAAGTAATATCTACTGTTACGAACCCAATAAATTCATTTGTAAACCAGATTGTCCTCGAAAGCGGTAAAACATGGTCAAAACCCACAAAAATTCTATTCCAGTCGAGAATTCTACACCATATCATTTTCCAAAATATAGACGATCTCTTTGATCAACTAAAGAACTGCATAAATCCAAATGTTACCAATGGATTACTGTTCAACCTATCTGTATTGGGAAAAATTCAAAACAGACTTAAGACAGAGTTCCCATCTTTAAAATTCGTGCATACAAAATATTTGGTAACCGACATATCTAACGAAGACGATCAGAAAAAAATCCTTCACACGTAACATAATAGGGCTCATTGATCCCTAAAAGAGAATGTGAATCAAATCATAAGAGACTATTATTTTCCAAACGTGCGCAAATCGTTAAAAGAAATTATAACCTTGAATCATTTATCAATAGGCCGATAAAAACAAAAACAATTGTTAAGAAATTATAACCAATTGTAGAGTTTGCCGGGAAGCGAAGTATCAGCGCCACCCGCCAAACTCCGAAATTGGGAGAACTCCAATCCCTACCAAGCCCGGAGAAATTCTGCATGTGGATATTTTCTCTACTAACAATAAGCATTACTTAGCCTGCATTGACAAGTTTTCTAAGTTCGCCGTGGTTCAGTCCATCTCCTCTAGGTCAAAAGTCGACATTAATGCAAATTATGAACTTTTTCAAGGAAACTAGAAGCCTTGTTTGCGATAATGAAAAATCACTAAACTCAGTTACAATAAAATCCCAACTAAAGGATCACTCTAATGTTTTAATTTTCACAACCCTTCACAGCACGACCAACAGACAGATAGAACGATTTCATGGAAATCAGTCGATGTGTTAAACTTAACAAAGGGCTGAATGTGAGGTATGACCTGATCTTTTTTTTTTTTTTTTTTTTTTTTTTTTTTTGCGGGGAGGCTGAAAAATGCCTAATGCAACCGTGTGTCCGTAGACTAAAAAACAGCCCCGTTCTGGAACCGTCGCCCACCCCGGCACCACTTTCGCATTACTTCAGGGTGGCGTTCCATATTTCTCATTTTTTAAGAGCCTACTGTTGTCCCTGCGTCCAGGTTCCCGCTATTTGCTCTGAGTGTCCATTTAATCGCCACTGCTTCGCATGCGTATTTCTCTGCGCTCCCTCTCAGCATCCATCAGGCGTGTCATTACTATAAATGCCATTTTGCTCACTGCAGTCCAGCATTCTTTCCTGTTGCACATATGTGAAACTAAATTTCTCGTGGTAGGTTCCTCCCCAAAGACTCCATGTAAGGTGAGTCTTTCTTCGTGGAAACGGGGGCAGTAGAACATGACGTGTTCTGCGTTTTATAACTCTGTGGTACACATTGGGCAATGAGGATCTTCCTCTATCCTACGCTTCCATAAATACTCTTTGAAACCGCCATGTCCACTCATTATCTGCGTGAGATGGTAGTTCAGTTCGCCGTGCTTCCGCTCATTCCATTGAGCTACGTTCCAAACTAGTGTGAAAGTCCAACGCCCTTTACTCGAGGCCTCCCACCGTTCTTGCCACTTAGCTATTGTTTGTGTCCTTGCTCTTTTCTTGTCTTCTTCAGATGGTCGCTCGATATTAGTGTTATACAGATCGGCCATTTCGCTTGCCAGTAAGTCCACTGGGATTTTCCGGGTTAGAACCAGGATCGCGTCGTCGGACACCGTCCGATAAGCACTTGCTATTATTAAAGAAGCAAGTCGGTACGCTGCTAATATATATTTTTGATGGGTCTGTTTAGATCCATACCACACTGGTGCTGCGTATAGTATTATTGAGCTGGTTACTGTGGACAATAGCTGACGTATAGCTTCGCTCGGACCACCAATGTTAGGCATTATTCGCATAAGTGATCCATTAACTTTGGTAATTTTCTCCCCCACCGCTCTGAAGTGCTCTTTGAAAGTTAACTTAGAGTCAATGTGCACTCCTAAGTATTTTAAGGAATCCTTTGAGGTGATTTGATGATCCCCGACAGTTAAGACTAACTCGTTCGCCGACCGTTTGGAGCTTACTAATACCACTTCCGTCTTTTGGCTAGCCAACTCCAGTCCTGTATTGGTCAGCCATTCCGTTATTCTTGCTACGGCGTCATTACATAATGCTTGAAGCAGGTCCAGTTTCTTGGCCACTACTACCACTGCAATATCATCAGCATATCCCACAATTTGCGTGTTTTCTGGTAGATCTATCTTTAGCACCCCGTCATACATTACATTCCAAAGCGTTGGACCAAGAACAGATCCCTGTGGGACGCCTCCTGTGATTTTGTACTCTTTTGCTCCTTGATCCGTGTCAAAAAGAAGTACTCTGTCTTTAAGATAGCTACCTATTATTCTGCGTAAGTAAGCTGGAGTGCCGAAGCTTTGCAGCGCTGCCATTATCTGCATCCAGTTTGCAGTGTTAAAAGCATTCTTGATGTCCAACATAATCAGTGCACAGAACTTCCTTTTATTTTGGCCTCCAGAGATAGCTTCTCTAGCTATATTGACGACTGTTTCTATTGCATCTACGGTGGATCTTGATTTGCGAAATCCATATTGGCTATTCGATAAGCCACCTGGTCTTTCTAGAGTCAGCTGTAGGCGCTCACTAATTATACGCTCGAAAATCTTCCCTAGGGAATCCAGCATACAAAGTGGCCTATATGAGGATGGTTGGTCCGGCTGTTTACCACGTTTCAGCAATAGGACAAGTCTTTGTCGTTTCCACGGGCGAGGGAACACGCCTTCTTGCATACAGGCATTAAAAAGATCAGTAAATAATGTAACCCTAGTTGTAATCGCGGCTTTAAGGGCTATGTTTGGTACTTCGTCGGATCCTGGGGATTTGTTATCAGCAACTCTTTTTGCAGCGTCCAGCACCTCTTGCTCTGTAATTTGCGGAATTTCCGTACTTTCTAGATCCTCGCTTGGATAAGTCCAGCGATCTTGCGCCGGGAAAAGTGTTTCAACAATAATATTCATCAGTATCGGGCACGTAGTTTGCTGTGATATCGGTCCTTTAACTTTGGCCATCACAGTTCTGTAGGCTGATCCCCAAGGATCTAGGTCGACAGTATCCAGCAGTTCCCTAAAGCATAACTTCTTGCTCTTTTTTATGGCATTTTTAAGTGCCTTTCTTTGTGCGACATAGGTGCTGTGTAGCTCTGCATATCGTGGTGATGAGCGTGCCCTCTGCGCTATTCTTCGTGCTTTGTGGCATTTTCTACGCTCTTCCGCAATTTCGTCAATCCACCAATATACCGGAGTGCGCTGTGCTTTCCCGCGACTTCTGGGCATGGCAGCATCACATGCCATGCATAGCAACTTAGTGATTTGAACCGACTGGTCTTCCGCATGCGATTCTCGTACTATGGCGTCCTTCCAGATAATGTCAAATATTTGTGGGTCGAAAAGGTGCTGTTTCCATTTCCTACTTTGTCGATGTCTTGCTGCTACCGTTCGTGGAGTTTCGAGCAGCTCTACGCTAATAGCTTTATGGTCGCTGTGTGTGTAGACGTTGCTTATGGACCATTTTGCTCGTCTTGCTATTTCGCTGCTAGCGAAGGTGAGATCTATAATAGGTCGTCTGGTACCTGTATCGAAGGTATATATCCCTGGTTCATTTAGGAGTTCTAGCCTAAAAGAAGTAAGGCTTTCGAGGAGAACTCTCCCTCTTTCGTTGGTTCGTCTACTTCCCCACACAGATGACCATGCATTGAAGTCTCCACACACTAAAAGCGGGTGTTTACCTCGTGCTTCAATGGTGATCCCGTATATCATGTCTTCGAACTCGGCGATGGTCTTGCTCGGAGGGGCATAGCAACTGAAGACGTATATACCGTTGATTTTTGCCCACGTGAATCCTGCTACCGTTGGCGTCATAATTTCCTGTAGGAGGCTTTCACTGAGGCTTTCACTGCTGAATCTGAGAGCCAACCCTGCTCCTGGCGATTTTTGTATTGTTCAGAGAGTACCACTATGTCATATCCTCCTTCATAGACTGTTTGGGATAATAGCTCTTGGGCTGCCTCGCAATGGTTTAAATTGAGCTGCAATACTCTCATGAGACAGTCATTTTGCTGCCCTCTCGTTGTGGGCATTTAAAACTGCCTAACTGCCTGGTATGACCTGATCTAACACTCAACCTACAAGTACAACATAACAATACACTCCGTGGCCAAACAACGGCCCATCGACATAATCCACCCCGCAGCATCAAAATACATGGTCGAAATTACAAATAGCTTGACGAAAGCGCAATACTCCGAACTTACCTACCACAACAAAAGAAGGCAAACCAAAATTTGTATGCCAGGGGAAAAGGTTTTTATAAAATCTAACAAAAAACTTGGTAATAAGCTCAGTAAACTTTATACTGAAAAGGAAGTTCAAAAAGATTTAGGAACCGCAGTCCTTGTTGATGGTAGGAAAATTCAAATAAGTAATCTAAGATAATTTCGTTTCATCCATAGGTTGCTTATCCTGACGGCAGCTGCATTAGCACGACCGGACATTTTAAACTACAACTATATTACTCACGACCTAAATTTGACCTCTTACGAGAACATCGCTGAAGAAACGTACAACCTTCTTGAAACCTTTCCACAGTCCCACATTAGAAAAACAGTGCAACTGGACTTGGACCGCATACTACGGCTACTATACTCATTAGCAATTCATCACCGTCACTCACGCAGCATTAATTTACTGGGAACCGCTCTTAAATTCGTTGCGGGAACCCCCGATATCGATGACTTTAACCAAATTCAAACCCGAACGGAATCTGATTGAAGCAAATGAGCAACAGACTTATTAATAACTTGACACAGGACATTTATTCGAGCTAATATCGGTCAGAAATAGAGCTTTAATTGACGATGTAGAATCAGCCCTGTATTCGGTCACTTTGGGAAAAATACAGAAATATACAGTTGATTAATCCAATATTGTTAAACAGTGATGAAGTTAACAAGTAAGGAAGGCTAAGTTCGGGTGTAACCGAACATTACATACTCAGCTGAGAGCTTTGAAGACAAAATAAGGGAAAATCACCAAGTAGGAAAATGAACCTAGGGTAGATAACCCTGGAATGTGTTTGTAGGACATGGGTATCAAATGGAAGGTACTAAAGAGTATTTTAAAAGGGAGTGGGCCATAGTTCTATAGGTGGACGCCATGTCGAAATATCGACGTAAAGGTGGACCAGGTGTGACTCTAGAATGTGTTTGTACGATATGGGTATCAAATGAAATGTGTTAATGAGTATTTTAAAAGAGAGTGGGCCTTAGTTTTATAGGTGGACGCCTTTTCGAGATGTCACCATAAAGGTGGACCAGGGGTGACTCTAGAAAGTGTTTGTACGATATGGGTATCAAATGAAAGGTGCTAATGAGTATTTCTTAGTTCTATAAGTTGGCGCCTTTAATGAGTATTTTAAAAATTAGTGGGTCTTAGTTCTATAGATGGACACCTTTTTGAGATATCGCCATAAAGGTGGACCAGGGGTGACTCTATAATGTGTTTGTACGGTATGGGTATCACATTAAAGGTATTAATGAGGGTTTTATAAGGGGGTGACCATTAGTTGTATATGTGAAGGCGTTTTCGAGATATCGACCAAAATGTGGACCAGGGTGACCCAGAACATGATCTCTCGGGTACCGCTAATTTATTTATATATGTAATACCACGAACAATATTCCTGCAAAGATTTCAAGGGCTTTTGATCTCGCACTGCAGGCCTTTTTTATTTTCTTCTACTTAATATGGTAGGTGTAACACCCATTTTACAAAGTTTTTTCTAAAGTTATATTTTGCGTCAATAAACCAATCCAATTACCATGTTTCATCACTTTTTTCATTTTTCGTAATTTTCGATAACGAAAAAGTGGGCGTGGTCATAGTCGGATTTCGGCCCGTTTTTTTACCAAGATAAAGTGAGTTCAGATAAGTATGTGAACTAAGTTTAGTAAGGATATATCGATTTTTGCTCAAGTTTTCGTGTTAACGGCCGAGCGGAAGGACAGCCGGTCGACTGTGTATAAAAGGTGGGTGTGGCTTCAACCGATTTCGCCCATTTTCACAGAAAACAGTTATCGTCAAAGAGTCTATGCCCCTACCAAATTTCACAAGGATTGGTAAATTTTTGCTCGACTTATGGCTTTAAAGGTATTCTAGACAAATTAAATGAAAAAGGCCGGAGCCACACCCATTTTGAAATTTCTTTTATTTTTGTATTTTGTTGCACCATATCATTACTGGAGTTGAATGTTGACACAATTTACATTAATACTGTAAAGATATAAACTTTTTTGTTAAAATTTGACTTAAACATTTTTTTTTACAGTGGGCGTGTTCGTCATCCGATTTTGCTATATTTTATTTGACACACATATAGTAATAGAAGTAACGTTCCTGCCAAATTTCATCACGATATCTTCAACGACTGCCAAATTACAGCTTGCGCAACTTTTAAATTACCTTCTTTTAAAAGTGGGCGGTACCACGCCCATTGTCCAAAATTTAAAAAATTTTATTTTCTGTGTCATAAGGTCAACCCACCTAGCAAGTTTCATCGCTTTATCCATCTTTGGTAATTAATTATTGCACTTTTCGGTTTTTCGTTCATTTTAAATAGCGATCTGGGATGAGTCCCCAGGAACCTACATACCAAATTTCATCAAGATATCTCAAAATTTACTCAAGTTATCGTGTTAACAGACGGACGGACGGACATCGCTAGATGAATTTCTGTTTTCGCCCAGATCATTTTGATATATAGAAATCTATATCTACCTCGATTAGTTTATGCCGTAACGGATTACCGTTACGCGAAGAAAACTAATATACTCTGTGAGCTCTGCTCAGCTGAGTATAGAAATTTACTAACCAGCAAGCACTCTACAAATATCACAATAACTGATTTACTTACAGTCTCACAATTGAAAATTTGTTTTTGTTTTTACAATTGTTTTTGTTTTTATCGGCCTATTGATAAATCATTCAAGGTTCGAATCGAGCTCAAGGCCAGAACAATAATTTTTTTCTAATGATAATTATTGTTATTTTTTAATTTTTCTAAATTTGAAAAATTGTATTTTGTTTTTGGAATAGTAAGTAGAAAATTTTTCAGACAACCTGCCATAGCTGCGCAGATAGATTCATTTCGAAGGGTGCTAAGCCTTCATCATCAGTACCCCTTAGGCATGCTGCGCTAACCATTTAGCTATACAGCGGTGGTTTTTTTGACTGGCAAATTTGCTACTTCTATTCCTTTTTACATACTATATTTGTTCAGTGTTGCGCCATCTGGTGCAAATCACTGATAATGCTGGATTTTTGTTTATTGTCAATTACTTTGTTTGACATTCCCAAGTGCTCATGGTTTATTAACAATTGTTTTTGTTTTTATCGGCCTATTGATAAATCATTCAAGGTTCGAATCGAGCTCAAGGCCAGAACTATAATTTTTTTCTAATGATAATTATTGTTATTTTTAAATTTTTCTAAATTTGAAAAATTGTATTTTGTTTTTGGAATAGTAAGTAGAAAATTTTTCAGACAACCTGCCATAGCTGCGCAGATAGATCCATTTCGAAGGGTGCTAAGCCTTCATCATTAGTACGCTTTAGGCATGCTGCGCTAACCATTTAGCTATACAACGGTGGTTTGTTTGACTAGCAAATTTGCTACTTCTATTCCTTTTTACCAACTATATTTATTCAGTGTTGCGCCATCTAGTGCAAATCACTGATAATGCTGGATTTTTGTTTATTGTCAATTACTTTGTTTGACATTCCCAAGTGCTCATGGTTTATTAACAATTGTTTTTGTTTTTATCGGCCTATTGATAAATCATTCAAGGTTCGAATCGAGCTCAAGGCCAGAACAATATTTTTTTTCTAATGATAATTATTGTTATTTTTTAATTTTTCTAAATTTGAAAAATTGTATTTTGTTTTTGGAATAGTAAGTAGAAAATTTTTCAGACAACCTGCCATAGCTGCGCAGATAGATCCATTTCGAAGGGTGCTAAGCCTTCATCATCAGTACGCTTTAGGCATGCTGCGCTAACCATTTAGCTATACAGCGGTGGTTTGTTTGACTGGCAAATTTGCTACTTCTATTCCTTTTGACCAACTATATTTATTCAGTGTTGCGCCATCTGGTGCAAATCACTGATAATGCTGGATTTTTGTTTATTGTCAATTCCTTTGCTTGACATTCCCAAGTGCTCATGGTTTATTAACAATTGTTTTTGTTTTTATCGGCCTATTGATAAATCATTCAAGGTTCGAATCGAGCTCAAGGCCAGAGCAATAATTTTTTTCTAATGATAATTATTGTTATTTTTTAAATTTGAAAAATTGTATTTTGTTTTTGGAATAGTAAGTACAAAATTTTTCAGACAACCTGTGTGTACATAAGTGTGGCTGCTTGCTCTATTATTGTTGTGCATTTATTTAGTAGCAGCATAGTGATGTATAAAACTGCTAATATTCGCCACAATACGAACTTCTGGGTAAATGTGAGTGACTGCGATGCAAACATTCACGGTGACATTAATAATACGGGCATAAAGCATACTATTACTTCTTATTTCTTACGTCTAAGTATTTTAATTTGTTCTTGTAATGAAAGAAGATGTTTCGGGCCACAATATACTCTTGTCAAGTGGGTAAAGTGGGGATGCATGACATGAGGACGTATTCGAAGAGTTCAACCGAAAGCTTGCTTTCAAGCATGTAATCATAAAAAGCTGTGATTTATATTTTGTATAACTCTTAGATGGATAGGCTGAAGGCTCGCCCTCAGGTGGTCAGGGTATTTGATTTAAGCCGGAAAATTCAGTATCCGCGAGCCTTCAAATTGCCTCATGATGATTACGTAGCGGTTTTCAAAATGGTACCATCGAAATATGCCAGTACATATTTCGTTCTTTTCAGTTTGTCTTAAAAAAAATAATATTGAATATTTAATTATTATAAGCCGGTATTAAGGTCATGAATTCTGAAATATTAAGTAAAAAGTGAACACACCATTAAACATACAAACGTAAAATATAAACGTTGACGTATAATTATTATACAAATAAAATATTTCTATTTTCGTTTAAAAATCATCACAAAGCAACGTTTATGATAAAATTTTGACTTCAGGAAAAGTTTTTAGTTTGAAAATTTGGAATAATAATTAAATTTGGTCTATGAATTAATATATACACATCAAAGCTGACTTTCCATTAGAACGAGTTACTAACATTTCCTAGATAATGAAAAATCAATGTTGCCGTACAAAAAAGCCTACTTCAAAGGCGGTTTTAAGCCAGGCCTATACGAGGGAGCCAACAAAATTTTAAAAGTTATTGATATAAACAAAAAAATCTATCAAAAAAATATCGTTTCGTTAATATCAAAATCTTAATCAAAAAAATAAAATTTGTCTTTGATTTCTCGAAGTTTGAGCCTTTTCTTGTGCTATTAATATAAAATAAACACAATGAATTTTGGAAGAGTGCTATTCTAAGCACGTTGAATAATTGATATACTTTATTGAATTGTTGCTCAATCCATACAAATTTTATCGTAAACAATTCTTATTTTCATAGTTATTACATACATTCTTGCATATTTTCTATAGTACGTAGTTATTACATACTTGCATACGTATGCACATATGTAGGCTACAAAGTCGCATTCATATGTGCATAGGTATGTATCACAGGAATACATATAAGCGCACACACAAGAACATGTTGGCGTAACCCTGCAAAAATCGTTGGATCATGTGGTCCACTGGAGTACCTACCATTATACTCCACTGTAATGCATGCATGGAGTACTCGCGATTTTTGCAGGGAAACAATTTGCTTGCTCGATATCAAACTGAAATAAAAGAAGCCTGAACTTACGAGGCGAATGTACTGAGTGCAATGGCATATCACGAGTCAAAATATATGTATGTATGTATGTATATAGAAATGAACGAATTTCAAGACATACTACAGTGTAAATTTTATATGGAAACAAGTAAAGGTGTCTAAGTTCGGGTGTAACCGAATATTATATAATCAGCGTGAGCTTCAATTGTACATTTCATTTCAGATAAATTACTTTTCTACATAACACGTGGCACCGCCCGTTTAAAAAAAATGTCTCCCCATTTCCTCTTACAATAAATCTTGATAAGTGAAATATCATTGATTCAAAACTATTTTTTGCTAAGTTATAGATTATTTTTCTAGTCTACGACCCTTTTAAACTTGTTTTATATCTAAGTTGCCGTGGTCTTTAACCGATCCCGTCCATTTTTACTAGAAATATTTTCTGCTATAAGGAAAATATGTGTACACGATTTCATTACGATTTAATTTTTCTTCAACTTATGGCTCCCGAAACAAAGAAAATTGCTTAGTCATAAAAGGGGCGGAGCCACACCCATTTTCAAAAATTTTAGTGTTTTCTAATTTAATGTTATAATTCAATTTAGAAAGTAAAATTCTATTGATAAAAAGCTCTTTTTCGCTAAGATATAGCTTATTACTTGGTCGTGGTCTTTAACCGATCTCGTCCATTTTTTCTAGAAATATTTCCTGCTATAGGGAACATTTGTGTACCAAATTTTATTACGATCCGTAAATTTTTCTTCGAGTTATGGCTCCCGAAACATAGAAAATTGCTTAGTCATAAGAGGGGCGGTGCCGCGCCCTTTTTTAAAATTTAAAGATTTTCCTATTTATTGTTATAAATCCACTTGGGAAATGAAATACCATTGATACAAAGCTCTTTTTTGCCTTTTATCCTTTAAAAATCTTTTATATAAAAGTGGGCGTGGTCTTTAACCGATTTCGTTAATTTTTCTACAAAGCATTCCTTATAGTAAAGGCAACCTCTCTGCCAAATTTTGTTACGATAGGTTTAACGGTTTTTGATTTATTATTAATAATATTTGTGCAATTGATTTCATAACAAAAGGGGCGGTGCCACGCCCAAATTTGGTGGAGATATCACAATATTTACTCAATTTATTGTGTTAACGGGCGGACGGACGGACATGGCTCAATCAAATTTTTTTTCAATACTGATAATTTTGAGATATGGAAGTTTATATCTACCTAGAACCCTTTATACCTGTACAACCAACCGTTATCCAATCAAAGTTAATATACTCTGTGTGCAAACCACGCTGAGTATAAAAAATACTCAAACTAGAAAACGAAATGCTTTTGAGATTGTTTATTGGTATCAGCAAAACAAAATTTTTTCGTTTGAAAAAAGTTATGCTAAAACTATTTTTTGAATGGGGCGAAGCCCTTCTAACACAACAACAACATAGTATAAGATTATAAATTTAAGTACAAAATAATTTATTTTTGTATAATTTTTTAACAATATTTCAGCTGGATGAGTTGCTTGTCAAACGAAACGCCAACCTTGATGCTGTTGTTGAGTTTGGTATCGATGACAGTTTTTTAGTTCGCAGAATAACAGGACGATTAATTCACCCTCCAAGCGGTAGATCCTATCATGAAGAATTTGCTCCTCCAAAACAACCCATGCGTGATGATGTAAGTTTTCTTTTAAATACATACCAATGTTATGCCAAAATGTAGTGGGAAAATAGGCTTATAATATGGCTTATTCTCTACAACAGTGGTTTCAAACTTTTTAAAGTAGCGACCCAAAAATGGTTTCCAATAAATCTGGAGAGTCATTATGACTGATGATCAGGGGTGGTCGTGGGCTTAGCACATGCTAAGCGACCATTAGTGTTGCCATTTTGGTGCTTTTGGAGCCAGATCTACCCCTTTTTTGCGTGTAGCTCCAAAAATTCCGGTTTAGCCCCTAGCTCTTTTTTGCCCTCTTTAAAATGCTGGCCCCTTTTTGGCTCCAAATCTGTTTCGGCAATACGTATTGTGAAATTTGTAATGTGTTTTATGTGTGTCGACGTTCTACTTTGTTTCGTTATTTTTGACGTGGCAACTCGGTACTCAACTGATAACAAAAACTTTAATCGATAAACTGTGTCATGAAGTTGTATATTTGGTTTCCAGCTTGTGCAACAGCCGGAGATTGAAAATAATTGTTAGCAAATATTATTTTCTTTGTATTTCAATGAAAAAACTATAAAATGTAAAACAAAAAACCATAAATCAACAAAAAATATAATTTTTAAACTTTTTTTGTCTTTCAGCAACTCAAAAATTTTATTTTTGAACATAATAAAGTGAATAAGAACTGATGAGTTAAGTTTCACAAGTAATAGTTTTTCAAGCGTTTCACCGCATAAGTTGTACCTCCTTTCATCCAAAATGAAATTCAAAGAAGAAAATTATTTTTCTACTGATACTTGCGTAGCAGGGACACCAAGAATGACTAATTCAAACAGCTCAGGAGATGTAAAGCGAATATTTTGATAATAAGTAAAAATGTTTGTCTTCATATACCGCCAAGCGTGTATGAAGGCTTTCAAAATTGTCAATTTCAGCAAATATAATAATAAGTTCGGAAACTTCATGATGAGGAACTACAGCTACTTTATTTTGAGCCATCTCATACAAAAAGGTACCGAGTTTCGAGCTTTGATGAGCGTTTATAAGCTCCTGGTGAACAGAGAGGCATATTTTAGTAATTTTTTTAGCGCCCTGATGTATGCAATACCCATAAATTTGCTCCAGCCTAATATCATATTCCTCAAGTGTTTCCAATACCGCCCCTTTTATTTTGTCCCCAGTGTGGGTGTGACAATGGTCTCATTCCGAGAGTTTTTACAACTACTACTAATTTTGAATTTCAATATACTGTAAGTTAATGCCTAATATTGAGCGGTCAAGCCGAGTAGCGGCATCAATTTTAATTGACACTAATTTCTTTCCAACCACATTTTTTATTTCGTTTTTTATTTCTATAGCACGATTACTTATTAACTCAACATTATGGGGGCTAATTGGATTCATATTGAGAGCTTTGAAGATGGGAACCACTATCACCCTGAACCCTTCACTGTCCAATTGCGACAACGGCCGCCCATCTTTTGTTACAATTTTTATTAACGAATTCTTAAAGGACTCTGGTTGTATAGAGTAGACATTTTAATTTTCTTTTTCGGTGGTTCGCTATTTTTGAAATTAGCCCTGAAACCTTCTAGAAATCTTCCGTGCTTCGTTATTATGTGGCGGTTTAAATTTGTCAAATGTTCGCCCGCCAATTTACTTTTGCACATTTTACATTGCGACTTTTTTTCTTCCTCGTTATATTGGTTGGAAAACGTCTCTAATGGCATTGCTTGCTGCAACCCTATTCCTGCCCATAGTATATTTACACGATATGATATTTACCCAGTTTATTGTTTGAGTTATTCAAGTTTTTCAAAATACTAATCAGAGAAAGAACGAAAATTTCAAACTGTAAGGTTTTTTCTGAGACAAAAAAATTTTTTTTGCTTTTGAATTTTAGTTTTCACCGAATATCTGAATATTTGGCTTAACTTTCATGCTATTTTGAAAACCTTTTAAATTGTTAATAGATATAGTGTCACCTTATAAGAGTTTCGACCCTTTAACTTGAGATTATAATAACTTTTTGTCTCCCGTACCTTACTTTCATTATACCTTTGACAAATATATACGAATTAAAAAAAAAAGATAAATATACAGACGAATTCATTGAAAGAAAATACGTAATATATGTCGCGACTTCATAATTAAATTAATAGGGAAATTAAGGCAACGCTTGCCGCACAATATAGAAACGCTTAGCAAAATAGATTTCGGTTGAAAACACATTGAGAATTGTAAAACCTCAAAGGTTTTCATATTTCACAAATGAAAAAAAAAAAGTATAGCTCTTATGAAATAAAGAGATCACAAATGCGTTGGAAAAATGTCTATCTCTTAAATTGGAAAATTGTGACTTCAACATTAAGTTTTTGGTTTGATGTTGAACAGTATAATTCCAAAAGCTTGTCGATTTTGTGCTGCCGCTAAGTAATGCTGAAGTTGCAAGAAACAAAATGAGTTTAGTTATGTTGAATTCGCGTCTGACAATAAGAAGTGGTCTTAAACGGCTGAATAAATGCTGTCATGACTTTGAAATAAACAACGATCTCTTAAAATTAATGAACACAAAAAACATTTATGAGTGTTGCAAAAATAATATTTATTTATTTTATTTTATTTTATTTTAATAATTCATATTCTGAGGACGAAATCATAGATTTTGAAGTCTAAGGCCCTTCAAACATATCTCGTCCCAACATAAACTTGAATATCGCACACGTGTATTTTAATGGTGATTCCTACACCGTATAATTGGAAAAAATTTAAATTAATTTTCATCAGCAAACATTTTGGCAAGTCGTATTTTTGGCGAACCTATAGCCGTGCCGTCATTGTAGTAGTGTTAAAAATACTTCTTACTTTTTAACGATACCTTACCGCCAAATGGCAAAACAGAATAAAAAAAAAAACGTATTTTTGTTATTAGAAAATATAAAATGAACTATAAAAACAGTATTATTTATGTCCCTCTCTTGTACCTTATTTTTTTTTCTTTTTTTTTTTACTGTACCTTTTTTATAATTTTGTTTAAGTTTGATTTGAAATAAATATGACAACTTACATTGAAAAATATACATATACTTTTAGCTCTTTTCGTATACATGTTATCCTTATCGCCCAGCTCTGGTTTAAACTGTTTTGTACAATTTACAAAACAATATACAAATTTTTGTTCTGTGCCATGAAAACTAAAAAAAAACTATATTTAGATTTTTTACCCATTCATGATGAAATTATTAAGGAACAAAATTATTACTTCTATTTTAGGTGACTGGTGAACCCTTGATTCGTCGTAGTGACGATACTGCTGAGGCTTTGAAGAAGCGATTAGAAGCGTACCATAAGCAGACTAAACCCTTGATAGACTACTATGCTATAAGGGGTCTTCATTTTAAAATTGACGCAGCGCAAAATGCGAGTGATGTTTTTTCCCGTATTGATAGTATTTTTCAAACACAACGTAGATCAAGGGAGAGATTATGAACTCAATGTAGTTGCATAGCAACTAATTAAAACTGGATGCCCGTTGCTATGACAAGTTGAACATTTTCATTTCTACGTAACAGTTTAAGAATCAAGTAAAAATCGTTAGATATAACTTGTATTGTAAAACATTTCTTAACGTTTTAAATAAAGGTTTATAGACGTTTTAAAATTATCATCTGAAACTGTCAGTGTGGCGTTACACAGGCTTTCCTCCGATTATGTCGTAATAATGTCAGGTGTTCTATGTAGTAGTAGAGGTTTACGCCGATAACATTTTCGGCGGCGGCGTACGATACATAGCAGAAACAATTTTAAAGTAGAGATGTTGCATGCGCGAAAAATAGTGTGAAGCAACCTTCACAAAACTCTAGTAGGTCACATTCACCACTCACCATAGCCCAATGTGTTAAACTACCACTGTCTATATTTATTATTTAACAATAAAAAAATAACAGAATTTTCATTTTTACTCTCTAAAACTCCAATCAGTGTATTTTGTGTGCTTAAATTATGTTAAAGTTTGTGGTGTGGTGGAAGTGGCCTACTAGAATTTTGTGAAGCTCCGCTGCTTTGTACCGAAGTTCGCGCATGCAACATCCTTATTCTTCAAAAATCTTTGTACATAGTATACCGGCGGCGACGCTGGCATACTTACATTAAATAACTTGATTTTCTTATTAAAAAAAATATTTAGGAAAGGTTTTGCTTATATGTATTTATATATCTTATTAAAAAAAATATTTAGGAAAGTTTTTGCTTATATGTATATAAGGAAATCGACGTTTTGAACATTTCGGACCTCCCACGGCAACCGATTCTATATACTGGAGTAATCCGAGGTTTTTGCCAGGACCAATGGCTGACATTTCAATGCAACGCTGTTCAAATTCTCGCGGATCGTTCAAAAAGTTTCAGGAGTAGCTCCTTGCGGAGGGACTGTCACTTCGCTTGCTTCAAGGAGGCTTCGATCCTAGCCCCGGTCCTAGGGACTGGTACTGCTGCGTTAACCAAAAAAAGGCGACTTACGGTAGGTTTCTTACTTAATTTAATTGGCGCTTAACCGTTTTCTTCTTAGCCGAAGCGTCATCTTTCATTCGCATAACATGGCCTAGCCAGCGTAGCCGCTGAGTTTTAATTCGCTGGACTATGTTGATGTCTGCGTAAAGCTCGCACAGCGCATCGTTAAATCTTCTTCGGTGCTCGCCATTTGCCAACGCGTATAATCTTTCGAAGAACTTTTCCCTCGGACACTCCCAGAGCCGTTTCATATAGCAGGACGGGTACGATAAGTGACTTGTAGAGCATAATTTTCTTTTGCCAAGAGAAGATTTATATTTTCAATTGCCTACCTAGTCCAAAGTAGCATTTATTGGCAGGAGTGATTCTTCGCTGAAATTCAGAGCTGATATAGTTGTTAGTGCTAATGCTGGTTCCCAAATAAACGTAGTCTTTTACTATTTCGAAATTATGGATGCCAACAGTAGCGGGGCTGTCAAGGCGCATATGCGCTGACTCTTTGCTCGATAACAGCAGGTACTTTGTTTTGTCCTTATTCACCATCAAACCCATATTTACCGCTTCTTTTTCCAGTTTGGAGTAAGCAGAACTTACAGTGCGGGTGTTCAGATGTTCAGCCTAATTAAAATTATTTTTTCTATTAATCGCCATATTGCCCATGGCACATTTTAAACGATTAGCATCAATACTGGCCTATTGTTTGAGCGCGCCAAAGAGCGCCACTAGTTTTTTCGGCTGTTTTTAACAGCTACAATTTCCCAAATTCGAACAGTAGCAATCCCAAGCACCAGTCGCTACCGCGCATCCTCCCTCTATACCATCACGGAACCTATAGATCTGGGACTTCGAATTCATACCTTCGTCGACGTCACTTTCCTAGAAGATCCCGGTCTATCTCCGGAAACTTTTCGACGGACTTCGTCCTCCTGCCAAGTACTAGGAGCTTTTTAGGACCTATGCAACTTGCAGCTTATATAGCTCTGACAGTTGTATCAGTCCTAATACTTATAGTCTTTGCTTGGCAAACGCAGGGCACGAGCACAAAACCTGCTCAATCGTTTCTTCCTCCACCAAGCACTTCCTACATCTGTTTGTCGCAGTGTCCAGTCAGAATACCTGTGAAAGAGTCTACAGCCCTCTCTTTTTAATTATAGGAGTAACTTTTCTAGTCTAAGGTTATAAGACCTACATGTGATCTTCGTCACTTTGCAGCCCCACGATTGGTTCCACGGATTTCTCTCTTTGTTGACCATATGCAACTATCACCTCCTCTTAATCTCGACCAATCTAATTTGGACGTTTACGGAGCAAGCTACAAGAAATGCGCCGTTTTTAGCATGTTCATTCGGTTTTTCATTCCCATCTATTCCCATATGCCCTGGGACCCAATATATATGTATGCTTCTCCCTATCCAGATTCTTTCCAGGGATTGCTTACACTCTAACGCACATTAAGATGCTGTGCTTTGGCTGATTATTGCCTTAATTGCTGCTTGGCTGCCAATAAAAAGTTGACTTGGCTGCAGTTTAAGCTATTTTCTGCTACCGCGTTGAAAACGGCTACTTCTTCTGGCTGGTAAACGCTGCAGTGATCTGGCAGCTTGTAGGACCCATTTATTTCCTAGTCATTACAGTATACCGCAGACCCTACTACTTCCACTACTTTGGAAACGTCGGTGTACACGTCCATCGCCTCGTCCGCCTCTTTGGGTACCCTTGCGCCAACCATCCACCTATATTGTGGCTCTAAGAGCGCCTTCAAAGCGCAAATCATGTAATCTGTTCGTGCTGTAATTGATAACGCTATACTGCTATGACCGTATGGTCAGCGCTCAAGATGCCCGAGGCACTGAGTCTCGTTTCATTTGATAACGCTATGTCCTTTTCCACCAGGTCCACAGGTGGAATGTGCAGAATGGCATACAATGCTATGCTAAGCATTGATAGCGTGAATACCCCCTCCACCAAACAAGAACTGCATAGTAGAGGATAGGCTTTAATATCGCTGTAGATACCCAATGAGAGAGAGAGGGCGATAAACCACATCTACATGACAGCTTTTTTTTACGTGCTTTTAAGTGCCGTCGAGACCTCCTTAACCCTCTGATCCACGTTGAGCTTCCACGACAAAAATGATCCCGTAAAAGTACCGCAATGACCCTGACATAGTCCAGAAAAAGTCCTGAAATTATCCCGACGGGATTCCGGACGGATCCCGAAAACCATCCAGAAATGATCCCGGAAGGGTCCCGAAATGACCCCGACGGGATTACAAATAAGGTGAAGCTAATTATAGAAGCATGTTAATAAGGCAGCAGGCGCGTTGAAGATAATGAAGAGTTACAAACAAACATACAGGTGAAGCTAATAAAAGCGTATAGAACGTAATTTGTAAAAACTGGCTCAGTTCAAAATTGCACGGCTAACTAAGCGGTTGCGAATAAAAATTATATTTGAACTACATTTACTTAAGCTACAGGCTTGAAACTTCGAGTATAGTTCAGAACCCGATGACAATGGAATAATAAGAAAAACAAGTAAGGACGAGACTGTCTCCGGCTGTGCCGAAGACTTCATACGTTTCATGAATGGGGCTGAACAATAATCTTATCCCATTCGTAATCTCCAAATAATGCGCTGTATAAGATACGAAATATATAGTGAACAGATGTACATACCTAAACGATTTCAAGATAAATATAAAAAAATGGCAAAAACCCCCTTATCTGAACGATCGGTTGTATTGGATATATATTATATATAGCTCCGATCGAAATGATTTTTACAGGAAATCTTTGATATATTAGAATATATATCACCAAGTTTCACGGTTTTATATTGGAAACTAAGGGAGAAATGGCCAAAAATATTTCTATCTGAACGATCGGTTGTATGGGATAGGTATATACTATATACATATAGCTCCGATCAAAGTTATTTTTCCAGGAAATTTTGTATGATATATTAGAATAAATATCACCAAGTTTCACGTTTTCATATTGGAAACTAAGAGAGAAATGGCCAAAAATCTTTCTATCTGAACGATCGGTTGTATGGGATAGGTATATACTATATACATATAGCTCCGATCAAAGTGATTTTTTCAGGAAATCTTCTATGATATATTAGAATAAATATCACCAAGTTTAACGTTTTTATATTGGAAATTAAGGGAGAAATGGCTAAAAGTCTTTCTATCTGAACGATCGGTTGTATGGGATATATATTATATATAGCTCCGATCGAAATGATTTTTCCAGAAAATCTTGTATGATATATTAAAATATATATCACCGAGTTTCACGCTTATTCTTTCTAAATGGCGACAGGAATGGCCAAAATCGTCTTATCCGAACGACCGGTTGTATAGTGGTCCGATCCTACCGGATCCGACAAATGTCTAATATAATACAAAAATACATCCTTGTGCCAAATTTCATTGAGATATCTCAAAATTTGAGGGACTAGTTTGCGTTCAAACAGACAGACGGACGGACGGACAGAAGGACATGGCTATATCAACTCAGTTCGTCGCCCTGATCAATTCGGTATACTTAATGGTGAGTCTATCTTCTATATTTCTCAACGTTACAAACATCTAACCAAAGTTAATATACCATTTCATGTTCATGAAAGGTATAAAAATCGCCGCTAGGTGGCGCAAGGATCGAGATATTCACAAAAATCGTATTCGTGGTTCGATTTGGCTCATATTTGGAATACATAATACATACAAGAACAGAAAGCGAACTATGAAAAAAATCGCCGCTAGGTAGCGCAAGGATCGAAATGAGTTTCGAGGTATTCACAAAAATCGTATTTGTGGTCCGATTTGGCTCATATTTGGAACACATAATACATGAAAAAAAAAATCGCCGATAGGTGGCGCAAGGATTGAGATATTCGCAAAAATCGTAGTTGTGGTCCGACTTGGCTCATATTTGGAACACATAATACATACAAGAATAGAAAGCGACCTATGACAAAAAATCACCTCTAGGTGGCGCAAAGATCAAGATATTCAAAAAGATCGTATTTGTTGTCCGATTTGTTCCATATTTGGAACACATAATACATACATGAATAGAAAGCGACCTATGATGTCCGATTTGGCTCATATTTGGAACAAATATTACATACAGTCCGGTAGAAGCGACATCAAAACATTTTGGAGTTGGAGGAGGGACAAGCATACGTGGCGCAGAGTCGAGTAAAGTCTTTTAGAGGATTATCTATTCAGGACTTAGATTGTAACTAATTGTCAGGAAAAAGTCCTTGTAATAATGAGTCACTAAATGAACCAAATAGAATGAGAAATAATAAGCAATTAAATAAAGACTAAAAACTTGAAAATAAAATAATTTAAAGAAAGTTTAAGTTTTTTTTACAAATTACGTTCTATAGGAATTAATAGCTCGCTGAAGAAATACATATTTATCTAATAAAAGTGTGTTAATAAAAACGATTGAAGGAGGGATGATGGCGGGAGGAAAAGGAGAGCACCAGTGATCGTTTTCCCAAAATTGTTTAGATTTCGATCTGTCTGAGCCATATACCAAAAATTATTGATTTAGGAGAAAATATATTTCGAGTAATAACAATTTAAAGATTTTGCACCAGCGGGAGGAAGGGGGGGGGGCGGGTGGAGGGTGTCACTGGTCACTCGACTTATTTGGCCCATTGAGTTTGTGATATTGGTGAAGGTTAGTATAAATAAAGTTATAATGTGTAAAAATTATTAAAAAGTAATTTTTCGAAGAGGTCGTGGGACCACCCCCTCCCATTTTCGAAAATTTTTTAGCCAGTAGACTATTGTCTACCTGTGTCCCAAATTTCCAAATTTCATCAAAATCCGTGTAGCCGTTCTGGCGTGATTCAGTCACAAAGACGAAAAAATGCAATTAAATTATAACTGTTCCTGGGGCGCGTTGACCTCACCCCTTTTCAAAAACATATAGCTTGTAGCTCCTTCTAGACTATTGGCTATATGTGTGCCAAACTTCCTCAAAATCCGTCCAGCCGTTCTTGCGTGATTGTGTCACAAAGACAAACGTCTGGACATCCAAATTTTCACATTTATAATATTAACTAGCCTTTACCCACGCCGTCCGCAAAGAGAAAAATTAAATATATGGGCTATTCACGTTAACCTGCTTATCAAGTTATCTGTTTAAATATTCACCCCTATTACGGTATCCGATGAATGCCATCCGCGGGGAATGCGAATCGAATTGAGAAGATCTGGTATTCTCATAACCGATCGGCAATGCAGCTCGCGAATAAAATTTTGTAGATAAAGCAGTTCGGTGATTCCCTGCATTCCGATAACCGCAATAGAAACGCAATAGCTGTCATTTGCTCGTAAGTTTCATTCGCTAAAAAACTGTTGCGGATTGAAAAGAAAAATTTTACATAACGCGCAATAAAGTTGAAATATAATGGAATTCAATAAAAGGTTAGTTATTTCTTATATTTTTTGATAAAATGTATGTAATAGTTATATTTTTAAACAGAAGTCGCACCACAAATCGCGAACAGTTTTCTTTGATAGTTGAACGGATGAAGCTCAACGAGGACATCGCCAAAAACATGCCCAAGCAGCCGCCAGACGTACTCTTAGAGTTTTGAACAACCCTAGGCACCGACTTAAATGCGTTGGGACCTCCAACAAAGTCCATTGCTGAGTGGAAAAAAGTAAGAAAAGTTTTTACATATAAACAATTTTGTTAAACTCATGTCAATTTCAGTTATGGTCGGATTTCAAATCTTCCGTTAAGAAGAAAATGTCCCACAACCGCACCCAAATGCTAGCAACAGGTGGTGGACCAAACACCACAATAAATTTGACTGCCTTGGAAGAGGAAGTTGCGCAGCTGGTATGTCTTGGTGACGCCATAGCAGGAATTTCTGGCAGACACTTTGGCACACAATAGAACTTGCCCCGCCATATTTAAAGCGGTGCTAGCGAAACATTCTTAAGTGTCGCGGTGAACAATGCAGAAACTGACATTGCTGGGAGCGAAGAAAACGGGAACCAAAACACTCCTGCAGCTTCCTCTTCGCAGCCACAGAAGAGAACACCACAAAGAAGGAGCCAGATAACGTTGTTAAAAACGCAAATTTATTTACAGAAAAAGTTCCACGATAACGTGTCATCTGCAATGAGGTCACAAAAAAGAAAAATGGAAGATTTGACCAAAAGCATCAAAAATATTGAAAATACATAGTTGATCGATACATATTTTTATTCTTTTTGAAACCGACATTGACTTTTCAGATTCACAGTTTGCTATTGGAATCGTAGTTAAAATCTTGTAAGCGATGTAGATATTCGGGAATACTTCGATCATGTTCACATTTACAATCCAATTAAGAACTTGCAAAGGGCACAGAATTTGTTCTAATTCGTTATATAATTTTTCTGTTCTATTATTACAATGAGTATATGTCATGATATACTTACTATAGTCCGAACTCAGAACGTGCTTGCTTATATTATCTTATTCTTAACGAGTGCGTGTATTCTTTTCCATCTTACTATTGTATATAAATTTTGAGGTGCAAAATTAAATTATGTGTACGCAAATACGTAATATGATATTATTTATTCGAGCTCTCAGGGCCCTCCCGATGCTGGGGACCGGGCCTATAGCCCCTGCTAGCCCCTCCTTTAATCCGCCCTTGCGTCTACCTCAGTCACTTTGTTTACTACATGCTAGGAATGGCTCAACCAACAGTGTCGAAAGTGTTTTCAGAGGTTCTTGAAATTATGGAAAGTGAATTGTGCGAAAAGTGGATTAATTTGAAAATGAATGACGAGGGGCAAATGGAATCCCGAATTACTTCTTCAACAAATCCAAAATTCCTGGACTTGTTATGTGCATTGATGGTACGCACGTAAGGATAGCAAAACCTTCAGGTGCGAACTCCCATTTATTTTATAACCAAAAAGGTTTTTATAGTCTTAACGTACTGGTTGTAAATGTGCTAAATATTTATTGTATTCTTTTTAATCAATGTGTTTAATTTTTCAGATATGTGATTATAAACAGCGTATACGGTACATTAACGCGAAATACCCTGGGTCCACACATGACTCATTCGTTTGGTCAAACAGTGACGTATCACAATTCTTCCAAGCTCAATACGAAAGCGGAAATAGAAGTCTATGTCTATTAGGTATAAGAAATCTTTATAATAATTTACTGTTCAACGATAAATTTATATCCAATTTATAGGTGACGCAGGATACGGTCTTGCACCCTGGCTTATAACTCCTTTTCGTAACCCTGCACATAATACTCCTCAAAGCCGCTTCAACAAATGGCATAGTTCAGGTCGAAACATAGAGAGAACTATTGGTGTTTGGAAGAACTGGTGTAGATGTCTTCTGTCTGCACGGCAACTTCACTACTCTCCTGAAAAGGCTGTGCAAATAATCAATGTAGCTGCAGCACTTCACAATTTACGCATTAACTACAATATCCATGATAAGTATCTCGATAACGTAAATAATGAGGAGGACGGAGAAACTCATTTTCAAGAAATTGAGCAACCGGAAAGGTATTATAGTGAATCAGTTGAATTACGAAATCAAATGCTGCAAAGTTTTTGTAAACAATTTTATTTTATTATAAACAAAAATATTGCCTTCATGGCCATGTAAAATATTTACTATACTTAAACTATAGTACATTGCAAATTTGATAAATTGTGCTCGTTTTTTGTTTATTTTCATTAATTAAAAAAATTCATTATAATAATATAAATTCATTATAAATAAAAATACTGCCTTCATGGCCACGCCAAACATTTTATACAATATACATACATTATTTTAATACTATTTTTTAAAATTTTATTGCACCTAATATTTAAATCATTTCATTTTCTTTATTAAAAAAAAAATATTTTATAATTTTTTAAATTTTTTTTTGTTTGCAAGAGAGGCGGGGATGGAGATAGGAGGGAAGGGGATGGTGGATGCAAGCTAGGATGTGGAAGGGAAGGTTTTAGTAGCGCACTATTCACTCTTTCAAGCTCCAGTTGCAAGAGTTGCCCCTTTACTTGAGTCTTGTCCCGCAATAACTTTTCAGTTGCAAAGTTATGCAAGTTTCTGCAACTAAGTCCGTTAATGCCGAGCAAATTTGTTCAGTGTTCCTGTTCAGGCTGCTTATGAACGGTTGTCCGCATTGATGAGGTTAAGCATTGAAGTTGATTTACTTCGATCGATTGATTTTGATCATTTGATAAGTGACTGCCAGAGCAAAATCAAGAAAAAAATAGTTTTAATTGTATAATAATTTATAGTTTTTAATATATAAGTACCAAAGAAAAAATATTTGCGAGAATAAATTATAAAAATAATTATGACAATTTTTATTTATTAAAAAAAAAAATCATATTTTGCTCCCCTTAACTGGGCCCCATATTCATTTTAGTCCCGGGCCTCGTAAATCTTTAATCCGCCCCTGGGTAGACGGTGTTGATGTAAAGATTTTTGATAAAGCTAAAAACAAAGAAAAAACCATTCATAAAAATCGTATACAAAATATTACTTAAAGAAATTAATAAATGAATTCTAATTATATATACTCAGATTTAAGATCTTATAAATATAAAATTTTCTTTTTCAAACCATGAAGAACGGTTATGTGCTTTTATGCTATATAATGAAAATTTAACGCCTACTAGTAATATAATTAATAATCTTACTACTAATATAATTAGTAATATAACTAGTAATATAATTAGTAATATAACTATTAATTAAAAGATTACAGTAAGCTATAATAAATTTCTAGAGAGATTAGTAATAAAATAGCCAGAGTAGAAAATTAAACTTACCACAAAATTGATATGGATGAACGAGATAAAGGGGGGGAAGAATTAAGTAATTTAATGTAAAGAAATCTCGTTCTTCCAAATCAATTTACATCACTACACGGTAAAGGGATTTTTGTAAGACTGATCACCTTACAAAAATCTTTTCCCTAGGGGGATGGTGTAATGGCACCACTAACTATAAAATAATGCAATATCGATAGTGGACTGGCAATGCCGTCATTCCCAATGGAATGCCATAACAGGATAGTGAAAATTTGCAAAAGGCAAATTCATTACAGATACCCGCTTGAACAAAAAAGTCACTATTGCCGCTGCCGAGTATATATAAGTATATATTAAATATAGATTATTTATACTCTAATTAAAGTAATACTTAATATTACTAAAATTGCAATAAAAGTTTGTGATCTACAGTAAGTGTGAAAGAAAAACATTTCATTTTGTTGAAGAAGTGTGAAGTTACCCACTGACATCGGTGTTCAATATTCCGACACCAGAGAATCGCAGCGTAAGTAGCAGGACGTCAGGCATGGAATACCACGAGTGTTCATATCAGCTTGCGCTCTTTTATACTCTCTGCTGCTTCATTCGCATATTTCTACTACAATCTAGACGCTTCGCCTGCTAGAACTGCTTTTCATATCTCCCACTTAGCTATATACGTCTATATTTGTAGTTTATGCGTTTCTCATAATCATATGCATGTGTATGTGTAACAACTCTTCGGCTGACGACTACATGCGTTTGTGAGTATCTCTCTGCTGCTTGTATGTATGTGTATATGATGATTGTTTACCTACATACTACTTAGTATCGCCTTAGTGATTAGGTAGTATCGCTTAGTTATACTAATATTCGTCACACTGCCCTCCACCTAAGTCTGATCGTCCTGATCAGACAAATCTCTCGATCTTACCGCTGCTAGCCTCTCCAAATGAACCACCCTTCTATTCCGTGGTTTCCCAGTAGTTTGTATGCGGTAGATGGCATCACTGATCCTCTTCACAACTTTGTATGGGCCTTTCCAACTGCACCAAAATTTGGATAGAACACCTTTCCGCCAGTGGGGGTTGTATAACAGCACCGAATCTGCCTCCAAGAATGATTTGTTTGGCCCATTCGTCCCATCAACCCTTGCGCGATCTGCTGCCTTTGACTTTTGTGGGGTTTTTCGAATCTCTTTCACCAGCACTCGCTTACTGCTGAACCCTTACTCAAAACTGAAGTTAAGTGGCACATCCTTGTTCTTATACTGCATAACTCTCCTGTTGACCAAATCAGATCGGATTAAAGAATGAGATGCGCCCGTATCTACAGTCAGTACTCGCTCCTTGCCATCCACATTTCCTTTGACGGTAAGACTGCTCGATTTCCTTCCAGTTCGTGTGATACCTACGACATTCAATAGCTGGGGCAAGTTCTCGATATTTACATCTGACTCGCTGTTGCTTATCTCCTCCAGCTTTGCGTTTACGACCAGCCAAGTTGCAACTACCATGACCTGTGCTGCAATGACGTGCAATGTGACTTGGGCTACCGCACTTGAAACACTTCATAACTTCGGCATTTTTGTTGTAATGCCTTCAGTGCTTCCGAAATTGTGTCTACCCAATCTGGCGATGAGCTTTGTATGCGGGCTTACTGAAAAGTGACGCTGTTTCATGAGTCAGTGCATGGGATACCGTTTCAGAAAATGTTGGCTTTGGGTTCGCATATGTAGCTCGTTTCGTTTCGACATCCCGTATTCCATTTATAAAGCTTTGAATTTATGCTTCTCGGTGTATTCCACGAGTGCGTCTGTATTTGCGAGATGAGCCAATCTTACAACATCCGACGCAAACTCTTGCAATGTTTCACCAGGCCTCTGATTGGGTCCCCAAATTATCCCGAAATAGTCGCAAAAAAGTCCGGAAATTACCGTGACGGGCTCCCGGACGGATCTCAAACACCACCCAGAAAATAACCCGGAAGGGTCAGTTAATTATCCCGCCATAGTCCAGAAAAAGTCCCGAAATGACCCCAACGGGCGAATCCCAAAAACCATACAGAAATGATCCGGAAGGGTCCCAAAACGATACCGAAATAGTCCAGAAAAAGTCCCGAAACTACCCCTACGGTATCACGGACGGATCAAGAAATGATCTCGGAAGGGTCCCTGAATGATTCTTGAAATAGTCCAGATAAAGCCACGAAACGACCCCTGACGGGATCGCGTACGGATCCCGAAAACCATCCAGAAATGATGCCGGAGGGCCCCCAAATGATCCCGAAAAAGTCCTGAAATTTCACTGGCGCGATTCCAAAACCATCCAGAAATGATGCCGGATGGGTCCCCCATTGATCCCGAAATTACCCTGACAGGATCCCGGACGGATCACGAAAACCATCCAGAAATGATGCCGGAAGGGTCCCCCATTGATCCCGAAATTATCCTGACAGGATACCGGACGGAACCCGAAGACCATCCAGAAATGATGCCGGAAGGATCCACAAATGATCCCGAAATGACCCTGACGGGATCCAGGACGGATCACGAAAACCATACAGAAATGATGCCGGAAAGGTCCCCAAATTATCCCGAAAATCATCCAGAAATTATCCCGGAAGGTGTCCAAATGATCCCGAAAAAGTCTTGAAATGACCCTGACGTGATGCCCGGCGGAACCCGAAAACCATCCACAAATGATGCCTAAAGGGCCCCCAAATAATCCCGAAATTACCCTGACGGGATCCAGGACGGATCGCCGAAATGATGCTGGAAAGGTCCCGAAATGATCGCATAATAGTCCCGAAGAAGTCCCGAAAAGACCCTGACGGGATCCCGAAAACCTTCCAGAAGTGATGGCGGAGGGGTCTCCAAATTATCCCGTAATAGCCCGAAATTACCCTGACGGGATCCAGCATAGATCACGAAAACCATACAGAAATGATGCCGGAAATGTCGCTAAATGATCCTGAAACCCATCCAGAAATGATACCGGAAGGTCCCAAAATGATCCCGAAAAAGTCTAGAAATGACCCTGACGGAACCCGAAAACCATCCAGACATGATGCCGGAAGGGACCCCAAATCATCCCGAAACAGACCCGAAATTACCCCGACGGGATCTCGGACGTGTCCCGAAAACTACCAGAAATTATGCCGGAAGGGTCCCAAAATGATCCCGACGGAATCGCGGACGGATGCCGAAAACCATCCAGACTTGATCTCTGAAGGGTCCGCAAATGATCCCGAAATATTCCAGAAAAAGTATCGAAATTGCCCCGACGGGATTGTAATGATAGAATAAGTTAAACAAGTTACGTACATGGGGCTTTCACAAGTGAAAAATAAAGAGGAATCAAGAACGAAGGGGCCATTCTATTCTTACCGGCTTCTTGAACGTACGTGTTTGCTCAAAAAGTTTAATTAGTTTGAGTTTTATTTTGTATTTTACAAAAAACTCCTTTTGATGTGCTGGAGGAGAGGACCCCCTAGACTAATATAAAGACAGCAACAAAATGGGAACCATCTGGAGGCGGCGCCCTCCACGAAGATGGGATTCCATCCCAGGTAATTATGGGTGAATGTGGTCGGCTAGCGAAGCCGTATGCGCAACCTGGTGACCGTGACAAGGTAGGTGGTGATGCGAAATTTTGTTTCAACGGCAAAATAAAAGTGTCAGTGGGTGAACGAATTCAAAAGTTAATATAGGAATAATAAAAGAAACCTAATACTACGAATAATTGCAGCAGAAATAATACAAATATCATTTAAATAATAAAAATGACAATTAAATGAAACGGAAATAATACAAAATTAAATACTTGTAGATTTTTTTTAAATAAAAGAAAACTAACACTACGAATAAATTAAGCATAAATGCTAAAAAAATCTTTTAAATAGCAAAAACCAACTTAAAACTACAAATAAGACGACATTTTTTGCGAATATCGTAATCACGCCACTAAATAACGGCATTCCATCGACATTTTCCACCGCCACTAGCGAGCAAAGAGTCAGCGCATACGCGCCTTGGCAACCACGCTACTGTTGGCAGCCATACTTTCGAAATAGTAACAGACTTCGTTTATTTGGGAACCAGCATCAACACTAGCAACAACATCAGCATGAAATCCAGCGAAGAATCAATCTTGCCAATAAATGCTACTTTGGACTAGGTAGGCAATTGAAAAGTAAAGTCCTCTCCCGGCGAACGAAAATCATACTCTACAAGTCACTTATCGTACCCGTCCTGCTATATGGGGCAGAAGCATGGACCATGACAACAGCAGATGAAGCGGCTTTGGGAGTGTTCGAGAGAAAAGTTCTTCGAAAGATTTATGGACCCCTACGCGTTGGCGATGGCGAGTACCGAAGAAGATTTAATGATGAGCTGTACGAGCTATACACAGACATCAACATAGTCCAGCGAATTAAAACGCAGCGGCTGCGCTGGCTAGGCCATGTTATGCGAATGAATGATGATGCTCCGGCCAAGAAAGTGTTTCTATCGGAACCCGCCTATGGAAGCAGAGGTAGAGGGCGGCCCCCACTCCGTTGGAAGGACCAGGTGGAAAACGATTTAAACTCCCTTGGTGTGACCAATTGGCGCCCGTTGGGGGAGCGCAGGAGCGACTGGCGCGCCTTGTTGGACGGCCATAACCGTTTAGACGGTTAAGTGCCAATTAAGTAAGTAAGTAAGTAATACATACAAGAATAGAAAGCGACCTATGAAAAAAAATTGCCGCTAGGTGGCGCAAGGCTCGAGATATCCACAAAAATCGTATTTGTGGTCTGATTTGGCTCATATTTAGAACACATAATGCATACAAGAATAGAAAGCGACCTATGAAAAAATAGCCACTAAGTGGCGCAAGGATCGAGATATTCACAAAAATCGTATTTGTGGTCCGATTTGGCTCATATTTGGAACACATAATACATACAAGAATAGAAAGCGACCTATGAAAAAAAATTGCCGCTAGGTGGCGCAAGGCTCCAGATACAAAAATCGTATTTGTGGTCCGATTTGGCTCATATTTGGAACAAATATTACATACAGTCCGGTAGAAGCGACATCAAAATATTTTGGAGTTGGAGGAGGGACAAGCATACGTGGCGCAGAGTCGAGTAAAGTCTTTATAAGGATTATGTATTCAGGTACTAGTCATCGCACTCCTCATCAATATAGGGCGTTGATCAGACAATTAAATAAAAGCGTTGAACGCGTCAAATTTCTATTGATAGTCATATATAAGACCAACTGAACCTCAATAAATGTATGCTACAAGCCTCACACTTTTAGAAATTTCACGTGCCCAACGCTTTTATTTAATTGTCTGATCAACGCCCTATATTGATGAGGAGTGTGATGACTAGTACCTAGGACCTACCTAATTATTTTCTAGCTTTTAGTATTATTATTACTGCATGTAAGTATTGTTCTCAATAAAACCGTTTAACTTAAACATTTTTTTAAAATTATTTTATTACATCTATAGACATTTACGCCTAAACTTTCTTTGCACTGCTAAGCGTTAAACTTTATCTACTCTTCTGAAATTGCCGCGCATAAAATTAGTACTACTAAATTCCAATACGCATTATACTCAGATGCAATTGAAATATGTCATTGGTTGGTTGGTTGCTGCGCTGCCCGGCTATGGAGCCGGGCCCAAGTAGCGCTCTAGGCGCCATTTTGATGCACTTTCTCCTTGAACCAGTTATATGTTGGCTGATGTATCCTGCGTATTGCTTTACTCAAACCACTTGGTTAAAACTATAAACTTACTGATGTCCTTGATGCGGCAGTTTGACACCGCCCTTAAGTCGGGAAACACCTCTTTCGGTTATTATTGTTGCTGCGTGATTCCTCACCAGTTTAGACGTATCCCATGATGATAGGTATACAGTTGAGTACGAGGCTGGGGTAATTTTTTTTATTTCGCTGGTTTTCTTTTGTTTTGTTGAATTATCTCTCTCTGCATACATTTACATTTTTAGTAACGTTTTCGCTGTAAGTACCGAGGCAAGCCCACCCCTTTTCCCTGAGCTAAGCTGTAGCAAAGCAAGGTATGTAGACTCGCCTCGAGTGCAAGCACCTATCCTAATCCCTGAATATTTTTCGAAGCAGCTGAATTTAGGAGAAAGATCATTACATCTCCCTCAACTCAGGCGTAGTCACCAGTCACTTAGCCCTATAGTGACGACGTCTCCCCCGCTGCACTTTAGAATTCTGCAGTTAAACTGTAATGGATCAACTGGGAAGATCACGGAGCTAACTGATTTCATGAACTGCCGACCTGCTCTGGGTATAACGTCCACAGAAAAGATCGCGAGAGCGGAAATGAAGGCGGTCTCGCGTTTATCATCCACCACTCAGTGCAATATAATCTATTCGATCCCACATGGCCGCAGGGACAGTGTCCTCGAACGTCATGGCATATCTGTCCGCGCAGGCGATGTAAACTTAGAAATCATCATCATCTACATCCCTCATTTCACCTGTTGCCCCATTGGATACCGCCTTGACATCAGGACACTAGTTACTAGCGATAATCGCATTATCTTAAGCGATTTCAATGCCCCTCATGATCTATGGCATTCTAACCTACAGGCGGACAGCAGTGGTGAGTTGTTGGCGGACCATATAGAGGAAACGACGTCTGTACAATAAACGGGGACGCCCCACTTTTATGCTAGGAAGCTGTCACAGTTCGCCAGATCTATCCATCGGGAGCGCAGGACTAGTAAACTGCGTCAACTGGCAGCCGATCCCGACTGACGCCCGCCAAGGGGAATGTGCTTTCCGCTAGGTCATTGAATCCGGCTCGTTTTATTCCCGCCGGAAGAGGAGGGCCAGCAGACACGCACATAAACATAAATTGAGCGCGTCCTCAATTACCATCACCGCCAAAGAGGTTCAGGATGCCATCGGTCAAGCTAAACCATCTAAAGCAGTGGGCTCAGACGGCATAGCCATGCCGATGCTTTAATACTTAGGCAAAGAGGGATTTAATTATCTAGCGCATGTCTTCAACTTGTCCCTTTCCACCTTCGTCATCCTAGAAATATGGAAAAT
Organism: Eurosta solidaginis; assembly: GCF_040869045.1. Classification (NCBI taxonomy): domain Eukaryota; kingdom Metazoa; phylum Arthropoda; class Insecta; order Diptera; family Tephritidae; genus Eurosta; species Eurosta solidaginis. Next base: position 111,863,917 of record NC_090321.1, read on the forward strand.
GGCCAAGGTGGTCCGCTACTAAAGCCTGCGAAACCAGCTAACATAGGAGAGTCATATCGCCTGATATCTCTTCTATCGCCAGTAGCCAAAACGCTTGAAGCCATTTTGCTCCCCTACTTCAAAGCAAATTTGCAGCTAGCCTGTCATCAGCATGGTCTTAGAAAACTCCATAGCACCGCGCTAAACGCCATTAGCACCCAGATAAATTGCGGCTTAAATCAAAACCCCACCATAGAACAGTACTCGTTGCGCCAGACCTATCAAAAGCTTTTGATACGGTCAACAATGGCACGTTACTGCAAGACTTGGAAGGGTCTCTTCCCCCATGTCTTAAAAGGTGGACCGCAAATTATATGGGTGGTCGGCAGGCATCGGTGCAATTTAGAAACGAAACATCAAAACCAAGAAGAATTAAACAAGGGGTGCCACAGGGTGGTGTCCTATCACCACTTTTGTTTAACTTCTACATATCAAACCTACCTTCACCACCAGAAGGAGTTACTATCGTTTCCTACGCCGATGACTGCACAATAATCGCCACAGGCCCAGGCCCGCAGATCGATGAGCTTTGCGCAGGGCCTTAAGGAGTTACCTCCGTAACCATTATGAGCAAATACGGCACCTGAGAACTCAGCCGTATGAAGCAAAAAAACACTAGCAAGTCCTCAGTGAACTCCACAAACAGGCGTCGGGCCTTTATGCCAGGAATTTCCCGGTGAAACCAGTACTCAAAGAACAGTACCCAAAACTTGCAGAAGAGGAACGCACACCCCAGGGAAACGCTAGTCACTCTAGCTCAACTTCGATCTGGATACTGTAACAGGTTAAACTCTTACCTATCCAGAAGCAACCCCGACATACAAAATGTATGCCCTGCTTGCAATGTGTCCCCACATGACACCAACCACCTCTTTAATTGCAATGTTTAACCAACGCCTCTAACACCCCTCACATTATGGTCCACCCCTGTTGAAACAGCAAGTTTCCTGGACTCGCGTTAGAGGATATTGATGACAATTTGTGATCGGATGAACCTATTGGGTGGGGCGAAGCACTTCTACAACAACAACAACAACATAGGTATTAAGTAAACCAAGAATAATTAAACAATGGGTGCCACAGGGTGGTGTCCTATCCCCACTTTTGTTTCACTTCTACACATCAAAACTACCTTCACCATCAGTACGAGTCACTATAATTTCCTACGCCGATGACTGCATAATAATGGTCACAGACCCAGGCCCACAGATCGATGAGCTCTGTAACAAAATAAACAAATCTCCCTGATCTCTCCAGTTTCTTCCCCTCGCGAAACCTGACATTGTCATCGACCAAATCATCGGCGACCTTATTTACAACATGGACGCGCCAAATATCGACCATATTGAACATCCACGTTGATGGACCGCTATCGACTGTGTGACGTTCGATCAGGATATACCTTTTGGAGAGAATGCAGCCGCAATTCTTCCGAAATCCAGAGCCGTAATAAAATCCTCAAATCTCTTGCCGGCAGCACTTGGGGTAAAGATAAAGAAACGCTCATTACCTACCACTTACAAACCAATTGGCCGGCCGATTGCATGCTACGCGCCCCGATATGGTTGCCAAGCCTAAAGGTTAGCCACTGGAAGAAAATACAGACCTGCCAAAATACTGCCCTCAGAACCGCTACGGCTGTCTTCTTATATCCCCAGAACACCATCTACACAAAGAGGCGAGAGTATTCCCCATGAGGCAGAGATACGAAATGCTAACCAAACAGTTTCTGCTAAATACCCAGAAACCTGGGCATCCCAACAGACATATGATTGATGAGGCTACACCGCCCAGGGGCTTAAGGGTTCATCTCCGTAAGCATTATGAGGAAATACGGTACCCGAGAACACAGCCGTATGAAGCAAAAAAGCACAAGCAGGTCCTCAGTGATATCCACAAACAGGCGTCCGACCTCTATGCCAGGAATTGCCCGGCGTATCTAGTACACAAAGAAAATTACCCAGAACTAGCAGAGGAGGAACGCACTCTCCCTACCAAACGCGCATCACTCTAGCTCAACATCGATCTGGGTACTGTAACAGTTTAAACTCTTACCTATCCAGAATCAACCCCGACATACAAAATGTATGCCCTGCTTGCAATGTGTCCCCACATGCCACCAACCATCTCTTCAATTGTATTGTGGAACCAACGCCTCTAACACCCCTCTCATTATGGTCCACCCCTGTTGAAACAGCAAGTTTCCTTGGACTCCCGTTAGAGGAAATTGATGAAAATTTGTGATCGGTCGCACCTATTGGATGGGGCGAAGCACTCCTACAACAACAACAAGAACATGAACACGTAGCCGGTGGTACAACGACGGTCATCTTGGTCACCAGCCCAATCAGCGTCACAGTATCCCAGTATTTGATCATTATTACCTTTTTTATACCTTTCATGAAAATGAAATGTTATATTAATTTCGTCACGAAACCCAAAATTCTAAGTCCTTAAAGGAAAATAGACAGACCCACCATTAAGTATACCGAAATAATCAGGTTGAAGAGCTGAGTTGATTTAGCCATGTCCGTCTGTCCGTCTGTCTGTTTGTACGCAAACTAGTCCCTCAATTTTTGAGATATCTTGATAAAATTTGGTGAGCGGGTGTATTTGGGTGTCCGATTAGACATTTGTCGGAACCGGCCCGATCGGACCCCTATAGCATATCTCCTCCATACAACCGATTTTTCAGAAAAAGAGTATTTTTGTAATATCTTACTCAATTTAACAGATTGTAGCTTCCAACTTCACCATATACTTTCGTATATTGCACATATTGTGGCCTGAAAAAATTGATGAGATCGGTCGTATATATAGTATATATCCCCCACAACCGATTGTTCAGATAAGAAACTTTTCGTAATTACTGCCCTATTTTAAGAGCTAGAGGCTTCAAATTTCAACGAATGCTTACGTATATAGCATATATTATTGTCTGAAAAAATCATAAAGATCGGTGGTATATATAGTATATATATGGTGGTATATATAGTATATATATATATAGTATATATATATATATAGTATATATATAGTATATTTTCGCAATTTTAGCCCCATTTTAACAGCTAGCAGCTTCAAATTTCACCGAATGCTTACGTATGTAGCATATATTGTTGTCTGAAAAAATCATAGAGATCGGTTGTATATATAGTATATATCTCATTCAACCGGTTGTTCAGATAAGAAACTTTTCGCAATTTCTACCCCATTTTAACAGCTATAAGCTTCAAATTTCACCGATTGCTTACGTATATAGTATATATTGTTGTGTCAAAAAATCATAGAGATCGGTGATATATATAATATATATATGATGGTATATATAGTATATATATTTTTTTTTTGCGATTTCGGCCCTATATTAACAGCTAGAAGCTTCAAATTTCACCAAATGCTTACGTGTATAGCATATATTGATGTCTGAAAAAATCATTGAGATCGGTGGTATATATAGTATATATCTCATACAACCGATTGTTCAGATAAGAAACTTTGCGCAATTTCTGCCCCGTTTTAACAGCTAGAAGTTTCAAATTTCACCAAATGCTTACGTATATAGCATATATTGTTGTCTGAAAAAATCATAGAGATCGGTGGTATATATATTATATACTTCATATAAACTGTCATTTTTGCCCCTTTTTTAGGGCTAGAAGCTTCAAAATTCATCAAATTTCATCAAATAGTTACGTTTAGGTCATATATTTTTGAAATACGTGATTCGTAGTCATAGTTCTTACATGCAGACCACAAAAAACGTGAAGCTTTGCATCCTCACACAAAGTACCTACCTATTTTTTATTTTATATTTATCTTAAAAATCGTTTAGATATGTTCAAATTTCACCAAATGTTTACGTGTATAGCATATACTGTTGTCTGAAAAAATCATAGAGACCGGTGGTATATATAGTATATATCTCATACAACCGATTTTTGAGATAAGAAACTTTGCGCAATTTCTTCCCCATTTTAACAGCTAGAAGCTTCAAATTTCACCAAATGGTTAGGTGTATAGCATATATTGTTGTCTGAAAAAATCATTTAGATCGGTGGTATATATAGTATATATCTCATACAACCGATTGTGATAAGAAACTTTACGCAATTTCTGCCCCATTTTAACAGCTAGAACCTTCAAATTTCACCAAACGCTTACGTATATAGCATATATTGTTGTCTGAAAAAATCATAGAGATCGGTGGTATATATATTATATACCCCATATAAACTTTTGCCCCTTTTTTACGGCTAGAAGCTTCAAAATTCATCAAATTTCATCAAATAGTTACGTTTACGTCATATATTGTTGAAATGCGTGATTCGTAGTCATTGTTTTTACACGCAGACCACAAAAAACCTGAAACTTTGCTTCCTCACACAAAGTACCTACCTATTTTTTATTTTATATTTATCTTAAAAATCGTTTAGGTATGTAGATCTGTTCATTATATATTTCTTATCTTATACATCCGATTATTCGGAGATTACGAACGGCATAAGATTATTGTTCAGCCCCATTCATGAAAGGTATGAAGTCTTCGGCACAGCCGAAGACAGTCCCGTCCTTACTTGTTATATGTTAAGTTTATGCCTACAGTGCCTTTTAAATATCAAAGCACTCTTTTCACTCCTACCCAATGTCCCTTGCCATAGTTGTAATTAAAACGACTGAGCATACTCTCGGTGTTGGTTATATCCGGGCAATTTGTGCAGCATACATAATGCTGCCTATTGCTTCTTGATAAGGAATCGAATGCATTTCTTGTCGCTCTTCGTCTGATATTGGACTCATTTCCCTGGACAAACGCTGATTTGGATCCATCGGCGAATTAACTGGAGTACATTCACACATGTTGAATCGCTGTAGCATATCCAGTAGATACTGTTTCTGGTCTATAAAAATCGACCCATCATTGTGGCGTGAAATGTTCATACCAAGTACCGTCGTCGCCGGTCCCATATCCTTCATTTTGAATTGTGTAGACAAATCGATTTTAAGTTTTCCAATTATTATAGTGTTGGTTCCGTAAATCAAAATATCGTCAGCCAGTATTAGGATAGTTTTCGCCGAGCTCTTGAAGTAAATACCTTGGTCAAAATGTGTCCTTTAAAAACCAAGTTTCTTTATCAAGACAAAATTAAGATTCATGTTCCACATGCGGCTGGACTGCTTAAGTCCATATAAGGATTTCCGAAGTATACATACCCTACTGGTCTGATCGTAAAAACACTGTGGTTGTCGTATTTAAATTCCCTCTTCCAATTCACCTTGTAGAAAGCTGATACTGCATCCATCTGAGCACAATCAGGTCATATTTAACGGCCGTAGCTAGAAGAAAACGGATCGATGAATATCGTGCAACCGGGGAGTAGGTTTCTTTGTATTCGATTTCTCTAACTTGCGAATAACCTTTTGCTGCCAAACGTGCTTTGTATCGGCTAACTTCACCATCTGAGTTCTTCTTCACCTTGGACACCCACTTGGATTTAATAGCCTTTCTTCCACGTGACGGGTCGGTTAGCTCCCAAGTGCCGTTTTGTACGAAGGCGTCGTATTCGTATACCATCGCATTCTTCTATTCTTTCCTATCTGCGCCACCCAGCGCTTCTCGAACGGTTAATGGCTTATAAGAGTTACTTTCTATTGCAAATAGGCCAACAGCACCCGTTGCTTGAATGTCACCGACGAAATTTGAATGACTGACATCTCGCTGAATGATTGATGTTGAGGATTCTCCTCCTCATTGATACGCTCATCACCCTCACTGAATCCGAAAAAATCAGATTGATCAGCAGAAATATTTGGAGAAGTTAGAGTCTGTCGTTGCAAGTTGGTATCGTTTACAGTTTGGGATTCGCTTCCTTTAAATCGCGATTTACCCTCACTCAATCCAAAAGATGCATCATCATCAGATTCATCATCGGATCGTGGGTCTTTCATTTCGTTTTACTGGACTAAACGCATTCAGGTCGTTGGTATTACCTTTTACATTTGCCATCTGTTTTTCAAAAAAGATAACATCACGACTTACCACAATTTTCTTTGTGTTCCTATTATATAACTTGATATAACTTGTATGCTTTTGCTGTATCACAGTAACCCAGGAAGATGCATTCTTCTGATTTTGAATCTATTTTACGCTTTTTTTCTTTTGGTATATGTACCACGGGCTTACATCCAAAGACTCGAATATGTGGCAAGTTCTGTTTTTGCTTTGTCCAAATTTCTTCTGGTGTTGTATATTTCATATCTCTACAAGGAGTAGCATACAGCGTACTTTTTGCATATATGTAATACTCCTATTAGCAATATAGGAGTATTACATATATGACTTTCTATTATCGTTTTGTTCATTCTCTCAGCAACGCCGTTTTGTTCAGGCGCTGTACACTAATGTATAATTCCATGATTTTTCATATATGTATGTATTACATTTTTATTATAGAATTCTGTGCCATTGTCTAATCTCAGTATTTTAATAGTCGAACTTTGCTGATTTTCGATCAACTTCTTGAAATTGGCAAATATATCAAAAACTTCGCATTTATGTTTCATCGGTTAAACGAACACTTTCCGACTAAAGTCATCAACGAATGTTAACAAAAATCTCAAACCCCCGAATTATTTCATTGACATTGGTCCACATACATCTGTACGTATTATTTGTAAAATTTCCGTTGCGCGGTTACCATTTTCTTTAAATGAAACCCGAGTTTGCATCCGTTGAGCGCATAGGTTAGGTTGAACTGACCGGTCCATGAGGACCTCACATAGACTGAATGAGTCCGTGGTGTTACCAGAAGTTTGTTTTCAACGACCAAACTGAAAAACCCTATCAAAAACCAGAACCTATGTTATAAAATAACTCCGTCCTCTGGCCAAATACTAGAAGCTTCCTAGAACTTAAACCACTTGTTGCTTTTTGATATGACAGCTGTATCACTCCTAATAGCTGGAGAGTTAGCCTGGCAAGCGCAGGGCACAGAACGTGCCCCTCCTCCAACCCGCACTTCCTACATCTGCTATCACTGACCAATCCTAATTTAAAGGCATGTGGCGCCAGAAGGCAGTGTCCAGTCAGAATACCCGTCATGCGTCTACAGTCCTCTCTTTTTAATGATAGAAGCAACTTTGTTAGTCTAAAGCTGTAAGACCTACACATAATCTTCGACACTTTGAAGCCCCGCGCTTGAACCCACACCTTTGCCGCTTGGTCGATCATGTGCACCTCTCGCCTTCGCTCAATCTCGCCCAGTCTAATTGGGATGTCTACGGAGCAAGCTTCGAGGGATGCTCCCCTTTTAGCTAGTTCATCCGCTTTTTCATTCCCATCTATTCCCATATGTCCTTGAACCCAATATAGATGTATGTTTCTCCCTGTCCCGATTCTCTCCAGAGACTGCTTACACTCTAACACGCATTTAGATGCTGTGCTATGCGAGATTATTGCCTTAATTGCAGCTTGTCTGTCAATATAAAAGTTAACACAGTTGCATCTTAAGCTATTCTCTCCCAGTACTGCTTTGGTTATGGCTAACATTTCCGCTTGGAAAACGCTACAGTAATCCGGCAGCATATAGGATCTCTTTATTTCCGGATCAACACAGTAGGTAGGTTGTTTATTGTGTGTCTTTCCACCAAACAAGAACTCCATAGTATAGAATGGGGCTTACAATCGATGTAAAAACCCAATGAGAAAGGTAGGGCGATAAGCCCCACGTACACCCCAGCATTCTTTTACATGCATAAAGTGCCGTTGAGGCCTTCTTCACCCTCTCCTCCACGTTGAGTTTCCATGACAGCTTGCTGTCTAGGATGATTCCTAGATATTTTGTGCAAGGCTTCTCCTGTAGCGTCACCCCTCCTAATTTGGGCTGGACTAATTTGGGACCTTGTAACTTTTTGTAAACAAGACCATATCCGTCTTCTCCGCGTTGGATTTTAACCCGACATTAGATGCCCAGGTATAAATATCCCGAAGCGCCCGATCCACAAAAGAGCTAATCGTTGGAAGGCACTTTCCACTTATGACAATTGCAACGTCATCTGAGTAAGCCGTAAGTTTACGGGTCCCTCATCCCAACGCCCGAGCAGTTGGTTGATCACCAGCGTCCACAGCAGTGGTGATAGCACCCCTCCCTGCGGCGTGCCGCTGCCCACTGATTTCGTGGCGTGGTACATCCCCATTGTGCTGTAATCTTCCTGCAATTTAACATGCAGCCGATCCATTTGGTTAAGGCTGGATGTACTTTAATGTCTAATGAATGTCTAAGAAGACTCCTAGAGCATAATCCTTATATTCCAGGGCTTTACGCTTATTAACAACCTATGCAATGCGGTGTCTACCGAGTTGCCTTTGGTGTACGCATATTGTGTTGTGGAGAGCAGCTTTTCATCCACGTTGGACTTTTTGTACACATCTATCAGCCTCTCAAAGGTTTTGAGCAGAAATGATGTTAGCTAGTTTGTCTATTGTCTTTGGGATACACGTGACCGATCTTCCCCGCCTTTGGTAGGAAAGCTACACGAGTAGTTCTCCAAGAGTGCGGTAATTGATTCAGTCTTATGCACCCTACGAATATTATTTCAAGCCATTCCATGAGCGCCCTACTTGAAACTTTTAGCATGGCCGGGAATATACCATCTGGGCCCGGCGATTTAAACTTAGAAAACTTCTTCACTGCCCATTCGATCTTGGTATCGGTCACCAAGCCCGGCACTACCCGCTCCGTGATCGAAGTGTGAGTGCTGTCAGTTGGCTCTTCTAAACCATCTCCCAATGGGGAATGTGGAACGAAAAGCACCTCAAGGGATTCCTCACTATTACGTGAGCATTCCCCGTTCTCTTTCTTTATTAGTCCCTGGACTACGTTTCCCTTTGCTAAGACTTTCTTCAACTGTGCTGTTTCGCTGGAGCACTCCATGTCCGTAAAGAAACTTTTCCATGAAATTCTCTTCGCCCTGGAAATTTCACGCTTGTAGATTCTCAGTAGATCCCTGTACTCGTCCCGACACGCGTCGCTTTCCGCGGTCTTTGCTAGCTTAAACATTCTTTTCACCTGTCTTCTTAGAAGACTCAGCTCATTGCTACACCATGTCGGCTTTGCTTTTCCTCTGAATCTTCGTAGAGGGCAAGCTTTGTTATACGTAGTCATAAGCGTCCTTGTTAGGAATTCATTAGACTCTGTAGCATCGTTTACCACAATAAAAGGCGAGTTTAATATCTTTAAACTATATATTTACTAAAAACTTTATCGTGACCGCGTGGTTTACTCAAGAGGTCGGGTTGGAAATATAATTAAAAATTAGCGCTGACAATATATGTATATCTTAAAATCGATACAGTTTTCGTGTTACATTCGGTGCGTAATACTAACTATTATTATGCCCTGTTCGGACCGTCACTACTACATACGTGGAAGTGTACGATGTTCGCCACAATACTCCCCTGCTAGTTACGAAGTTAACGATAACGAACCGGCAGCCTTACTCGTCGTCCGGAGGAGGTAGTTCGCGCTGGTTGTTCCTTCTCGTTATACCCCCTTTGCGTTTCGTTATTGCTCGTGGGAGTTTTTGATCTGCTTCGGGTGGTTGAAGAATCATCGTAAAAGTATGCAGCCTTTAGCCGATCGATGGAGATTTTTGAACTGCGTTGTTGAATTTTCACCGTGAAATATTTGTCGTTTTTGGCGATAACTTCGTACGGGCCCTCATATGCGGGTTCTAGCGGAGATCGTACTCTGTCAACGCGGATGAATACAAATTTGCAATCATGTAATGCGGGTTGCACGTACGAACTATCTTTGCAATGGCGTGATGTTTTAGTCATAGGAAGCTCTCCCATTGCTTTACGTAATAACTGCAAAAACTCCGTTTCACTGCTTTGTAAGTTTTTAGGTTGTATAAACTCTCCTGGTATCTGCAAGGTGCAACCATACATCATTTCGGCTGGACTTGCCCCAATATCAGCCTTCGCCGTAGTTCTCATACCGAGGAGAATGAGCGGTAAAACGAAGCTCCAATTCGTCGTATCACAACACTTAATAGCCGCTTTTAAAGAACGGTGCCAACGCTCGATTATGCCGTTGGCCTGTGGATGATAGGGTGTTGTACGTAAATGTTGAACGCCCAATAAACGTGTCAACTCTCGAAAAACGCCGGACTCAAATTGGCGGCCTAAATCTGTGGTGATTTTCTGTGGCACACCATACAATGCTATCCATCCACTAATAAGACCGTTCGCTACGCTTTCTGCTGTTATGTCGGTGAGTGGTATGGCCGCAGGCCATCGTGAAAATCGGTCTATGCACGTCAAGCAATAGCGGAAACCATTGGATGTCGGCAATGGCCCCACAATATCTATATTGATATGTTGAAATCGCCCGTCACACATGGCGTAATTACCCAGCGGTGCTTTTGTGTGTCTCTGTGTTTTCGCTTTTTGGCATGCCATGCATCCACGAACGAACTTTGCAACATCTGTGTGCATGCCAGGCCATACGTAGCGCTCTGCAATTAACTTACGCGTTGCTCTGATACCGGGGTGTGAAAGATTATGCAATTTTAGTAGTACTTCATTTCGAAAGCATTTGGGTACGAAAGGTCGTGCCTTATCCTTAGATAGATCGCAGAGAATGGCCTTTTTTGAACCCGGAATACAAACTTTCTTCAAAATAATTGATTTATTCTCACCTGAATTCAGTAAAACGTTAAGTTCAGCGTCGTTCTCTTGTTCTGTCGCCAGCTGTTCGAAATCGATGATGTTTGTTTGTATTTCGTTGATACGTGACAGCATGTCAGCAATGTTGTTATCTCGGCCGTGCACATGTCGTATATCAGTTGAAAATTGACTGATGAAATCCAGCTGTCGTGCTCTCCTTGGCGAAGCTTTTTCGCTCTTCTGCTGAAAGGCGAATATTAAGGGTTTGTGGTCAGTAAATATCACAAACTCTCTGCCTTCCAAAATGTATTTAAAATGTTGTACTCCCTGGTATATGGCGGTCAGCTCTCTATCGTAGGCGCTATACTTTATTTGCGCTGTTGTGAGCTTTTTCGAATAAAAACCCAATGGTTGTACCTGTCCGTCGGTGATTTGATGTAATACGGCACCTACAGCTTCGGCGGAGGCGTCGACGCTAAGCGTCAACTGCGCAGCTGGTGCCATATAATTCAATAAAGTAGCATTGGCTAGCTCTTCTTTACAAGCGTTGAAAGCAGCTGTTGATTCGGCGGACCAATTTATAGGCGTTTTGTCATTTTTTCGATTACCCTGTATTAATTGCTGCAAAGTTTGCTGATTTTTTGTCGCATTAGGAATAAACGCTCTATAAAAGTTGATCATGCCTAAGAACTTTTTTAGGTCCTTCGCTACGGCTGGTAACTGGAATTTGCGTATAATCTCCACCTTTTCGGGGGGTGGCTTAATACCTAATGCACTGATTGCATGCCCCAAGAAAGTCAACTCGTTTCTGCCAAACTGGCATTTAGCCACATTAATCGTTAAGTTGTTTTTACGAAGGCGTTCGAAGACGGCTCGCAAGTGCATTTCATGCTCTTCGTCTGAGCTGGAAGCTACCAGGATATCGTCGATGTACGAAAAAGTGAAATCGAGGCCTTTAAGCACACTATGGATGTGGCGCTGAAAGGTTTGAGCGGCGTTTCTTAAACCAAATGTCATAAACGCGAACTCAAAAAGACCGAATGGCGTTGAAATTGCCGTTTTTGGTATGTCGTTCGGTTCTATTGGGATTTGGTGATACGCTCTTTGAAGATCGATGGCGGAGAAAATCGTTTTACCGTGCAAAATGCTAGTCACATCATGCATATACGGTATCGGGTACCTATCTGGCACCGTTATCGCGTTTAAAGCCCGGTAGTCACCGCAGGGCCTCCACTCGCCATTCGATTTTTTTACCAGGTGCAGTGGGCTGGCCCAGTTACTTTTGGAAGGCCTGCAAATTCCTTTCTCCATGAGGTAGTCGAACTCCCTCTTGGCCGCTTGTAACTTCTCCCCTGACAGCCTTCGTGGGCGTGCGAAAACGGGAGGTCCTGTTGTCGTAATATGATGTGTGACTTTACAGTCAGTTGGCCCTTTATTTGCATTTATGGTTAGCAGGTCTTTGTACTCCTGAAGTAGTTTACTGAAGTTTTCGTGCACATTGTAAGTGAAAATTTGTTTAATATCTGCTTGAGTAGTAACGCCTTTGGATTGAAGCAGGGTTTTTCTATCTAGCAACACCCCCTTTCTAATGTCCACCAGTAGGTCATAATGTTTTAAAAAATCGGATCCCAATATAGGTGAATTGACGTCGGCCAGCACGAACGTCCAGGGGAATTCGCGCCGTAGACCCAAGGAGATTTTAATTCTTCTCTCGCCGTACGTACGTATAGGGGAAGCGTTAGCTGCGAAAAGCTTCGGAGCGTGACGGACTATATTTGATGTTGCGTAGCGCGCTGGAAGAACCGATACGTCAGCACCTGTGTCTACTAAAAAGTTGATTTTCGAAATATTGTCTCTGACTAAAAGGCGAGCTATACAAGGAGTATTTTCTTCCAACCTGCTCGCGGGATCAGAAGATGCGTTTAGTTTTTTGGAGACTTTTTTGGGTACGAGCAAGGACTGCGACATTTTTTGGCATTTTCCCCATGCTTTTCGTGATACCAACAGTACTCGCCGCTGTCACGTTTCGGAGTCGGCGATCGCCTACGGCGCCTTGCAGAACTTGATCGCGATCGTTTGTGTTGTCTATAATCGCAGTTTTGAATAAATTTACTTACTTGCTTTTCGATCCGTTCAATTCGTTGGCTGATGTCTGCTAATTCACTCGCAGCTGATTTTGGTGTAGAGATTGCTGATATGTGCTGAAAGTCACCAACCTCAAGAATTTTGTCGGCCAGCTTAGCTAACTCCGGGAGTTGTGCGTCTGATGCTTGCAGTATTGCTCGTGCCTGTGGTGGTAGTCGCTGCAGCCAAAGTGACTTTAAAAATTCTGGAGTTACTTTGTTTTTTGCCAAAGCGCTTAACTCATTTAACAGCTGTGTTGGTCGTTTGTCGCCTAAATCAACTTCAGATAGTAGCTTTTGAGCCTTTTTCTGCTCACTTTCGCAATATCTTTCGATTATACATTTTTTTAGGTTAGCATATTTTCCGCTATCCGGTGGATTCAAAATGGCGTCTGAAATTTGAGCTAAGACATTCGATTCCACCGCGGCCACAACCGTGTTGAAGCGGGAACTGTCGCTGGAGACACCAGAAACTCCAAATTGCGCCTCTACCTGGGCGAACCATATTTCCGGCTGTTCCGGCCAAAATGGGGGTACCTTCACAGATACCTTGTTAACTATTGGGTATTCCACGTGTGCGCTAGTTGCTGTTCCTACGGCGGGCTGTCCAGTGTTCGATGTCTTTGCACCGTCGGGGTCACCAGTTTGTAGCATCGTTTACCACAATAAAAGGCGAGTTTAATATCTTTAAACTATATATTTACTAAAAACTTTATCGTGACCGCGTGGTTTACTCAAGAGGTCGGGTTGGAAATATAATTAAAAATTAGCGCTGACAATATATGTATATCTTAAAATCGATACAGTTTTCGTGTTACATTCGGTGCGTAATACTAACTATTATTATGCCCTGTTCGGACCGTCACTACTACATACGTGGAAGTGTACGATGTTCGCCACAACTCCTTCAGTTCCTTTACATTGGCAACCTCTTTGGGTTGTCCCAGTTTTGTTTTTACCTGTTTCTGGAATTTAGTCCAGTTCGTTGACCTGGGGTTTCTAAAGGTTCCTCCCTTCTCTACCCTCTTTAGGTGGTTGCTGAAGCTGATATACGCATGGTCAGAGAAGGATGGTCTATCAAAAATCATCCAATCATACCTTGATATATCACGTTCGGAGCTCAATGTAATATCCAGAACATTGCTAGATGTTGGACCAATGTATGTAGGGAAATTTTCCCCGTGGGCTATCTGCAAATTGGTTTGCAGGATGTAACAAAGTAGAGATTCACCTCTATCGTTCGTATCTGCTCCTCTCCACGCATTTGCATCCGCGCCAATGAACCTTTCCTCCCTATGAGAGCCACGGCTCCTGGATCAGCGCCACGTCAAACGAACCCTCATCAAGGGTTAGGAGGAGTTCGCTCGACGCCACTTTACTGTGTGTGGAGGTTTATCTGTAGGACTCGCAGCACCATTGGGCTGTTTGTCCCCCTCCAGCACATTCGTCGCGACGTCGTCGTCCTCTCCCTGCCCTTTTGGTTTAGAGTATTCGAGGCCCCCTTCAGCCCCTCGTAAATGCTGTGCCGGGTGTTCCTCTGTGCGACTCGCCGCACCATTTGGCTGTTGGTACTCTTATAACAGCTTCGTGGTGACGTCAGCTACCTCCACCTGTCCTTTTTCTTTTAGGATTTTGATGTCCTTTTCGACTTCGCCCACTTCTAGCGTGTTAGGATTTTTATCCTCGGGACTTCTTTTCCTGAGTCGCATGTACATTTTGGCTCTACCAAAGCTCCCATTCTACAGATCTCCAGTTATCTGTCCGAAAGGACTGCTACGATCAACCAGCGCCACAGTCAGTGACTGCTTTGCCACATCACTTATCTTCTTGGGAAAAGGCGGAGTCTTAGTGTTAACTCCCTTTGGCACCTCCGAGAAAGTTGGAGTCTTAGCTTTAACTCCCTTTAGTACCTCCGAGAAAGCCGGAGTCCTAGCGTTATCTCCCTTTGGCTTTACTCCTACTTCCGTAGTTGGAACTTCCCTTTGTTTTACAGCTTTCGAGGTAGTTGCTTCCTCGCTATTGAGGCCATCTGTCTTACAGCTTTGGGCCTACTTGTCTTGTCTATGCGACTGCCCTGCCTCGCGGCTCTGATACTGGGTCCTTTCTGCCACTTGAAAGCTCTTGAATGCAGGCTTGTCGCCTTCCGCCAAACGTTGCCTCTTCATTCTGCCATTCGACGCTTCTTCCTCCTCGTACCGGTTGCAGAGCCGAGGGTTTCTAGCAGCAAACCTTTTGAACTGCCTTCGACCTATTTCTACCGCCTCATGGGCCCATTCCAAGCGCTCCATCTCCACTTCTGTTGGGTCGACCACTGCTCCCATGCGGTGGACAATTCTTAGTGCTGCACGATACTGCGAGAGAACTATTTTACTTCCTCTGCTCCGTACCCTTCTCCACTGTACTACTCGGTTTGCATTTGTATGCTTTTCCAACACGGAGTTCATTGAATCAGCACTACTCTCGCTCCCCGAGTCCGACGCATAGCTTAATGCATATTTGTCGTCCTTGGCTTGCGACTCAGTCCTCCTCTCATCATCGTCCTTATTACAATTAGGTAATGAGTCGTTAATCTTGCTCGTACGACCACCTGCCCGACAAGACGGGCTAAACGGTCCAGTATTATATACGGGGAAAGAACCGTCCGCCACAACAGCGCCCCTTACTGTGGTAAGACCATCAATACTTCCCGAGGTGGCCCGGTATCGGGAAGGCTCCGTTCGAATACAGCCGAACTTATCCCCTGGCTGCAAATCGTTCAATAGGCACGGTCCGCATAACATCCTGGATTAGTCACCTACATCCCGCCGCCCCCTATGAGGCGAAACGGCGTAGATGCCAGTCCTAAACAGCTCCGACTTATAGTCGGGCGCTATGGAGTTCGGCTAAGCCCTCACACCAACGACAAGGTGCCTACCCTAGTGAGCGCATACTATGCACGGATCTAAAACTGCATTTGGCAAATCAAAACCTTCCCCTTTTGCGGTTTAAATTCGTTTCGCACACATGAACCATGCGTTGGTGCCATAAGTAGCGAGTTGTCGTAGCTGTCAACGCTGTTGCATATTGTTTCGTCGTACAACTTAGTCGATACAAATCGTCGACTAGCGGATCTGTAGTCAACAGCTTATTATTTTGGTCGAAAAAGACAATTTTCATTATTAACAAGTAAGGAAGGCTAAGTTCGGGTGTAACCGAACATTACATACTCAGCTGAGAGCTTTGGAGACAAAATAGGGGAAAATCACCATGTAGGAAAATGAACCAAGGGTAACTCTGGAGTGTGTTTATATGGCATGGGTATCAAATGGACGGTATTAAAGAGTATTTTAGAAGGGAGTGGGCCGTAGTTCTATAGGTGGACGCCTTTTCGAGATATCGCCATAAATGTGGACCAGGGGACTCTAGAATGTGCTTGTACGATATGGGTATCAAATGAAAGGTATTAATGAGGGTTTTAAAAGGGAGTGGCCCTTAGTTGTATATGTGAAGACGTTTTCGAGATATCGACCAAAATGTGGACCATGGTGACCCAGAACATCATCTGTCGGGTACCGCTAATTAATTATGTATGTAATACCGCGAACAGTATTCCTGCCATGATTCCAAGGGCTTCTGATTTCGCCCTGCAGAACTTTTATAATATAATTCAGGATGCATTCTATAAAGAGATTGGCCTTAGAGTTGACTGTTCAAAGTATGGATACGGAAATACAAATAATGGTAACTCCTCAAGAAGATATTTTGAAAACGATGAAGTGACTGCTCGCATAACAGGAGTTGATAGAGATATTGTGAAAAGATTGGGAGTAATTTAAAATATTTTAAACTACCATGAACCAGTTAATGGACCCACATTTGGAGAATATGCATCTAAAACTACAGAGTTGCTGCATCAAAAGTATCCTGAGAAGAAACTTACACCAACGGTACATAAAATTTTAGCACATTGAAAAGATTTAATAGAGTACCAGTGTTTACCATTTTGTTACTTTATACTTAATTTTTTTGTTTCAAATAAAAGAATAAATTAATTTAGTAATTTATAAATATATACTTTTCGTTGTTACATTTCTCTAAAGTTTATCAAATTTATTTTAAAACTTAGGCATTTCGCCTTCAAACGAGTATTAAATTTTTATAGAAATCAATAAGTCTTTCGAGTTTGGTACAAATTGGTAAAGCGGTTACTAAGATCAAACTTTTTAGCATAAATGGGCAGTGCCACTCCCCTTTTCCAAAACTCGTTGGCTGTTTAATCTTTAGCTAAAATAAAATTTCATTGAACCACTTTCAATAACTTTTAGTTATTAATAAAATAAATATTTGGCTTGTAAATTAAAAAAAAAAACATGCAAAATATTACGATGCATTTTGAGGCACCTTGTTATTGTGACACCAAAAACGGACATTTGAGTTTTATAAGAGTATTGCCATTTAATAGAAACAATACGTCTATCGATTTTGGTAGTTATTGATTACGTGACTACTTAGATACAACTTTTTATCATAAGTGGGCAGTGCCACGCTATCTTATCAAAATCATTAGTTTATCTTATTTAATGCTTAAATACGTCATTATAAGACAAATCTCATTTTATTTTTTTTATTTTTTACTAAAAACATTTTGTTTTTGTATTTTTCTAAAAAATTTCGACTTTGGCGAATTTTTTTGAAGCACCCTGTATCTGTGACATTCTGAGCTTTCACACAATAAAAATAATTAACTTTAATTTACATTTTAAATTTTTAAAATATCTTCATTGGTTCAAAAGTTATGATTTTTGCAAAGAAAAAACTCAAAAGGCGCCACTGTGCGACGTAAAATTTTTTTTTGAAACTACTCTCGACTTAGTTCAGGAATATGACCAAGAATATATTTATATTTGTCGTACCGATCTAGGAGTGGAGTTGTAAAGTGGCATTTTGATGCCACTTATTTTTCTCGGACATGCAGCCCACGCCTACACACCCACACATACACACTCACTTAGCTTTTCTTTTATTAGTATTTCTTTCTTTTCTTTTTGATTTACGAACTAATAAAAACTATTGTTCTTTTTAGTTTTACTAAAACCACTTTTTCTTTATTTGTAGACGTTTGTTCTGGTTATACACCTTGAGTTATTGTAAATTGTTTCTAGTTTTTACTTATTAAAAGTATGTTTGAGCTCTAGGCCAATATATACATATGTTTATTAAAATACAGCAAATGTGTTTAAACAATGTATATTTTTTGTCGAATGGTTTGTCTTGCCAATATTTCGACTTCAATCTGAAGTCATCTTCAGGACTGAAAAAAACGAAAAACATTTATAGACATTGGTACATACATACATAATTATACAATTGTCGCAAGTGCCAACTTACACTTATGACTGCACCTGGTCGACTAACTTTATATTTTATATTTTAACAAACAAGGGTAAAAGAACATTAAAAAACATAAACAATAAAATACAGTAATCGTAAACAAATATTTTTACTTATAGTTTTTAATTTACATATGAGGGGATGTGTGGAATAATGGTATAAGTCGAGTTACACCGTTTTTCCATAAATCAACTAAATAAAAAGAGCACGATTACATACACATACCATATTAATCTTAGAAAATAATAGTGATATTTAACAAAGATATTAGCTTCATTTATGGAAAAACGGTATAACTTTCTAATCAAATTTTGCAGTAGTGAAGCATCGAAATGGTATGAAAATATATTCAATGTCGTAGACCAGAAAAAACTGAAAAATAAAAGAATTGAAGTGGTTTCAAAAACGACTAAGCAGACAGAGAACTCTATTGTTAAAAATAGAAAAAGTTTAATAATGATAAAAGTAGTAAAAAAAAATTGCTAAAAATAACAAACGGAAATAACAAATAGTAAAGGCACATCTAAATAATAGAATATAATGTATTTAACAATGGTTATTAATGTATCTACTATTTTGTTTAATAAAGTACCTTAATCAAAATATTTGATATTCGATCTATGGAATAACGGTATAACTCAAAAAAAGAAATCATCCATTTTCTAATAAAATGATGTATATATAAAATTTGTTACTTTTTCTTATCAAAGAATCATACTATCTAAAATCCTACCAAGTAGGATTATTATAAATTTATTTTTACCTGCATTGTTAAGTTTTTTTCACTTTTCTCAAAAGGTTGATTCTTGAGTTATACCGTTATTCCACACATCCTCTCACATTATCTTAGTTCTGTAGTCTTTTAACTGTGGTTCACAATTTCTGTATGTTTTTCTACCGTTTTAATTTCACGTTCGCGCATACTGCCGGTTCACTTCAAACTGAAAACTGAAGCTGCTGACGCTTCAAAGCAGCCCTGCCGGTATGCATTTTCGCATAACGGGAAATCGCATGATGCAATGGCGGTTGCTCTCTTTTATCTATTATTTAGGTGACATATATTTAGTAAATTAGCCTGTATCGACATTAACATAAAAAAAAATGTTTTTTTTTACATTCATTGGCGCATTCTTAAAATATATTTATATTTAACGATTATTTAGTAAAATTTAAAAGTACTATCAATTTCAGTTAAATTTTTGGATACGGTTTTTATGTACAGTTTTTTCAATTTTATTAATTTCGTCGTAAATTGTTACATTTGGTCCATCGATATTCTTTATTATGTAGGGACCTTGATATATATTTCTATGTTTATTTCTCGGCTATGTTTCTACTAAAACCCTATCATTAGTTTTAATTTCTAAAAGCTTAGCCGTTTTATAATTCTTTATTTCTAATTTGATGTTTATTAATCAAATTTGTGGCCATTTATTTCTATATTTTAGCTCTTTTGTATAATTTTCTACATTATAAATCGGATCGATTTGTTCCTTTTGTAATTTATGTGGCATTCTAGATTTTCTGCCAAATATTAATTCGAAAGGAGTAAATTTATTATCAAAAACCGAACTACTTGTGGTATTATGTAAAAATGTAAAGTATTTCAAATATGTATCCCAATCTGAATACGTTCCATCTAGAAATGCACGTAAATATTCGTTAAAAGCTATGGTTTCTTTCAACAGTTTCGTGGTGATAAGGTGTTGAGAAATCATGATTAATTTTTAAAAGTTTTGTTAATTCCGAGAATAATTCATTTTTGTATTCCGTTCCTAAATCGGATCTAATGGCTTTCATTGTACCATATGTTAATATGAAACTTTCAAATATAGCACATGCGATAGTTTTTGCTGATTTATCTGGTACGGCTACCGTTACCAGGTATTTTGAAAAGTCACAAATCATAGTAACAGCGAACTTGTTACCATAGTTTGATTCTGAAAGTGGACCTATTTTATCGACAATTACTATGTCAAATGGTTTACAAGGTGTTAGAGTAAGGACAAGATTTTCTTTTGTTTTTGGTCTCACTTTATTTGAAAGAAATTTATTGCAATTTTTTACAAATTTCGCTATATCACGTGTCATGTTCTTCCCGTAAAATTTAGTTCTTAATTTGGCATATAACTTTTTTGTTCCGCAATGACCTCCTTACAGTGGATCTTCGTGATAAATTGTCATAAGTTTTTGTTTCTGTTCACTGTTTGTTACTGTCTCTACAGGGTCCGTCAATATTATTTGTAATGATTTTAAAATTTGTAGTTGTAAAATTATTGAAAATATATAATTTTCTGGCCATTCTAATTGTTTAATATTGTGATTGTCGGCTGCTTTTTCAAGCCTCGAAAGTAACTCATCTAAATTCGTTATTTCGTTAACAATCACGAGATTAAATAAATTATATTTTTTATATTTCAAATGCGCATAAATTTGTAATTTTTGAAAAATCGTATGAAAATTTATCATAAACTTGTATTTTATTATCGTTAGAAGTCGTATCATTTAAACTTATTTTTTCGTTTTGTATTCTTGTTGTTTAGTTTGTGATCGCGTTTTAACGGCTAAAACGTGTTTTGTCGAATCTTTAATTTCGCCTATACTTATACGCGAAAGAGCCACAACATTTGATTTTCCTTTAATATATTCAATAGTAAATTTGTATTCTGATAAATCTAATCTGATTCTAGAGAGTTTCGAGGAAGGATCTTTCATATTAAATAAATAAACTAATGGTCTATGGTCTGATTCTACCGTGAAATGTGTACCGTAAACATACGGCCGAAAATGTTTAATAGCAAAATGTATTGCCAAAAGTTCTAATTCTACGATTGTTTTTTTCTGTTCGGCTTTATTGAAAGATTTTTATGTAAAGCAAATCGGTAAATCATTATCTCCATGCTTTTGGCTTAATATAGCGCCACAACGACTCTTTGAAGCATCTACAGTGATACTAAATTCTTTTGAAAAATCAGGGTATTGTAAAAGTTGAGGAGACATTAATGATAATCTTAGACGATTTAAAGGGGCTGCCAGTGACGCGAAGTTAGGTATAAAACGCCTATAATAATTTGCAAATGCAACGAACCGCCTTACAGCGTCTTTGTCTTTAGGCTTAGTGTATTTTGTAATTGCGTCTATTTTTGAGTCATCTGGCAGCAGGCCTTTTGGGGTACATTTATGGCCTAAAAAAGTTACTTCGGAACGAAGGAAATTGCATTTGTTGGGTTTTAACTTTAAATTGAATTTTCTACAAGTTTCGAAAACTTTTTCTAAATTTTTGAGGTGATGTGTCTCGCTACAACCGGTGACGATAACATCGTCAATGTACATAAACGCAAAAATGGCCAAATGCCTGAAAATACTAATGACATCATACGTAAAAAAGAGTTCGGTGCTACATTTAAACCGAAAGGTAAAACTTTCCAACGAAAAGCTCCTCGATCTGTACTGAAAGATGTAACGTATCTAGAATTGACATGATGTGGTATTTGGTGAAAACCAGAAAAAAATCTAAAGTTGAAAAATATTTGGCTCTGCCAAGATTGTCGAGTATGCCGTCTACACGTGCCAACGGAAATTTGTCTGCGATAAGCTTTTTGTTGACTGCTCTGAAATCAACGCACACACGATAAGACTTTTGGTCTGTAGGATTTTTTTCGGTACCAAATTAAAGGACTGTTGTAATTAGAAACACTGGGTTCTATTAAATCATTTCGCATTAAATTTTCGACTTGTTTATTAATTTCTTCACGTTGTGTATATGGTAAACGATAATTTTTTATATATACTGGATTTTTATCAGTTAAACGTAGTTTTTGTACGTAAAAGTTATTTAAAGTCATACGATCAGTTTTTAAAGCGAATACATCGGCATATTTTATGCATAAATCTAGCAATTATTTTTGAGCATAACCTGGCATTTGATTTTTCAAAATTTTCTTTAATTCCTCTAAGCGTTTGTGATCTTTAGTAGTTTCATTGATTTTTTGGACATTGTAGTTGGTGATATCTTCTGTTACGACATTGCAATTGTTGACATGTTTTACTTCGTTAGTAACATTTAAAATTTTTATAACTGGATTATTTGTGTCAACAATGCACTTTGCCGTAAAAACACCACTACAGATTTCTTGTGAGTCTACAAAAACAGGATTGTCGCATTTTTGTAATTTAAATAAACGATAAATTTCACATCTCGCAGGAATAACTAAAGAATCGGTACTTGTGCCGTGCAAAATTTGAATATTTAGAGTTTTTAAGCCGGTATTAATAGTTATGCTATCGCTTGAATAATTAATAATGCATTTATTTAATTTAAAAAAGTCTTTGCCGAGTATTCCGTCTGATGGTATATTGAAATCGTCGTTAACTACACGTAAAATATGCGGTATTAAAAAATTATATGCAATTAAGTTGGTTTTTAAGGTGCCTAAAGTTACTATTAAAGATACAATTTGGAAATAAACTTGAAATTTTAATTAATGAAACATCTGCTTGAGAATCTACTAGAAAAGTGCAAGGTTTGTAGGAATCGCTACATTTAAGTTCAATAAAATCTGAATAATTAAGGTTCAAGCAGTAGATAGATTTTGATGTTTTTGAAGAAGATTCGTTTAATTGTCTAAATTGTGATCCCGATCCCCCAGTGTTCGCTCCTGAGGGTCGTTCACGTTTAAAGAGCGTACATTGGCATTACATCATTATTAGTAGCGTTATTGTTACTACTACTAGGCTGATTGTTTCTATTAGTGCTATATCTATCATTATTACTTCTATTAGAATTATTGTACCTGTAATTATTATTGTTGTAGTTATTTCTATTGTTATTGTTGAATCTTGCATTTGGATTGTTTTACCTACTATTGAAATTATTACCTCTATAATTTCTTCGAAAGCTACTGTGCCAATTACCACGAGAACGAAATGATAGCACTTTCTTTAACTTCATTATTACGTTCAACTATCATTTTTGCAAATACGTCTTTTGAATCACTGAAGGTAGTTGAAACCAGGATGGGTTTGACTAATTCTGAACGAGTGTTCAACCTGCACACATTCACTCTTTGCTCTACGGCCATTTCATGTGCCTTGGCTTGTGTCATACCTTCAATAAATAAAGAACGTTCCAATGCGTCGGATAGTTCTTCAACGCGCTTAGCAAAGTCCGAGTAGTTATTATTGATGACATTTAAGGACGCGATTTATTCTATTTATCAAGGCAGTCTTTATGTCATCAACTGAATTTATCACGGTTGGCAATGCTTCGCAGCCAAGCAGCAGCAACATCAACCAGCTAATAATCACCAGGCGAGCAAAAACAAGCAGACCAGACAGCAATAATAAGGAGCAGTACATACAGGAATCGGTGAGTAGGCAGTATTTTACTTTTCATAAAAAAAATATAAAAAATAATACAACTTTTTTCCACAAAAGTTATATTATTTTTGTAAACTGCAAAATATATATATATATATCCACATATATATATGAATATTGCGGAAATTTTCTTAACGTTGGTTTTACTGCACCTTTTTTGCAAAAAAACCAATTATATATATATATATATAGCACATCACCAGGGCCGCCGAGAGGGGGTTTCGGAGGGGGCCCGCGATTTGAGGTACTAAGACATTTTTTTTAATTCAGGAGAATCTTTAGTTGTTCCATGTGCAATTTTTAAGCCGAATTTCAAAAGGAACGAATATCTGCATTTCGTTTTAATATTATAGTGAAGTGTGAAAAATAAAAATCTATATATATTAAAAGAAAGGCTAAAATGTGTGTTAGTTGGTCGCCGGTGTTTGAAGAGATGCGTCGGTCCATTTTGTTCAAACATAACTATTTACATACGTCCTATTCGATTTGCCTGTTATTTGGTATATAAATTTGCCTATATTAGTAATATTAGTATTTACGATCCTTTTTTCCGGGAAGTAGACCAGAGACGGACTGGGACTGAGACTCGGAGTGGGACTGGGACTGGGACTGGAACAAAATACATACCACCCTCTGGGACTGGCAATAAGGGATGAAGAAGAATGAGAAGAACTTGAGAGAAGAGAAAAGAGAGAAGGAGACTGAGAAAGAGATAGAATGAGACGAAGATGGAGATAGATGAATCGAAAAAGACGAGGGGGGAATGAATAAAAGAATTAGGAAAAATTGAAGAGGGTGGGAGGACAGAGTTAGACGGAAAAAGCTCAT
Organism: Eurosta solidaginis; assembly: GCF_040869045.1. Classification (NCBI taxonomy): domain Eukaryota; kingdom Metazoa; phylum Arthropoda; class Insecta; order Diptera; family Tephritidae; genus Eurosta; species Eurosta solidaginis. Next base: position 111,888,325 of record NC_090321.1, read on the forward strand.
TAAAATGTATGCAGATAGGCCAAATTTAGGGCAGAACAATGTCTGCCGGGTCTTCTCGTATTATGTATAAATGTGACAAGTGCGTTGCTATGTTTTCTCGCTCTAAAAACACAAAGCGCTAAAAAGTGTTGGTGCGCTGCAGAGTTTTTTGACTTGCTAATGCCTGGAGAGAGTCATACGGATGAGGTGGACGATGAGAGAAGTAAAATCCGTACGCGCTCAAAGACAAAGGTCAGTGCACCTGAAGTAACATAAAAAGCTATAACACAAGGCGAAATAATGCAAAATAAAGCACACAACAAATCACATCAACCAGTGCACAAGGCAGTGAATTCAGGTGACAATGAGAAGCCGTCTTCTTCATCTTTTTAAATGCGAGTGACAATAAAAATAACAGTGAGACAGCACTTCTGACAACAACCATAGCGAATGCTGTACGTAATGGTGCTGTCTCTCTGTTGAATGTGCTCTCAGATGCCAAAGCTTGTCTTAGCAATCGTCACAATGACACAAGCATTGACTTGCCGCTTGCTACTGGCACTCGCTCTTTCGCTGCTGCTGCTGGCGCTGTTAACTATCCTATTGCGCCTAATGAGTCTACTGCTGCGCCTGCACTGCCAACAAATGCGGGTAAATCTGCAAGGGAGAAGTCACATGCAGTTGTTAGGGGGAGCAATAATAATGCTGAGTTGGATGTTTTTGTCAAATTCAAATGGATTCACATATCCTCTTTTAAGCCCTCTGTCACGAAAGAGCATATTATTAAATACATCTCTGAACATGCTCTTATCGATGCTGATAAGATTGGTTGCTTAAGTTATTTAAGAGAGATGTCGATATCAACACTTTGGTCAGAGTTGCTTCCAAAGTACGAGTGCTATCTAAAGACTACAGTAAGCACCTTAATAACGAGCTATGGCCCTCTAATGTGACGGTTAAGCCGTTTCACTTTTTTCAAAAAAAAAAAAAAAAAAGAAAGAAATCGTGCCGAAGACGTAGTTTTAGCGGTTCAACGCACCTAAATATTTATTTTAATAATGTTTCTGGCGTGAGAACAAAATTTGGTATAGTTTTTAACATGAGCTCTCAGTCTGATTACGATGTTTTCGTTATCGTCGAAACTTGGCTCAAGTCTGATTTTTATGACGGTGAATTTTTTGATTGCAACTTATACAATGTGTATCGCAAAGACCGGGACTACTCTAAAACTGGTCTCTCACGTGGTGGTGGTGTTCTGATCGCTGTGAATTCACTACTTGATCAGCTCTGTGTCTCTGTTCACGGCACCTCTAAAATCTTTATCTGCGCATCCTACATTCCTCCTGCAAGTCCGGATCATCTCTATAAATCACATGTTGATAGTACGCAATCATGTTGATGATCACTTCTGTATTTTAGGCGACTTTAATTTGCCTATTTATTGTATGGTTATGTGTCAACAATAGTTAAAATCTAATTCCCTCGAATTTCCAGTACCTCCGAGGTGTATCTTATTAATAATTTTTTTAAATTTAAATCTATCCTAGATAAATAGCTTCTCCAATCAGTTATCTAGAATGTTAGATCTTGTCTTCATTAGTGATAATATTAACTGCATGGTGGCTGAATGTCTGGATCCACTATCTAGCCCTGATATACACCACATACCTCTTACGCTTGCCATAGATTTTTACATTTTCGACAGCATCACTGCCGATATTGGGTCTCCTGGTTTTTCTTTTAGACGTGGCAATTTTGATCAAATTTTCCAGGAGGTCTCCTCGATTGATTGGGAAGCTCTTTTTCTGGGTTATGATCTTTCTGAGAGTTTTAATGTTTTTAAAAATACCGTAAATTGAATCTGTATTAATAATATTCCGCGGAAGAAAAACAGTTGTTATAAAATTCCATGGTATACTAAGAAACTAAAGCTACTAAATAATCTGGGAATAAATATTTTAAAGTTGAAATCTACAAAATTGTTGGCTCATAAACGTAAATACCTTTTTTACTCCAATAAATTTAAAGCGCTAGGCAAGAGGCTCCACAGGTATTTTGTTAGCAACTACGAATCTGACATCAAAGTAAACCCCAATGCTTTCTGGAACTATGTTAAGGCTAACAAACTTTCCTCGTCTATTCCTTCATCAGTCTGTTACAATACGGAGCGAGCTTCTGTACCTTCTAATTTATTCGCAGACTTCTTTCGCGCCAACTTCGTGGCACAGTCTGATTTCCCAACGGGTTTTCCCTCATTAGTATATAATCCTATTAACTTCGGCGCCCTGACTGTCGCTAGACGGATATAAAAAAATATAAAATTTTCTACCCAGACAGATATTGACCGCTTATCGTCTTATTTTTTTAAAAACTGTTTTACTTTGGCCACCCGACTCCTGCTAATTTTTAACAAATCTCTCGAGTGCGGCGAGTTTTTAGATGCATGGAAGATGACCCCCATCACCCCTATTTTCAAACACGGTAACAAAAATAATGTTCCTAACTATAGGCCCATTGTCAGGTTGTCTACCATTGTCTCTTTGAGTATATTGTCAAACAGAAAATGTATTTCGCCGTTAGGCGTCTAATCATAGAGAATCAGCACGGTTTTGTGTGTGGCAGATCTACTGTGACGAACCTGTCGATTTTCTCTGAATATTGCCTATCAGCTTTTAACAGTCGCCTTCAAGTCGATGCAGTATATACTGATTTTTCTAAAGCGTTTGACAAAATCAGCCATTCAATATTGATCTCAAAACTGGCCTGTGCAGTTGTGATAGAAAATGCGCGTTCGAACTCTTTTGTGGCCACCTCAGGCGTACCTCAAGGTAGCATTCTTGGACCATTACTATTTATAATTTTTATAAATGATATTTCGGTCTGTTTTCAACACTCAAACTTTCTGCTATATGCTTGTCAGATTCAGATAAGTTACAGTCCGACAATGTCGCTGCCTGGTGTAACTCAAACAATCTACCGCTAAACGTTAGTAAATGTTTTCACGTAACATTTTCAAAATCGCGTTATCCCATATCCACGTCTTATACCATTTGCGGTTATCGCCTCTCGAATCTTACAGAACTGAAAGATCTTGGGGTAGTTTTCGACTCTAAATTTTCGTTCTCGATACATTTAAACTCTACAATTGCTAAGGCCTATTCTCTTCTTGCTTTTATCCGGCGTTTTAGCTCAAATTTTACGGATCCTTATACTCTTAAGATACTGTTCACCTCACTTGTTCGCTCCAAGTTGGAATATGCCTGTTTTATTTGTCGACCCTTATCATGAGTGTCATATCAAGAGGCTCGAAAGTGTGCAAAAAATCTTTGTTCGTTTTGCACTGCGTTCTCTGAATTTTTCCGACCCGATTCCTTCCTACGAAGCCAGATGTGCACTCATCAAGCTTCAGTCTCTAGAATCTAGAAGAACCTTGCTGTCAATGACTTTTGTTTTCGACATTATCAACGGTTCAATCGATGCGCCAGCTCTCCTCGAGGGTATTCGATTCCATGCACCAAACAGACCGCTTAGAAATTACAAAATGTTTATACTGGGTTTATTCGGACCCTCTATGCTTCTAATGCTCCCATTTCTCGAACATTAACAGAATTTAATATTCGCTCAAATTCTTTAGAAATCGACTTTGCATTATCTAAACATATTTTTAAAGCTGTATTTGCTCATTCATAATTATATTATATATTATTTTTTTTTTGTATTTTGTATTACATATTGTAATGACTATTAGCAGCACTAAGGGATACTATCATCTCTAAGCCGATGTTAAGCAGTCACTTGTATGCACATCAATAATTCAATCATTAAGTCTACACATATGTACGTACACGCAGCGGATAAGCAACGTACAACCACATGCATAAATCTGAGATACTCCCGAAAGTATGCAATGGTTGTGCAAGTGTCGCTCACACATACAAACGTATGGGGTTTGACGGAAGCTATAAAATCATGCATCTGTTGTTACAGCTGAGTAATTTTATAGCTGATAACTAACTAGTAAGTTCTGGAAATAGAAAAGCCTAGAAATATGCAACGAGGAAATCAGACAGTATAAAAGGCAGCAACAGTAGAGGCACGACAATCAGTTTGGTTTAAGCAAGCTATTGCAAGCAAGCTATGCGAACTTTAAGTGTTATTGTGAAGTACTTCAATAAAGGCCATTTTTGCATTATTCAATATTGGAGTTATTTATTCAACAGTTTAGCGATTCGAACGTTAGCAGAAGATTTGGAATAAGCGGAATTTCAGCAAATTCGATACAATATATATATATCTCTACGTATTCTGTAAGTATATTTTTGTACTAAACTATTTTTGTAATTTGTAACTGATCAAATTACTAAATAAATAAGAAAATAAATAAATATACGAAATCCGGACTAACCATCAACACCTCAAAGAGCAAATTTTGTCTAACCGAAGTTCGATATCTCGGTTACGTCGTTGGGTTGGGTATTCTTAGAACAGATCCCGGAAAAGTTGAAGCTATTGCGAACTACCCTGTTCCTAAGACGGTTAAACATCTTCGCCGTTTTCTTGGAATGGCTGGTTGGTATCGCAGGTTTATTTCGAATTTCGAATTAGTCACACATCATTTAACAGAACGACTGAAAAAAGGAAAGCCGTTTGAATGGACGAAAGAAGCAGAAGAAGCATTTGAATTATTAAAGTCAAAATTATCATCGGCTCCAGTTTTGGTAAATCCCGATTTCAGCAAACAGTTCATAATCCAGTACGATGCCGAGCAATTGGTATCATCCATAAACGTCGACTATGTGCCCGAAATATGTCTTAATCCTGCTGCTTTTTCTGACGCTGACTATGTAGAGTAAAGGAGAAACTCACAAGCCAGGCAGATAAGTTTCCTGATTTTAGGGTTCTTGATAGATATATATATCGGCGGACAGAATTTTACACAGGGGATAGGGAGCAAGCAGATCTTGCATGGAAGCTTGTAGTACCGACATCACTACGTACCGAGGTAATAAAGAATGCACACGATGTTGCAACAACTGCTCATGGAGGGATAAGCAAAACCATAGATAGGGTTCGCAGGCATTTCTATTGGCCTGGGTTACATCGCTCAGTTCAAGAATATATTGCAAACTGTGATTTGTGCAAAACAACAAAACACCCTGCAGTGACTCTTAGGCCTCCCATGGGAAAAATTACACCTGTCGATAGGATATTTCAAAGGCTGTACATAGATCTGATAGGACCACTTCCACGATCTAAAAGTGGCCACATCGGTATCCTAATTGTACTAGATCACACGTCCAAACTTACCTTTTTATGCCCCATGAAGAAATTTACCCCTCCACCTATTATAGGTCCGACACATAAGCAGTTTTTCATATAGATGAGTCTAATACATGCTTATGCATTATGAGTAGATTGCACGTATTTTTATGGAGAACGGTAGAAAGAGCGACACTGGCGCCATCTGATATTGAAAATTAGCCAACTCCCAAATTTTGTCCCAAGCAAACCATAAGAAGAAGAAATTGACATTTGCTTTGGCTAAGGGTGTTGGCACACTTTGCAAGTGAAATTATTTTTTCCAGTGGTTGGTAAATTTTCTAACATTTTTCGCAATTAAAAACTGCAATAAAACAATCGAATACGACACAAAACATGTTAGCAAGAATTTTTGTTGTATAGGGAGAATGTTTACAACAGTGCTTCGCGAAATTTTGTATGTGAATGGGCAAGGCGTAATAAACTTCAATTGCCAAGCCTGAAGTTCCTTCATATTTACCAACGCAACATCTTGGTTGATTGTGGCGATCTTATCGGAATGCGTAAGCTTGTGTTAAACGCATCTATATGAAAAATGTCATTGTGTCAGCGCCTTTATACATTTTTTGAAGACGGAAGTTTTTGATCCGGGGTGGGCGTGAGCTTAGCACCTGCTAAGCGACCATATCTGTATACGATAAGCGAGAGCACAACGGCCACTTCGTCAAAAACAACGACAGCTCTTTTAGTTTGATTTCGATGGTCCAACAGTAAGGAAGTGTCGCACGCGCGCTTAAAACAGAGTACCAAAGAATGCGTGTGACACGTTCTCACCGCTCAAGCATTGAAACAAAACTAAATAAATTATTGATTTTGCTTTCGTGCTCGCTACCCGCTCGTGTTTACTAACACATTATCAATTGGTAACTGTGTAAATGTAGTGGTGCCCACCGCTGTTTTTGATGTATTTGGTATTCCTGAGTATATCGTTGGCGACAATGGGAGCCAGTTTAAGTCGAAAGAATTCGAGGCTTTTCTAACCACATGCGGAATAAAGCACACCTTAACAGCTATATACTCCCCTCAAAGCAACTCATCGGAACGGGTGAATCGCTCCATTAATGTCGCTTTAAGGGAGTATGTGAAGGATGATCAGCGAAACTGGAATTGTCATCTGAGTAGTATTAATTCCGCGCTGCTGAATTCTATTCATCACTCCACAGGGTCATGGTGACGATTATGCATTACTTCAAAAAATTAGCATGGTAGAGGAAGGTTAAGTTGAGAATAGTAATCGTAGGGACAGGCTCTTTGGAATCAGAGATAAGGTTAAACGAAATTTGCAAAAAGCTTACGATCGTAACAAATACCACTATAACCTAAGATGCCGGGAAATCAGTTATAAAGTTGGTCAAGAAGTGCTCAGAAAAAATTTCGCCCAAAGCGATATGTCAAAATCGTTCAACGCAAAACTGGCAAAGACTTTTCTCAGGGCAAGGGTCCGCGAAAGGGTTGGATCGTCATGTTATATTTTGGAGGAAAGCAATCGGAAGGTGATTGGCACATTCCATGCAAAATATATGCAGCCCTGCTAAACTCATCGCCTTTCTCAGGTCTTTCTTTGCAATACTTACAGAAAAACCTGCTTTGTGAACGCGACTTATGAAACCGTAAAAGTCCACTCTAAAACTTAGTATCCTTTTATGCTTTTGATGGCAACCCTACTAACGATACTGAATTATTTGTGAGGTTTGTCAACTTGACAGTGGAGAGATGTCAAACTACCTGCACGAGAAGAGCAACTTCGAAATTCCGCTGGCGAGAGAGCTTCTTCCCTTTTTAAGTTGGCGTGGAAGCAGATCAGTTGGAGTAGAAAATAAAATACGCTTGAAAATAATTAAATAAAAGTAATTACAAAGTGAATTTGCAAAGTTATGCAAGTGTTTGATGTTTTAAGAAAATAAGGAACTTTATTGAAGTTTGTGCAGTTAAGAGTGATTTGATGACCAAGATAAAAATTGATTGCCGAATTTAGAGGTAAATGAATATTTTTTCTTCAGCAAAAGTACTGTAACATATTGTTCGTTTTGTACGAAACGCTGGCGCGTTACGCGATATTTAAGTTCTTGGATGAAAAGAAACTAGCAGAAGCAGATAACCTCTATCTGAAATTTCAACCACCGGAAAAGGCGAATACTCTATTAAAATTGAAACATTTTGAGAAATTCAGTGACACTACGGAAGCACTGGCCGCAGCAACTGCTGCAGTGGAGGGAAAAAGGCCTCTTAAAAAGACATACAAATTTTTCTTTGCTGGTTGCAGATGCAAAGTTGGGTAATGCTATAAAAGATAATTGAGCCAGGTTAACAAGGTGTTTCACGCCATAGATTACGACCCATGTACCAAACATATACATAAATTTTAGAAATTCATTAAAATTTTTAATCGTGTTAAGTATACAATTATTTTTATTATTTTCTCTAACAAGAGTTTAAACAAAATAGCACGCAGGTAATGCTTAATCCAGATTACAATATCAAACCATTTTTCTTAACCACTGCTCATAACTTTTTTAATAAGCTTTGTTTGAAAATATAAAATATATAAATTTTGCTAAACATTAGAATGAAGATTAAGCGGAACCAATTTAAAAACTATAAACAGTTTTGTAGAAACTCATATTTTTTTCAATTGTAATGGTATTTTTATAAATTTTCTTAATCTGATACAAAAAAAAAAAAAAAAAAATAAAATAAAATCCGTTTGAGAAAAAGAATAATACAGAGCTAAATTTAGTTTATGAAAAATCCACTTTATTTAATTAGTATATAAAAGGAGGAACAAATATTTTTTTCGAAATTTCGCTATAAATGTAGCATAAAACATAAAAGCTTTTTAGATATTGTTACATCTTTGGATTTAACAAATATCCAATACTTCCCTCTTATATCATCTAATTGGAATAATGTAAAATAGTATTTACAAACGTACATCGTAAGAGTGGGTTACAGTACTTGTTTTAGTGAGAAAAACAAAAAACCAAATAATGTGATATTTAATTTCAACAGCTTAAGAGATATAAACAATCTCTTCGTTCACGACCATTGTAGTGTAAACAGCCAACAATTTAAGGCCAAAAAATTTAAATCAGATACCCTGTAACAAAAATAGTCTAAATGTTCATCAAAACATAAAAAAGCATTTTCAATTCTTGCTGACATAGCCATTCACACGATTTAATACAGGTGTGTGTACAACACACAACCAAACAAATTTGCTTTCAAGAAAATTTGCGAACGTTGCATTTCCCTTAATGCTTAAGGTAAATATTTATCTAAGTATGTATGCTTAAATGTAGATATGTGTGTAAGCATATGTTAGAATAATTTTGTATAAATAAGCTGACAACATTTGAATAAAGAGCAATTAATCATTGAGCTTTGATCACTCACAACGCAGTCTATTTCAAACCTTTTACATGGCGATCCTGCCTATGATTCTTCTGGCTGGTTTTTCAGCCTAATTTCATAGCTGGCAAGGACTTTACTGGCTGATTACAGCCTAAGCTTTATAAAAGGAACAAAGAGTGAAGCTGTAAAACGAGTTTTTACTCTAAATTTTATCCTGGAAGAAAAGCAAAAAGGAGCTGATCAAACGAAATCTACTGAAAGCTAATTTGAATAAATTTGGAGCACTCAAAAATGACGCCATTTACAAATTTTATGATAATTTACGGGCTTTATAATCGAACTGATGCAGGAGCAGTGGATGTGACCAATTTGGAGCACTCAAAAATGACGCCATTTAGCAATTTTTATGATAATTTACGGGCTTTATAATCGAAATAATGCAGGAGCAGTGGATATGACCAGTAAAAATATTGATATTACCTTGGAAGGAACAAAAGAACCACATTCGGAATAAACAACAAGACTGGAAGCATAATAAGTATAAATATAATAAATATAATTACCTTAATTTTGAAATAGTTTTAACATTTGAGACATAATTTCTAAGCAGGAAAAATATTCGGGCAACCTAAAGACTGCCTATTGACAAGCAAAAATTCAAATTTCTGCTGTAAAAACCTTTTTTTTTTTGCTAAATTTTGAGATATGTTCCAAGAAGAGGACATACAAAGTCAAAGCCAATTTGATCAAATTTTTGAAAAATTAGTTAAACTAAATCTGAAGTTCCAAGAAGGTGAAAACAAAACACCTGAAATAACCAAACAAGGCCCTAAGACAATAACAATCGAGGAATATAGACAGAGAAATAAGATTCAAAAAATTGAGGAACCTAAAGTTCCAAAACCGATAAATTTGAAAAGAAAAAGAGGAGGAAAGCAATTTGCCATTCGAAAAACAATAGTCAAGATTTATGAAAAAATTAATTTAAGCACAAATCAGGCAGAAAAAATTAAACTAAAACAAGAAATCAAGGAATTAAGGAAAAATAATTATCAAAATAAAAACAAAACCCAGCAATGTAAACATTAGGGTGTTGAAAAAAAAATTTAAATAAAATATAATTTTGTAAAACTATTGATTTTAAAATTATGGAAAGACCAAGAAAAATTAAAAGTTATGTAAAATACAATATGGAATGTAAGAAACCCACCAGCAAAAACATCCGAAGAATTATATAGGTACGAAGTCAAATATATGGGAAGAACAGATTAATATATTGAAAAAAATAAACATTTTTTGAATAAAAGCAAAAAATTTTTTTTTTGTCTTCATATTTTTTTACGATGGGAAGCCAAGAATCAAAAATAGAAAAACCAAAGGCAAGCGTTGTAAACTTAGTACAAGTAGTAGATCATACTGAGGCATTAGAAACTATCAAAATCATGCTTCTAATAATCTGCGTAGTCAGTTGCATCAGTTTGTTTCTGAAACTCAACTCAACCCATAATAAATTCCTACAAAAGCGATATACCAGCCGCGCAGACGGTTTAGATAAGGTTTAACTAAATTTTAACTACCACCCCCAATGGGAAAATGGGAAGATATAGTTAAACTACTTATAGAAGAAAAAACGATAGGAGAAAAATCTTACAAATGTATTAATAAAAATACAAAAGTAAAGGCAGAACCAGTAGTAAAGCATCTTAAAATAATAGTTGAAGTATTTAACAAAATAGGAAAAATAATTCAACAGTTGAATTTTAAACTAGACGGCAATCGAAAGGAGGGTGGGGCCGTGTGTAGAAGTCCACGAAAGTGGGGAAAGCTTCTGACCGCCATTCACCTGGGAATGGCCAGAGCGATTCTCTTGCATGCGGTTCAAGCAGCTCACTACTGCCGGTCGCTTGCGGCCAAGTATCCTCTCGGTAGCCGCTAAACATCCGTTTAGCGGTGAGCTAATGTGAGAAGGCGACAACCTGGCTAGGCCACTCTGACAGGACAATGAATTGAGGGCATGCACCTGGAACGTCTGCTCCCTGAATGGGATTGGTACAGATGCCCGGCTGGTTGATGTCCTCGTCAAAGCAAAATCTGACATCACCGCCATCCAAGAAATGTGTTGGACGAAGCAAGGAAGAAAGAAGATCAAAAATTGTGACATATATTGGAGTGGCCATACGAATAAGCGCAGTTTCGGCGTCGGATTCGTGGTGGGAGAGAGACTTTGTCGCCAAGTGCTGGCGTTCACGCCTGTGGACGAGCGTCTCTCCGCTATCCGAATAAAAGCAAAATTTTTTAATATATCATTCATCTGCGCCCATGCGCCGACAGAGGAGAAAGACGATGAGGTGAAAGACACTTTTTATGAACAATTAGAACGCACATACGAGCGCTGCCCCCGTCATTATATAAAAGTCGTGCTTGGCGACTTTAACGCCAGGGTGGGCAAAGAAGGTGCTTTTGGCCCTACAGTCGGAAAGTTCAGCCTACACAATGAAACTTCTCCTAACGGATTGAGGCTGATTGACTTTTCCGGTGTTCGAAACATGGTCATATCCAGCACGAGGTTCATGCATAAAAAGATACATCAAGCTACATGGCTGTCTCCTGATCGAAATACTCGCAATCAGATCGATCACGTTGTGATAGACGGACGGCATGCCTCCAGTGTTTTAGATGTGCGCACGATCCGAGGACTTAACATCGACTCGGACCATTATCTCGTTGCAGCCAAAATACGCACCCGCCTCAGCGCGGCTAAAACCAAGAAACAAAAAACACAAGGAAAGCTAGACGTCGAAAAGCTTCAATCACAACAGACTGCCAATGATTTCGCAACTCGACTCTCGCACCTGCTCTCTGAGAGCACAACTCATCCTGAAGGAATACAGGAGCAGTGGGAGCGTATCTCCAAAGCACTTCGTACTGCCGCCGAGGAAAAAATTGGTTACCGGCGGCCACGAAAAAACAACTGGTACGATGAAGAATGCCGCGTTGCAACCGAAAGAAAAGACTCTACCTACAGGGCTACGTTAAAAGCGAGCGCGACAAGAGGAGTGTGTGAACGCTACCGCGAGTTGAAAAGGGAAGCGAGACGCCTTTTCAGGAAGAAAAAAGCAGAACGGAAAGGCGTGAGTGCGAGGAGCTTGAGCTGCTAGCCACCAGGAATAACGCCCGAAGATTCTACCAAAAAATACGGCGACAGACGGAAGGTTTTAAGACCGTGGCAAACTCGTGTAGGAATGAAAACGGCGACCTTGTAACTGATGTCCAGAGAGTGCTTAGATTATGGAGTGAATACTTCTCTGCTCTCCTAAATGGAGGCAGAAATTCACCGCGCAGAGATGAAGAACCCGATCCCGCAATCGATGATGATGGAACATATGTCCCCCCGCCCGATTATGACGAAGTTAGAATAGCAATAACAAGATTGAAAAACAACAAGGCCGTGGGCGCTGATGGATTGCCTGCGGAGCTATTCAAGTTCGGCGGCGAGGAGTTGGTAAGGCGCATGCAGCAGCTTCTTAGCAAAATATGGGCGGACGAAAGCATGCCCGACGGTTGGAATCTAAGTGTTCTTTGCCAGTCCACAAGAAGGGTGATACTGCAAAATGCACCAACTATCGTGGAATCAGCCTTCTTAATATCGCATATAAGGTCCTTTCAAGTGTATTGTGCGAAAGATTGAAGCCCACCGTGGGCCGGTTGATTGGACCTTATCAGTGCGGCTTCAGACCTGGTAAATCTACCATCGACCAGACTTTCACAATGCGCCAAATCTTGGAAAAAACCCGTGAAAAGAGAATCGACACACATCACCTTTTCGTCGACGTTAAAGCAGCCTTCGACAGCACGAAAAGGAGCTGCCTATATGCCGCTATGTCTGAATTTGGTTTCCCCACAAAACTTATACGGCTGTGCAAAATGACGTTGAGCAACACCATCAGCTCAGTCAGAATTGGGAAGGACCTCTCCGAGCCGTTCGAAACTAAACGAGGTTTCAGACAGGGTGAGCCCCTATCGTGCGATTTCTTTAATTTGATGCTGGAGAAAATTATACTAACTGCAGAACTTAACCGCACTGGAACAATATACTATAAAAGCGTGCAATTACTGGCATATGCTGATGACATTGATATCATCGGCCTAAACACCCGCGCTGTTAGTTCTGCTTACTCCAAACTGGCAAAAGAAGCGGTAAAGATGGGTTTGGTGGTGAATGAAGACAAAACAAAGTACCTGCTGTCATCGAGCAAAGAGTCAGCGCATATGCGCCTTGGCAACCACGCTACTGTTGGCAGCCATAATTTCAAAATAGTAAAAGACTTCGTTTATTTGGGAACCAGCATCAACACTAGCAACAACATCAGCACTGAAATCCAGCGAAGAATCAATCTTGCCTATAAATGCTACTTTGGCCTAGGTAGGCAATTGAAAAGTAAAGTCCTCTCTCGGCGAACGAAAATCATACTCTACAAGTCACTTATCGTACCCGTCTGCTATATGGGGCAGAAGCATGGACCATGACAACAGCAGATGAAGCGGCTTTGGGAGTGTTCGAGAGAAAATTCTTCGAAAGATTTATGGACCTCTACGCGTTGGCGATGGCGAGTACCGAAGGAGATTTAATGATGAGCTGTACGAGCAATACGCAGACATCAACAAAGTCCAGCGAATTAAAACGCAGCGGCTGCGCTGACAAGGCCATGTTATGCGAATGAAAGATGATGCTCCGGCCAAGAAAGTGTTTCTATCGGAACCCGCCTATGGAAGCAGAGGTAGAGGGCGGCCCCACTCCGTTGGAAGGACCAGGTGGAAAACGATTTAAACTCCCTTGGTGTGACCAATTGGCGCCGGTTGGCGGAGCGAAGGAGCGACTGGCGCGCCTTGTTGGACGGCGATAACCGTTTAGACGGTTAAGCGCCAATTAAGTAAGTAAGTAAGTAATCGAAAGGACCAAGCATATCAAATTTTTTCCAGCTTTAGAGACAAATTGGTGTCCTCACTGGTAAGATATGATATAGAATTCAAAGTACCAACGAGTTTCAAGAAGGAAATAGAAATAGACTTTAGCACATTCCTTCTGGAGTCAGCCTCCGATTTAGAAGAGGAACCAGAAATAGAACAAAAAGTAGAAGAAGAAAAACAGGAAATTTTAACAGAGACATCAAACTCACAAACTGAAATCAACAAAATGTCACAAACAATAGTCGAATTTTTAAAGACTGCTTTATCAGTTTTGCCAGAATTCGATGGTAAAACTGAAAACTTGAATAGCTTTCTGGATGCTTTAGATATATTAGAATAAATTAAGGATACCCATGAAGCTATAGCGGTTTCAGTGATAAAAACCAAGCTGAAAGGAACAGCCAGAAATCTAATAAACACTGAAAGCACAATCGAAGCAATAAGACAAAAATTAAAAACAACAATTAAAGGTGAATCAGTTGAAGTTTTGACAGCAAAACTCCTGAATATCCAAAAGCGCAATAAAACTGCAAATCAATACACTGCTGAAATTGAAAAGCTCACAAAATCGTTGGAAGGAGCATACATATCCGACGGACTAACACCAGAGTTAGCAACCAAGTATGCTACACAATCAGCTGTGAAAGCTATGTGTAAAAACTGCTCCAACGATAAATTAAAAACAATTATGCAAGCTGGAACGTTCGCAACAATGAACGAAGCCATATCAAAATTTACTAACAGTTGCACAGAAGTAACTGGAAATACAAATTCACTACTACATATTCGCCAACAAAATTCCAATCTCCGAGGAAACTTCCGCAGGAGTTACCAAAACAATAATTATAGACGTTCTTTCAATATGTATAATAATAATAATAATAATAATAATAATAATAATAATAATAATAATAATAATAATAATAATAATAATAATAATAATAATAATAATAATAATAATAATAATAATAATAATAACAATAATAATAATAATAATAACAGACACCTAGCCATATTAGGGGACTACCTAAAAGATCGCTGGCTCACGTACGAAACAAACCAAGGTCAGAGAAAGGTGAGGATAACAGGCGGAGCAGCCCAGGGATCGGTGCTAGGTCCCGACCTCTGGAATGCTTCGTATGACAGCCTCCTTCGTTTGTACATGCCAGAGAGTGCTTTTCTTGTCGCTTTCGCAGACGACGTGGCTGCCGTAATTACAGCACGGAACTGCGAGCTGGCGCAGCTTAAATTAAACCAAGTAATGCGCAGTGTAAATAGATGGATGAGTGACCGTGGACTTCAGCTCGCGACAGCGAAAACTGAGATCGTAATCCTCACGAAGAGACGAATTCCCACCATTACGAATATGATGGTTGGAGAACAACAAGTACAAACACGCAGCTCCACGAAATACCTTGGGGTGAGGCTAGATAGCAAACTAACCTTCTCGGAACACTTTCAAGGAGCCTGTGAGAAAACTGCACGGACCATAGGATACTTAAGCCGATTAATGGCAAACACAGGCGGGCCAAGGCCATGTATAAGAAAGCTGCTTGCTTCCGCTTCGGATTCTATACTCTTGTACGGGGCAGAAATTTGGGCGGATGCAATGAAATTCCGAAAGTATCGAGCAGCTATTACTTCTGTCCAACGCAGAGGAGCGCTACGAATTGCCTCAGCTTACCGCACGGTTCTTGTTATTGCGGGAACCATACCGATACATCTTCTCGCTGAGGAGAGGAAATCAATTTACCACCTCCGAGGAGAAGTACGTAGAGATTTTGCTGCCGCGCAGGCGCGAAAAGATTCTATCCGTCGCTGGCAACAGCAATGGAGCTGCAGCACTGCAGGCAAGTGGACCAGGCAACTGATTCCCGAGCTGGAGCCATGGTTAGAACGGCCACATGGAGAGGTCGACTTCTACCTGACACAGTTTTTAAGTGGTCACGGCTACTTCCGGGAATACCTCCACAGGATGGGCAAGGTTGAAAATCCGAATTGCTTATACTGTGGGCTCATAGACGACGTACACCACACCTTTTTCGAATGCGATCACTTTGCACAGCAACGAAGAAGAGTGGAAGTAACACTAGGCGACCTATCCCCGGGCAGTGTCATCCATAAAATTACCTGCGGAAATGACAGATGGGACATGGTCTGCAGATATGCAAGGAATATTCTCCTCGCTAAACGGCAAGATGGTTGCTTAGCCCAATAACGTGAGAGTAGCCAAAGAGCTCACGTAGCGCGCTTCCGTGCCCGAAGTTATGCTAAACGCGGTCCCAGGTGCGGAAAATGCGCGGGCCGTGGGAGGTTAGGTTTTAGTGGGTAGACCATGAAGAAAAAGAAAGGGAGTCCTACACTCGGAGAGGCTCGCTGCTACAGAGAGTAGCACCGAGGCTTAAAAACCCGGTTAGTGCATAAAGCATTTCCTCCTTCCACGTAACAAAAAAAAAAAAAAAAAAAAAAAAAAATAATAACAGACAAAATAACCAAAGACGTGGTCAAAATTTCGGATCGCGAGGAAATACCCGCAATAACACCACAAATGTCCGAAATGTTACACAACAGGAAAACCAACAAACTCCACTTCAATAAATAACAAATTTTACATCTTAATAGCTACATATCTTCCAGAACAACTCTGAATGATTCCATATCAACCCTCCTAATCGATACGGGAGTGGATATTTCAATAATAAAAAAAGGGCAGATTGACAGTAATGTCACGATAAATAATTCTCAAAAAACAGATATAAGAGGAATTGGTCAAGGAATAACAGGCACTATTGGCACAGTTAAAGTTATTTTAAAAGATGATTACCTATTAATTAGACACAAATTTCACGTAGTAGAAGACACTTTCCCAATCCCATGTGATGGAATTTACGATTAGGTTTCATTAAAAAATATAATTGCATTTTGGATTATCAAATAGAAGGTGACACTCTAATAGTGAGACCATATGACTACCCAGAAAACATAATAATTCAGATGACTAACAAACCAACAATCAATAGTATTTCAATTCCCGCACGATCAGAAGTAGTTCGACAAATTCACAGAGAAAATAAAAATTCAGATTTATTAATTCTACAACAAGAATTGTCTGAACGTATTTTTATTGCAAACACACTAGCAAATTCACAACAAATATTTGTTAGAATTATAAATACAACAAATAACAAGTAAGGAAAGTTAAGTTCGGGTGTAACCGAACATTACATACTCAGCTGAGAGCTTTGGAGACAAAATAAGGGAAAATCACCATATAAGAAAATGAACCTAGGGTAACCCTGGAATGTGTTTGTATGACATGGGTATCAAATGGAAGGTATTAAAGAGTATTTTAAAAGGCAGTGGGCCATAGTTCTATAGGTGGACGCCTTTTCGAGATATCGCCATAAAGTTGGACCAGGGGTGACTCTAGAATGTGTTTGTACGATATGGGTATCAAATGAAAGGTGTTAATGAGTATTTTAAATGGGAGTGGGCCTTAGTTCATAGGTGGACGCCTTTTCGAGATATCGCCATAAAGGTGGACCAGGGGTGACTCTAAAAGTGTTTGCACGATATGGGAATCAAATGAAAGGTGTTAGTGATTATTTAAAAGGGAGTGGGCCTTAGTTCCATAGGTGGACGCCTTTTCGAAATATCGCCATAAAGGTGGACCAGGGATGACTCTGGAATGTGTTTGTACTATATGGGTATCAAATGAAAGATGTTAATGAGTATTTTAAAAGGCAGTGGGCCTTAATTCTATAGGCGGACGCCTTTTCGAGATATCGCCATAAAGGTGGACCTGGGGTGACTCTAGAATGTGTTTGTACGATATGGGTATCAAATGAAAGGTGTTAATGAGTATTTTAAATGGGAGTGGGCCTTAGTTCTATAGGTGGACACCTTTTCGAGATATCGCCATAACGGGGGACCAGGGGTGACTCTAGAATGTGTTTGCACGATATGGGAATCAAATGAAAGGTGTTAATAAGTATTTTAAAAGGAAGTGCGCCTTAGTTCTATAGGTGAACGCCTTTTCGAGACATCGCCATACAGGTGGACCAGAGGTGACTCTACAATTTGTTTGTGCGATAACACCAAGATAAATTGAGTTCAGGTAAGTACGTAAACTTAGTTTAGTAAAGATATATCGATTTTTGCTCAAGTTATCGTGTTAGCGGCCGAGCGGATGTTCAGACGGTCGACTGTGAATAAAAACTGGGCGTGGCTTCAACCGATCGCCCATTTTCACAGAAAACTTTTATCGTTATAGAAGCTTTGCCATTACCGAATTTCATAAGGATTGGTAAATTTTTGTTCAATTTATCGACTTATTAAATGTATTCTAGATAAATTAAATGAAAAAGGGCGGAGCCACGCCCATTTTGAAATTTTCTTTTATTTTCGTATTTTGTTGCACTGTATCATTACTGGAGTTTAATGTTGACATAATTTACTTATATACTGTAAAGATATTGAATTTTTTCATAAAATTTGACTTTTAAAAAATATTTTTTTTTAAAGTGGGCGTGTTCTTTATCCGATTGTACTAATTTTTATTAGGCACACATATAGTAATAGGAGTAATGTTCCTGCTAAATTTCATCATGATATCTTCAACGACTGCCAAATTACAGCTTGCAAAATTTTGAAATTACCTTCTTTTAAAAGTGGGCGGTGCCACGCCCATTGTCCAAAATTTTACTAATTTTCTATTTTGCGTCATAAGTTCAACCCAGCTACCAAGTTTCATCGTTTTATCCGACTTTGGTAATGAATTATCGCGCTTTTTCGATTTTTCGAAATTTTCGATATCGAAAAAGTGGGCGTGGCTATAGTCCGATATCGTTCATTTTAAATAGCGATCTGAGATGATTGCCCAGGAACGTACATACCAAATTTCATCAAGATATCTCAAAATTTACTCAAGTTATCGTGTTAACGGACAGACGGACGGACGGACGGGCATGGCTCAATCAAATTTTTTTTCGATACTGATGATTTTGATATATAGAAGTCTATATCTATCTCGATTACTTTATACCTGTACAACCAACCGTTATCCAATCAAAGTTAATATACTCTGTGAGCTCTGCTCAACTGAGTATAAAAATCTAATTGTTGAGGCTAAGATTAATTTAGGTCAATTCTTTGCCAGGCTTATAAAAGAAGCCGGCAATTTAGGAATTAGAAAAATACAGTTTTCCTTAGGAGACAAATTGTTTAAAGATAATTATGCCCGGGTAGACACATTTAAAGAAATTGGTACCAAAGTTCTCAAAAATATAATTGTAGCATTAACTCCAGACGTTATGCACGTGACAAATAATGTAAAAATTTAAGAAATTCTTCACAAATTTCATGACGATCCTGTTTTTGGTGGCCACCCAGGAATAAATCTCATGACAAATAAAATAAAACAAAAATACTATTGGAAAGGAATGAAAAACGACATCAGAAAATATATCAAAAAATGCACTCATTGCAATAAAAATAAAATAATAAAAAACTTGAAAGAACCTATGATTATAACCGAAACGCCCACAAAAGCGTGAGACACAGTACAAACAGATACGATAGGCCCTCTTCCCAGGTCGGAAAATGAAAATGAATATGCAGTTACTATAGTATGTGACTTAACTAAGTATTTAGTTGTAATACCAATACCCAGAAAACACGCAAACACAATAGCCAAAGCTATATTAGAAAATTTTATCCTAGTTTACGGTTGCAAGAAGACAATTATAACAGATATGGGAAGCGAATATAAAAATAGCTTATTTGAAGAATTATGCAAACTTCTAAAAATAAACCATAAAACGTCAACACCTTACCACCATCAAACTTTAGGCACAGTTGAACGTAGTCATAGAACATTCAAGGTCAATTGACAAAAATGATTGGGATGAATATCTTAAATATTTTGCGTATTGTTACAATACTACCCCATCTACGGTTCATAATTATTGTCCATACGAATTAGGATTTACCAAAAAACCCCAGACTTACGAATTTTTAAGAGAAAACATAGTAAGCCCATTTTAAAATTATGAGGTTTACGACAAAGAAGTTAAGTATAGGTTACAAATAGCGCAAGATAGAGCATAGAAATTAGTAAAACAGGCTAAAGAAAAACAAAAGATTGGTTATGATAAAAATATTCACTATAAGGAAATAAATATAGGAGATGGTAGTGTTAGTAAAAAATGAATCAGGACATAAGTTAGATAATAGATATAAAGGGCCCTTTAGAGTAGAAAAGATCGGCAGAAACAATAATTTTACTCTAATTCCATATAAAGTAGAAAATATCGATAGTAAAAATAATGACACTTTAATCCCATTAGAATAGGAAATGAGGATAAACAAAAATTGCCCAGTAACATAGAGAATAGCAATATCATAAATAATAAGAAAATAGTAATTCACAAAAACTGACTTAAATTAATAGAATAAGTAAATTTTCAACCTACAAACATAAAATATAAAATATAGAATTAGTTTATACTAGAATGCTCATGCATCCTCCAAATGCATAAGCATTCTAAAAAAGGGAGATGTAGTGTAAACAGCCAACAATTTAAGGTCTAAATGTTCATCAACACATAAAAAAGCATCTTCAATTCTTGCTGACATAGCCATTCACACGATTTAATACAGGTGTGTGTACAACACACAACCAAACAAATTTGCATTCAAGCAAATTTGCGAACGTTGCATTTCCCACAGAAGTCACAACTCAACACAGGTGTGTAGGTACATATTTTGTATCAAGTTATATGTAGGTATGTAAGTATGTATGCTTAAGGTAAATATGTATGTAAGTATGTATGCTTAAATGTAAATATGTATGTAAGAACATGTTAGAATAATTTTGTATAAATAAGCTGACAAAATTTAAATAAAAGAGCAATTAATCATTGAGCTTTGATCACTCACAACTAAGTCTATTTCAAACCTTTTATACCATCTCACCAGGCGCCTGATGACATCGATCGAGACCAAAACCATGTAAGTTCTTTAATTGTTTTTTGCATAACATTTTTTTATAGTATACATACTATCGCTACACACTTCTACGTGCATAATATATACATGCCGCAAGATACATTTTGGTATATAAGGGGGTCCGCTTAGCATTCGGTATCACAAAAATCGAAAGTCGCGGTCTTAGTGTTGCTTTGCCAAAAGCAGTGAAACAAAGTGAAGTTTATATTAAAAGTGTATAGTGCTGAAAAATAAAGTTTGTTAAAAAGTTTTATTTTAGCAAGTGCGGGTTCCACGCAAAGTGTCGCGCGAAGTGCGAGTGAACGACCAAGTCCCTGGGAATTTTCCCCAGGACCATCAAAATCCTGGAACCAGGAAGAAACACAACCCGGTTGGAGATCAGTTTCCTTTTTCCCCTATATTGTTGATTTTTCGGTAGGTAGGTAGGTTGAACTGGCCGGGCCATGAGGACCTCACATAGACTGATTGAGTCCGTAGTGTTATCAGAAGTTTGTTTTAACGACCAAACTGAAAAACCCTATCAAAAACCAGGACCTATGTTATAAAATAACTCCGTCGTCTTGGCAAATACTAGAAGCTTCCTAGGACTTAAGCCTGCTGCTTCTAGATCTGACAGCTGTATCACTCCTAATAGCTGGAGTCTTAGCCTGGCAAGTGCAGGGGACGAGCACAGAACGTGCTCGATCGTTTTCTCCTCCGACCCGCACTTCCTACATCTGCTGTCACTGACCAAGCCTAATTTAAAGGCATGTAACGCCAGAAGGCAGTGTCCAGTCAGAATACCCGTCATGAGTCTACAGTCCTCTCTTTTTAATGATAGAAGCAACTGTGTTAGTCTAAGGTTGTAAGACCTACACATAATCTTCGACACTTTACAGCCCCGCGCTTGAACCCACGCCTTTCGCGCTTGGTCGATCATGTGCACCTCTCACCTTCGCTTAATCTCGCCCAATCTAATTGGGACATCTACGGAGCAAGCTAGTTCGTCCGCTTTTTCATTCCCATCTATTCCCATATGCCCTGGGACACAATATAGATGTATGCTTCTCCCTGTTCCGATTCTCTCTAGAGACTGCTTATACTCTAACACGCATTTAGATGCTGTGCTATGCGAGATTATTGCCTTAATTGCTGTTTGACTGTCAATATAAAAGTTAACACGGTTGCAGCTTTAGCTATTCTCTTCCAGGGTTTCTACTGCTTTGGTTATGGCTAATATTTCCGCTTGGAAAACGCTACAGTAATCCGGCAGCCTGTAGGATCTGCTTATTTCCGGATCAGCGCTGTATACCGCAGACCCTACTCTTTCCACTACTTTGGAACCATCGGTGTACACATGTATCGCCTCGTCCGCCATTCGCGCACCCTTGCGCCAACCGTCCACCTCTATTGTGGCCTTAAGATCTCCCTCGAAGCGCAGATAGGGAATCATGTAGTCCGTTCGTCTTGTGATTGATGACGATATACTACTATGGCCATATGGTCGGCGCTCAAGCTGCCCCGAAGCACCGAGCCTGGTTGAGGTCGTTAACGCTTTGTTCTTTGCTACCAGGTCTACAGGTGGGATGTGCAGAATGGCATACAGTGCAGCCATCGGGGTTGTTTTCAGGGCTCCCGTAATGCTAAGCATCGATAGTCTGCATACCCCTCTAATTTTTTGATGTTTTTTTTTGTGTGGCTTTCCATTAAACAAAAACTCCATAGTATAGAATAGGGCTTACAATCGCTGCAAAAACCCAATGAGAAAGAGAGGGCGATAGGCCCCACGTACACCCCAGCGTTCTTTTACATGCATAGAGTGCCGTTGAGGCCTTCTCCACGTTGAGCTTCCATGACAGCTTACTGTCTAAGATGATTCCTATATATTTTGTGCAAGGTTTCTCTTGTAAGGTCCCTCCTCCTAACTTAGGCCTGGTCCGATTTGGGACCTTGTACCTCTTTGTAAACAAGACTATATCCGTCTTCTCCGCATTGACTTTCAATCCGACATTAGATGCCCAGGTATGAATATCCCGAAGCGCCCGATCCATCAAAGAAGTAATCGTTGGAAGGCACTTTCCACTTATGACAGTTGCAACGTCATCTGCGTAAGTTTTACGGGTCCCTCATCGAATTGCCTGAGCAGTTGGTTGATGACCAGCGTCCACAGCAGAGGTGATAGCACCCCTCCCTGCGGCGTGCCCCTGTCCACTGATTTCGTGGCCTCGTACAATCCCCATTGTGATGTAATCTTGCTGCAATTTAACATGCAGCCGATCCATCTGATTAAGGCAGGATGTACTTTAATGTAATTAAGACCATCCATAATCGCCCATTTTGCAACATTATTGAAAGCCCCGGCAATGTCCAAGAGGACTCCTAGAGCATACTCCTTATATTCCAGGGATTTCTCTATGCTTATTACCACCCTATGCAATGCGGTGTCTACCGACTTGCCTTTGGTGTACGCATGCTGTGTTGTGGAGAGCAGCTTTTCATCCACGTTGGACTTTATGTACACATCTATCAGCCTCTCAAAGGTTTTGAGCAGAAATGATGTCAAGCTAATTGGTCTATAGTCTTTGGGATACACTTGGTAGAAAAGCTACCGAGAAGTTCTCCAAGAGTGCGGTACATGATTCAGTCGTATGCAGCCATCGAATATTATTTTAAGCCATTCCACGACCGCCCTACTTGAGACTTGTAGCATGGCCGAGAATATACCATCTGGGCCCGGCGATTTAAGCTTAGAAAACGTCTTCACTGCCCACTCGATCTTGGTATCGGTCACCAAGCCCGGCACTACTATCTCCGTGATCGAAGTGTGAGTGATGTATGCTGGCTCTTCTAAACCGTCTCCCGATGGGAAATGTGTATCGAGAAGCACCTCAAGGGATTCCTCACTATTACGTGACCATTCCCCGTTGTCTTTCTTTATTAGTCCCTGGACTATGTTTCCCTTTGCTAGGACTTTCATCAACCGTGCAGTTTCGCTGGAGCACTCTATGTCCGTACAGAAACTTTTCCGTGAGTTTCTCTTCACCCTGGAAATTTCACGCTTGTAGATCCTCAGTAGATCCCTGTACTCGTCCCGACACGCTTCGCTTTCCGCGGTATTTGCGAGCATTTCTTTTACCTGTCTTCTTAGAAGACTCATCTCATTGCTCCACCATGGCGGCTTTGCTTTTCCTTTGAATCTTCTTAGAGGGCAAGCTTTGTTATACGCAGTCATAAGCGTCCTTGTTAGGAATTCATTCGACTCCTCCAGTTCCTCTACATTAGCAACCTCTTTGGGTTGTCCCAGTTTTTTTCTACATGTTTCTGGAATTTAGTCCAGTTCGTTGACCTAGGGTTTCTAAAG
The DNA here is from genome assembly GCF_040869045.1 of Eurosta solidaginis. Taxonomy (NCBI): domain Eukaryota; kingdom Metazoa; phylum Arthropoda; class Insecta; order Diptera; family Tephritidae; genus Eurosta; species Eurosta solidaginis. The sequence goes on from NC_090321.1 coordinate 111,912,290, forward strand.
ATTCCTCTCTTCTCTACCCTCTTTAGGGGGATGCTGAGGCTGATATACGCATGGTCGGAGAAGGGTGGTCTATCAAGAACCATCCAATAGTACCTTGATATATCACGCTCGGAGCTCAATGTAATATCCAGAACATTGCCGGATGTTGGACCAATGTATGTAAGAACATTTCCCCTGTTGGCTATCTGCAAATTGGTTTGCAGGATGTTACAAAATAGGGATTCGCCTTTCTCGTTCGTATCTGCCCCTCCCACGCATTGTGGTGCGCATTTGCATCTGCGCCTATGACCAACCACCCTTTCGCCCTTCCTCCTGTACTAGCCTTTTGCACTCCATCGGTGGAACCTCCGCAGCATGGGCCATGTAGCAATACGTCAGGATAAATGCCTGCTTATTCTTTTGCTCGACGGCCACCGCTACGAGATCTTCAGTGGTGTAATTAGGCAGCATATATGGATGCAGCTGTTTCCTTACCATTACTACAGCTCGCACCCGTCCTTCCGTTTGCGCGTAGTAAACGCCAAAACCGCGCGCGCTAAGTCCAGAAACCTTTCTTCCCGATGAGAGCTACGGCTCCTGGATCAGCGCCACGTCAAACGAACCCTCCTCAAGGGTTAAGAGGAGTTCGCTCGACGCCACTTTACTGTGTTGGAGGTTTATCTGTAGAACTCGCAGCACCATTGGGCTGTTTGTCCCTGTGGTGATTGAAACCACGTTTTAATTTATAAAAACTTTAAACTATATTTATTAATACGCCTTTATGTATGCGTCTATTTTATTTTTTATATTTCACAACAATCAAAATTTTTGAAAATTGAAAAATCAATATTGAAACTTAAAATATTGATAATACATTTAAAAATTACACAGTTCCAAGTAACTAAAATACAAAGTTAAATAAAAATAATAAGAACCCTACATTACTCCCCCTTCAAGAAGATTTATCATTAAACAAATTGAATGTAACTCTCTTTTTATGAAAATTCTTGGTGTTGTTTGTGTCTGTTGTTTCAATTATTGCAGGTTTCAATCTATCAATAGGAATAGTTTTAATATTATTATCTCTTTCAAGTTTAAAACATTTTTGGTCTTTTTCCACAATTTTGTAAAGTCCTTCATATGGTTGTTGTAATGAATGTTTATTAATGACTCGAACAAATGCAAATTTACAAGTTTGAAGATCTTTTGGAACGCAAATTCCAGTATCAGAATCTTTATGATGACTTAAATTTGATCTAACATTTCGAAAATGTTCACGTAAATCACTTAAAATTTCAGTTGATGAGAAATTTTTAGCTGATGGCACAACAAGTTCCCCTGGCAAACGTAAATTTTGACCGAAACCATTTCCGCTGGTGTAACCGAAATATCTTCTTTGTAAATAGATCGCAAACCAAGTAATATGACAGGTAACTCATCATACCAATTATTTGTGTCCTCTCTAGCTATTATAGTAGTTTTTAATTGTCTATGAAACCTTTCAAGCATTCCATTTCCTTGAGGGTGATATGCGGATGTTGTAATTTGGTGAGTAATTTAGTTAACTCTGTAAACAATTTCAATGTAAATTGGCTACCTTGATCAGTTGTTATCTTTAACGGAACTCCAAACTGAGAAATATATTCTCTAAAAAACTTATTTGCACCTGTAGTTGCTGAAATATATTTTAATGCATATGCCTCAGGCCAACGGGTAAATCTTTCAATAATCGTTAAAATATAGCGATGTCCTTTTGAAATAGGTAATGGTCCAACTATATCTAAATGGATGTGTTCAAATCTATTCTTGGGAATTTAAATTTTGACAACAGGGGATTTTGTATGACGATAAATTTTAGACTTCTGACAATTAAGACACTCTTTTGACCAAACATTAATATCCTTATTCATATTAGGCCAATAATATTTTTGAACTATGAGCCGTCGTGTAGCTCTAGTACCCGGATGTGCCATTCCATGTAAAATATCAAATACTGTCTTTCGCAAATTACTCGGTACAAATGGCCTAGGAGTTTCTCTTGAAATTTCACACCAAGCATTAAAATTTAAAATGGGAATATTAATTAACGTTAAATTTAGATATTGAGAATCAGATACAAGTTGATTTAAGTCATCATCTTTTTGTTGATCAGTTTGTAAAATTTTAAAACTCAGTTCTGTATTATATATTGCATTAACCTCAAAAGCTCTAGATAGCGTATCTGCTACAACATTGGATTCTCCTTTAATGTATTGTATGTCATCAGTAAATTGTGCTATAAATTCCAAGTGTCTCGTTTGTCTAGGACTTCGTTCTGTTTTTGAATTTAAAGCAGTTTAAGCAAAGGTTTATGGTCCGTATAAACTGTAAATTGTCGTCCTTCCAAAAGATATCTGAAATGTTTTATATTTAAATAAATCGCCAATAATTCCCTATCAAAAGCACTATACTTAATTTCAGTTTGAGACAGTTTTTTAGAAGAGAATGCAATGGGCTCAATTTTATTATTGTAATTTTGTTGTATAACGCCCCCAATCGCTGTGTTAGATGCATCAACTCTTAAAGATAATTTAGCATCTTTGTTAAAATGATTTAACAATATCGTAGATGCAAATTTATCTATAATGCATTCAAAAGCTTCATTCGAATTCTCGTCCCATACCAAAGTTTTGTCACGTTTCTTATTTACTTTGTTAATTAGATCATAAATTTTGTTTGTGAATTCGGCTAGTTTTGGAATGTATCTATGATAATAATTTACCATACCAATAAATTTCTGTGCCTGCTTAACTGATTTTGGACGTTCGAAATTGCGAATAGCTGATACCTTTTCATCAGAAGGTCGAATACCTGTTCCAGAAATGTTATGTCCTAAAAAATCTACATTTGTTACACCAAAAGTACATTTACTTGGTTTAATGTTTAAACCGTACTCTGTAAGGCGTTGAAAAAGGATACGTAAATCTTTTAAATGTTGTTCTTCGTCTTTACTTGCAATATGTAAGTCGTCGATGTAAGCATATACAAAATCTAAGTCACCTACTACCTCATTTATAAATCTTTGAAAGGTTTGTGCAGAATTTCTAAGTCCGAAAGGCATTCTCATGAATTCAAACATACCGAAAGGAGTTGTAATAGCAGTTTTATAAATATCTTCTTCAGCCATAAGAATTTGGTGATATGCCCTAACTAAATCTAATTTTGAAAATATATTTTTATTACGAAGGTTCATATTCAAATCTTGAATATGAGGTATGGGATAACGATCGGGAACAGTTACAATATTCAATCTTCTAAAATCACCACATGGACGCCAATCATTCAACTCTTTTTTAGGTACAAGGTGAAGTGGTGATGCTACTGAAGAATTTGAAGGCCGACAAATGCCTATTTTCACTAAGAAATCAAACTCCGTTTTCGCGACTTTGTATTTTACCGGATCTAAGCGCCTGGGCTTAGAAAATGGAAGACTACCTTCTGTTACAAGTCGATGCACTGTTGTATGTTTAACAGGTTTAGTATAATGTGGCTCTGAAATAAGTGACGGAAACTCTTTTAATAATTTTGTAAATTTATTGTCAACCACAAATAATTTGGGTAATGGAATATCACAAAAGTAAGATACTGTCTTAACTGAGAGATTGGTTAATGGACCTACTAAACGTTTATGTTTAATGTCTATAAGAAGACCATATTTACAAAGAAAATCAGCGCCAATTATTGGCTTGGCTATATCCGCAATCAAAAATGTAAAGGGAAATTCACGTCTTAAACCCAAATTTACGTTTAAAAGCCTTTTCCCGTAAGTGGCAATTGTTGAGCCATTAGCTGCAGTGAGAATTATGTCGGAACGTTTCGTATGAGAAAATTTAGACGCGGGTAATACCGAAATTTCTGCTCCACTATCAATTAAAAAATTTTGTTTTTCTCTATCAAAAATAAATAAGCGACGCGTCGAAAATTCTAAATTTCCGTTGTTCGTCGCTGCAACAACGGAAGAATTTAGTTTGTTGAATCTTTGTTTTTGTTATAAGAACATGGTTTTTCACAACTTCTAGCATTATTTCCAAATTTGTAGTGAAATCTACACAACCAATTTGGATTATTACGTGAGTTAGAACGATGCCTAAAAGAATTTCTAAAATTATTCCTAGAATTAGAACGCGACCTAGATTTATTCCGATACACTTCTGTTTTAATTTCTGCTAACTCCAAAGAAAGTTTCTGAAAACTTTCACACATTAAAGAAGTGGTTTTAACTAGATTTTCAATAACTGAATTTTGAGCTTTTGTATCTGATATTGTATTTACTGAGAAAACTTCTTTTTTATTCATAAATTCAAAAATGTTATCCGCTAATTTTACTAAATCATTAATATTATTGGAACTTGAGCCAGCTAAAATTGCATTTAAATTTTTGGGAAGTTTTCTCAACCAAATTCTCTTTAAAATATTTTCACTAAAATTTAAACCGGCTAACAAAATTAATAACCGATAAAATTCGGAGGGCTTGCGATCACCCATTTCAGAATCATTTAAGATTTTGTCAAGTTTTGAATTTTCACTAAGAGAATGTCTTTCTATTAAAACTTTTTTGAGTTCACTAAACTTGTTAGTGAGGGGAGGGTTTTGGATAAAATCTAAAATTGTTACTATTACGTCTTGTAGAAGTGCTGTTATAATGTGTTCGTATTTGGTATTCTCTTGAGTTATATTTTTGGTGCTAAATTGTGTTTCAGCGTGTATAAACCACGCTTCTAGACTACTAGTCCAAAATTGTGGAAGTTTGACAGATGTAGCACAAATTTCAGAATTATTTTTATTTGCATATGGATTTACTAATTCTTCTTGAGAAGAATTATTCTGTAAATCAATAAGCGAATCAATTAAATTTTGTGTGAGTGTAGAAGTGTGTGTATTGTGTCGTGGAGAATGAAACATTTTAACTAAATTGAAGAAGGAGTTTACAAATTTAGTAAAATATTAAATATCAATATTAAAAATATTTATATTTTATAATAACTATTTAAATAAACAATATATATATATTTTAGTATACATACATAAAAGATGATATTTTTATTCAAATACTTGCGAATATTTAGTTTGTTGCCGTAACTGATACTTCCTGTTGCTACTTCTTCTCCATTAAGTTATTCGAGGATAATAATTGCTTTTGTTGTTTTTTAAATGTTTGAAGGTTCTACCTATGAATGATGATGATGTACGGTAGCAATTGTTTGAAATTTGTTCGATGATAATGTTTTGAGGCCACTTGAGTACTTTTAAATTGTGTTGGCTGTTGATAATTTCACAGTGGAATTTGTTGATGTTACGCTTTAGCTTATTGGATCGAAGTAACTGTCAAATAAATCTTCCAACTCCTTATCTTCTGGCTTTAATTCCTCAATATCTCGCAATACTTCAGCTAAACAATCTCTTTATTTACTTCATATAGTATTCAAGGTTTATAAATCATATTTTTATTCTATATACTTTCAATTTAACCTCTTCTTCCCTTAAAGCTGCCATATTTTGCTCACGCGTCTCTGGATCTTCATCTTTATGTGTAGTTGAGTGTAACCGTAGCTACGAAGCCAAACAAAAGGTTAAGGGACAAAACTTACATCTGTGTATATTATCACCCAGATGTAGACGTAAATGCGGATTCAGTGCACTTGTTTGTAGTATTTGCATTTATATGGTTTTTCACCGGTATGAGTACGCATATGCTGGTTTAAATACGCAGCATATATAAATCGCTTATCATAAAGATCACATTTTTGGCCTTTTTACCGCTATGATATGATTTATGTCTATTTAAAACCGACTTTGCTTTAAAATTTTTTCCACAAATATCGCACTGGTATTGGTATTGTTCGTTCTTGTCACGTATGTTTTTGTATCTTATTATCTTGTTGTGATCCAAGGTTGGATTTTTGGGTGCTGCCACAACGACTTTAAAAGCATGATTTGTTACTTTATCGCACACACATCAAAAATGTTTATTTTTTTTATTTAATTATTAGCTCCTGGCAGGATCGCCAGTGTGGTGATTGAAACCACGTTTTAATTTATAAAAACTTTAAACTATATTTATTAATACGCCTTTATGTATGCGTCTATTTTATTTTTTATTTTTCACAACAATCAAAATTTTTGAAAAATTGAAAAATCAATATTGAAACTTAAATTATTGATAATACATTTAAAAACTACAAAGTTCAAAGTAATTAAACACAAAGTTAAATAAAAAGAATAAGCACCCTACAGTCCCCCTCCAGCGCCTTCGTCTTGACGTCGTCGTCCTCCCCTTGCCCTTTTGGTTTAAAGTATTCGAGGCCCCTTTCAGCCTTTCGTGACTGTTGTGCCGGGTGTTCCTTTGTGCGAGTCACAGCACCATTTAGCGGTTGGCCTCTTCTAGCACGTTCGTGGTGACGTCGGGGACCTCCACCTGTCTTTTTTCCCTTAGGCTTTTGAGGTCCTTTTCGACTTCGCCCACCTCTAGCGTGTTGGGGTTCTTATCCTCGGGACTTCTTTTCCTGAGTCACGTGTAGATTTTGCCAGTGCCAAAGGACATTTTGCCAAGCTGCGTGCACAAAATATCCTCCGCCTGCTTGTTTATTTGGAAGATGTAGATCTAACCATCCTCGGTAGGCCGAGATACAGTAAGTACCTTCCAATCCTGTGTCGGTATGTTCGGATTCTGATTCTGCAGAAGTCGCAGTGTATCCTCCGACTTCATCACGCATGGTGGGGATTTGCGCTTTATCCACCACCTTAAACCGCGCGTTCGTGCCTTGCCTTTGGAGGTTTGGAACCACTCCCTCCAGCCACCGCAAGCTCGCGACGTTGTCGCACTCTATCATCTTCACACCATTATACCATCCCCCGAATCAAAGGTTAGAAGGGGCTTACTTGGTTGTTCCCGCATCATCTTAATCACTAAGCTGATAAGCTCCCTTTCCACAGATCTGCACGTTTCAGTAGTCATTTGTCCGAAAGGTCTGCTACGATCAACCAGCGCCACAGTCAGTGACTGCTTTGCCACCTCACTCATCTTCTCGGGAAAAGTAGGAGTCTTAGTGTTATCTCCCTTTGGCACCTCCGAGAAAGCCGGAGTATTAGCGTTAATTCCCTTTAGCGCCTCCGAGAAAGCCGGAGTCTTAGCGTTATCTCCCTTTGGCTTATCTCCTACTTCCGTAATTTGAACTTCCCTCTGACTCGCAGATTTCGAGGTAGTTGCTACCTCGCTATTGGAGCCCATCTGTCTTACAGCTCTGGCCTACTTGTCTTGTCTATGCGACTGCCCTGCCTCGCGGCTCTAGGACTGGATCCTTTCTGCCTCTTTAAAGCAGGCTTGTCGCCTTCCGCCGAACGTTGCCTCGTCATTCTGCCATTGGACGCTTCTTCCTCCTCGTACCGGTTGCAGAACCGATGGTTTCTCGCAGCAAACCTTTTGAACTGCCTTCGACCTACTTCTGATTTTTCGGTAAGTAAAATGTAATTTTTTTAGTGATTTTTATATGTGAAGTGAAAAATTCTTTTTGATTCCTTTTTTTTTGTTAAATTTTTTTATAACGTTGTGCAGGCTTGATAATTTTAACGCAGTGAAATAAATGCAATTACAAAAAAAAAAAAACACTTCTAGTATGTGGTTACTTTTGAATAAAAAGTGAATTAAAAATCAAAATTTTTTTTATAAAAATGTATGTGAAATCGTCTGTTTTGTTTCTTTTTGATTATGTTGCATCGTCTTATTTGCATATTCTTGCATTTATGAACCGACTATGTATTTGTGTGCTTATGATTTCAGTGTTAATGTGGTGTGTGTTCTTCTATTTTTGCCAGGAACGAGAAGCAGTCGTAGGCCGCGACTTAGAAAAATTTCAAAGAAGACTAAAACTGCCCAGAAGGTTTAAAGCACGACGTCCACCAGCACGGAGAAAAGCTCACAAAACATTTTAAAGGGGGTAGTAATAAAGCGGCAAAATTCACGGAGATACACGCAACACAACACGACTACTTTTTCCAACAAATTGCGCCAACACGGAATCACATCTACACAAACGGAATTCATCATTCGCATACACAAACACAAAGTTGGTAAGAAAAAATTTACACGAATACACGCACACGTACACATTTCCACAACACAATTGAGGCCACATTGTTGGTTAGACACGTCAACATTAACTCAACTTTTCACGACCACGCAACACGTAACTTTCGCATTTGACATAGTTTATAAGGCGCAAGCAACCTAGCGCCAGCAGCACTTGGCAACATATAGCTAGCTACACGAAACGCCACACATTTTTGTCGGCAACTTTCGATCAGCATCCAAAAGGAGACAGAGCACATCACGGAGAACCCACCACACCGGCTCTCAGTAATCTTCATATCCAAAATAAATCAGCGGCTGTCACCAGTGTTGCCAGGTTAGCCTTTTCGAGGCTAGATTTAGCCTCTTTTTTGCCTTTAGCCTCGAAATTTTGGATTTAGCTTCGTGACTTTTTTCTAGCCTTTTTTACTCCGAAAGCATTTTTAATAATTTCTAAAATAAAATAATTTCAATAGTTCCTGTGAACACCTTGTACATAAGCACCGCCTGGAATGTGTTATAATCTTTAGTTATGCGTAGAAACCCTGTGACAATGTTGACGTCATTATTTACTATACAGTTTGGCAGCTTAAATAGAGGTCACGTTGCGAATAGAGTGGAAGGCAGTGGACTAGGCAGTCGAATGTCATATAATGAAGGAATGGTGTTCGGAGTTTTTTCAAAGTTAAAAAAAAAAATGATAAAAGCTTTAATATAAATAAAATTATGGTTTTAATAACAACAAAAATGCCTTATATATTCTATATACATAAATTCGTAAGGATTATCTTACTTTAAAATTTGAGTTAAATAACCTAAATTTTTTTTTGAAACTGAGTCGAGAACTGTGCGTGTGAATGTGCGAATTTTCACCGATCAGCTGTTAGTTGCGCTACTTGGTAAAATTTGCAATGGTTGACGTTTTGCTTTCGGCGAAATATAATCATACATATGTAAATACGTTCGTTTATTTCGATTTGTGTCAAGCTGCTGGAGAAAAAATGGAAAGGTAAGTTAAATACTTATATTTGACTAATTTTAGTGTAATTAAATTATCATTTTTATTAATTCAATATAGATATTTAAAAAGGCTGCCGAATTCGGTTTTACAAAGGGCAGCCAGCAGTAATGGAGCGCCTGCAAATGAAACAGCTGAATTCTGCCCATTTAGCACGTATGATGCATGTAATTCTTTCAAATTTTACTTTACTATTATATTATAATTATTATTACAGCAAATCCAAACGAGATTACTGTCACCAAAGTGAGACATCAAGTGACAGCGATAGTTTCAAATCGGAAGTTGAAGAACCTCGTAACAAAAAGAAAATATATGTGAATAATTGGTAACATCAAACATTGCCGTTGTTTTCAATATATATTTATGTATATGTATTTGTGCTCTTAAAAAATGTCAGGCTTCAGTGGCTCATTTTAAGGGATAACTCCTTAAGTTGCAAGTATTGCTTATGCAAACTACAGCCGAAACTTTCTGGCCTTATTTCACATGCGAACAGAAATAAGCACATAGACGCATTAGCGCCATTTAAAACTGGATGCCAACCAATGGTCCCCTTCAAACCGGCAAGAATAATCGTCGATACCAAACGAGCCGATTTACGCAACGCAATTCACACTTCAATTCGTTCCGTCGATCATTTAACTATGATGCAGAAAAGTACATTTTTGGATAGCGAGCAACTTGCAACTAGGAAGAACAAAGTGCAGTGCCTTAATAACACTGGTCGACGGCCAAAATTTACCAGAGACGCCGTTATGAAATTCGTACGTAAAACCACCTCCTGATTTCGAAAATCGAGTTCATTTTTGATTCTATGGTACCGTTTTTGAGATATTTGCAATTTACCGTTATTCGAAAAAACCAAAAAGATGGCTCCCTTTAATTACGTATATCTCACGAACGGGTCAAGCAATTGAAAATAAGTTTACAGAATCGGAAAGACGATCGATGAAATTTGCTATAAATGCATCATACATTGTTTTTTGCTCAACCATATAGTTTTCGAGATATTAGCTCATCATTTCAGATTTTTGTTTTTTTTTTATGAAAAAATATGAAAAAAATTAATTTTTGCGAGGGCAGCATTCCAAAACCACAACTTTTTTCCAAATATTTTTTATTTACGTAAAGCTCTGTTTAATTAGAAAAAAGATAGGATATCATCGAAGAAAATCGATGCAAAACTACGTAAGTTATAAGCGATCAAATAAAAATACCTAGGTTGCGCAACTTCAATGTATGTATACATACGTATATTAAAGGTATAAAGTGCAAATGGGATATTATCCGGATAAACGAATAACACCATAACAATGTTAATACTTTTTCTTTAAATAAATCAAATAGTACTTTTAATACTCGAATTGTTTTATAGTAGGTAGAGTGGTTGCATCGAAAGGAAGAGTAGTTGGGTTCGAAAGCTGCTGTAGGCATGTAGTTATAAACATGTATTTCCGTCACTTATGGGTAAGTATGCAGGTAGATTTTCAAAATTATAAGACACAGAAAATTGTTAAAGCCTACATCTAAAGCAGGTTGTATTTTCTTTTCCCGGCTTCGTATAAAAAGGAACCTTTCTGTCTAGGTAAGATTTGATTTTTTAAATTTTATTCTTGTTCCGAGTATAAATATGAGTTAATGCGCCTTGAAACTTCATAACATCTGAAAGGCTCGCCGGAGATAGTTCAGTTCATAAGTCAAATTTCAAAACCGTGATTTAGTAAAAAAAATAAAATGAGTAAAAGGACGCGAGAATTTGAGTGTAATAACGATCCAGATATGTTCTGTTTCATGTGTGGCCAATATACTATCATAAGGCGACGACGAGTGTTCTCAGATCATATCAAAACTTTATACTCCAAGTATTTTGGCATTGAGCCTAAAAATGCTGAAAAACCATGGACACCGAACACTTTGTGTACATCGTGTCGAGTAGAATTGATTCAGTCGGAATCCGGACAACAAATAAAATTTGATACACCAATGATATGGAGAGAACCTACTTGCCATTCAATAGGGTGTTATATTTGTCAAACAAAAGTACTTGGCGTTGGAAGATCAAGAAGAGTAACCTATGCCAGCGTACCTACAGTGACATTACCAGTACTACATTCAACGGCAGTTGCGGATCCAGTTCCATTGTCAACAGTAGCATCTGAGTGCGGGGAATCAAGTTGTATTGAATTTTGCATGGGAAAGGAGAGAAACGTTCTATCACAAGCACAACTTAATGATTGGATAAGAGATTTGGAACTACCCAAGGAAAAGGCCGAGATCCACACTTCTCGTATGTAACAATTTAAATTTGTATCATCCGATGTTAAGGTGATATATTGTAGAACTCGTCACGAACCATTTTCCAAACACTATACCAAGAAAGACAGTATATGCTACTGCAACGACATTCCTGGTTTATTCAAAGAGTTTGGTCAAATATATGATTCAAAAGAGTGGCGATTGTTCATAGACAGCAATAAACTGAGTTTGGTGGCTGTATTATTGCATATTGGTAAAAAAAAAAGCCTTCTATCCCAATCGCACATGCAGTAAATACAAAGGAATCCTACGAGGAAATCCAAAAACTAATCAAACTTATCAAATATGAAGAGCATGATTGGAAAATGTGTTCTGATCTCAAAGTCGTTGCAATGCTATGCGGTCTACAAAGTGGCTACACCAAGCACTGCTGCTTCCTCTGCAAATGGGATAGCCGAGCTCGTAAGGACCACTACGTCAGAAAGGATTGGCCGGAATGAGTTGAGTTTTCCGTTGGTGTGGATAACATCAAATACACCCCTCTTGTCAAGAAAGAGAAAATCATACTTCCACCCTTGCACATCAAGCTCGGTCTCATTAAAAACTTTGTTAAGGCTTTGGACAAAGAAGGCGAAGCATTCGACTATTTGAAAACAATTGTTCCAGATATTTCTCAAGCCAAGATAAAGGATGGTATTTTTGTCGGACCACAAATAAAAAAGTTGATCAACAATAATCAATTCAAAGGACTACTCTCATCAGTTGAGGCAGCAGCGTGGGAATCCTTTGAAAACGTCGTTGCTTCTTTTCTCGGTAGACACAAAAGCCCTAACTACGAACAGATAGTGAACGACTTAATCAATAATTATGCGAAAATGGGTAAATATTAAAGGCTTATTAAAATTAATTTCCCAAAATTCTATAACTTGTTTACCTAACTAATATTTTCTTTCCAGGCGTAAATATGTCGTTAAAAATTCACTTTCTGCACTCACATTTGAGCTTTTTTCCGGCAAATCTTGGCGACGAAAGTGACGAACATGGCGAAAGGTTTCATCAGATTCTGGGACGTCGCAATGATGGGTGATTACTGCTGGTTTCTCATAAGAGAAACCGATCCTAAACTGAATAAGTGTCAAATTCGAACACATAATTATTTCGACTACATAGTAAAATAAAATTAAGATAAAGATTGTTAGAATATAGTACAAACATAAATAAATTTAAAAAAAAAAGTTAAATATATGGGTAATTTCATTCATAAATTGAACTTTTAACTAAATAGAAACAGAGCATAGCTAGATATTTCACTCTTCTTTATACCATACATACGTTTTGAGGTATACGTTGAAATTGCGCAACCTGGGTATTTTTATTTGATCGCTTATAGCTTACGTAGTTTTGCATCGATTTTTTTCGATGATAGCTTATCTTTTTTCTAATTAAACAGAGCTATACGTAAGTAAAAAATATTTGGAAATAAAGTTGTGGTTTTGGAATGCTGCCCTCGCAAAAAGTAATTTTTTTCATATTTTTTCATAAAAAAAACAAAAATCTGAAATGATGAGCTAATATCTCGAAAACTAAATGGTTGAGCAAAAAACAATGTATGATGCATTTATAGCAAATTTTATCGTCTTTCCGATTCTGTAAACTTATTTGCAATTGCTTGACCCATTCGTGAGATATACGTAATTAAAGGGAGCCATCTTTTTGGTTTTTCGAATAACGGTAAATTGCAAATATCTCAAAAACGGTACCATAGAATCAAAAAGGAACTCAATTTTCAAATTAGGGGGTGATTTTACATACGAATTTCATAACGGCGTTTCTGGTAAAGAGAACAAGTTGAAATTCGTGGTCCAGTGTAACCAATGTCTTGTCCCCCTACTTCACAAAAAATTTACTCGAAGATATTGGAAGTGCACAGTTTAGTTTAATTATAGATGAATACACCGATATTGCAACTAGCAAGACACTAGGTACAGTGTTACGATATTATAGTGCAAGTACGAAGCGTTTTATTAACACATTTCTTAGATTAGTAGAATTGTCGAATTCTACTGCAGAGGGTATAGTAGATGCTATTCTAAAAACGCTTCAAGAATGTAATCTCGATATAAACAAACTAATAGGGCTAGGGACAGACAATGCCAGCACAATGGTGGGGATAAACAAAGATGTCATTGCGCTTCTAAAAAATCATAATAAAAATATAATTTTAATGCCATGCAAATGTCACTCGATTCAGCTAGCCGTATCCAGTGCTTCTAAGTACATCCCTAATGATATCGAATTTTTAATTTCCGAGAGTTATAATTGGTTTTCGAAATCTGCTTCTAGGCAAAATAGTTACAAGCAAGTTTTTTCTTTAATTAACGATGGCCATGAGCCGTACAAATTAGTTAAGGCATGCGATACACGGTGGCTATCCATTGAAACAGCAGTTAAACGTATTTTCGATCAGTGGATTGAACTGAAAACACATTTTGGGATTACGCCTTTAAAAGAAAGCTGTCATAAAGCCAAAATTTTATATGATTTATACACGGATGCACACTTGGCATATCTTATATTTTTAAAGCCAATACTGAATGAAGTTCAAAAAGTGAATAAATCATTTGAAAGTAATTCGGCTGACCCTACGAAGTTATTTTCTGATCTAAAAAAATTGATTTCTACTTACTGTCAACAAGTTTTGCTGTATTCCGAGGATTTTGATCCTCTGTCGTCGTCTCTTACCCCGTATATCATTGCAACACCATATTTTTCATATGATTTCGAGGAATATATAAAATCCAAGTTGAATGAAGGTAGTATTAAGGACGAAGTACAAAAAAATATTCGGAAAAACTGTCAACTATTTTTAATTGAGTTGATAAACCAGTTACGACAACGCATACCTAACAATATGAGCTCTCTACAAAAGATTAATTTTTTTTCTGCTGAAAATTCGTTGAAAGTTTCAAAACCAGATTTATTTTCTTACTTTGAAAAAGAGAAGTATAGTTATTCTTCAAGTCAGATAGCATTAATAGAGCTGCAGTGGCGAAAACTTATAACTAGGCCGAGATACAGTAAGTACCTTCCAATCCTGTGTCGGTATGTTCGGATTCTGATTCTGCAGAAGTCGCAGTGTATCCTCCGACTTCATCACGCATGGTGGGGATTTGCGCTTTATCCACCACCTTAAACCGCGCGTTCGTGCCTTGCCTTTGGAGGTTTGGAACCACTCCCTCCAGCCACCGCAAGCTCGCGACGTTGTCGCACTCTATCATCTTCACACCATTATACCATCCCCCGAATCAAAGGTTAGAAGGGGCTTACTTGGTTGTTCCCGCATCATCTTAATCACTAAGCTGATAAGCTCCCTTTCCACAGATCTGCACGTTTCAGTAGTCATTTGTCCGAAAGGTCTGCTACGATCAACCAGCGCCACAGTCAGTGACTGCTTTGCCACCTCACTCATCTTCTCGGGAAAAGTAGGAGTCTTAGTGTTATCTCCCTTTGGCACCTCCGAGAAAGCCGGAGTATTAGCGTTAATTCCCTTTAGCGCCTCCGAGAAAGCCGGAGTCTTAGCGTTATCTCCCTTTGGCTTATCTCCTACTTCCGTAATTTGAACTTCCCTCTGACTCGCAGATTTCGAGGTAGTTGCTACCTCGCTATTGGAGCCCATCTGTCTTACAGCTCTGGCCTACTTGTCTTGTCTATGCGACTGCCCTGCCTCGCGGCTCTAGGACTGGATCCTTTCTGCCTCTTTAAAGCAGGCTTGTCGCCTTCCGCCGAACGTTGCCTCGTCATTCTGCCATTGGACGCTTCTTCCTCCTCGTACCGGTTGCAGAACCGATGGTTTCTCGCAGCAAACCTTTTGAACTGCCTTCGACCTACTTCTGATTTTTCGGTAAGTAAAATGTAATTTTTTTAGTGATTTTTATATGTGAAGTGAAAAATTCTTTTTGATTCCTTTTTTTTTGTTAAATTTTTTTATAACGTTGTGCAGGCTTGATAATTTTAACGCAGTGAAATAAATGCAATTACAAAAAAAAAAAAACACTTCTAGTATGTGGTTACTTTTGAATAAAAAGTGAATTAAAAATCAAAATTTTTTTTATAAAAATGTATGTGAAATCGTCTGTTTTGTTTCTTTTTGATTATGTTGCATCGTCTTATTTGCATATTCTTGCATTTATGAACCGACTATGTATTTGTGTGCTTATGATTTCAGTGTTAATGTGGTGTGTGTTCTTCTATTTTTGCCAGGAACGAGAAGCAGTCGTAGGCCGCGACTTAGAAAAATTTCAAAGAAGACTAAAACTGCCCAGAAGGTTTAAAGCACGACGTCCACCAGCACGGAGAAAAGCTCACAAAACATTTTAAAGGGGGTAGTAATAAAGCGGCAAAATTCACGGAGATACACGCAACACAACACGACTACTTTTTCCAACAAATTGCGCCAACACGGAATCACATCTACACAAACGGAATTCATCATTCGCATACACAAACACAAAGTTGGTAAGAAAAAATTTACACGAATACACGCACACGTACACATTTCCACAACACAATTGAGGCCACATTGTTGGTTAGACACGTCAACATTAACTCAACTTTTCACGACCACGCAACACGTAACTTTCGCATTTGACATAGTTTATAAGGCGCAAGCAACCTAGCGCCAGCAGCACTTGGCAACATATAGCTAGCTACACGAAACGCCACACATTTTTGTCGGCAACTTTCGATCAGCATCCAAAAGGAGACAGAGCACATCACGGAGAACCCACCACACCGGCTCTCAGTAATCTTCATATCCAAAATAAATCAGCGGCTGTCACCAGTGTTGCCAGGTTAGCCTTTTCGAGGCTAGATTTAGCCTCTTTTTTGCCTTTAGCCTCGAAATTTTGGATTTAGCTTCGTGACTTTTTTCTAGCCTTTTTTACTCCGAAAGCATTTTTAATAATTTCTAAAATAAAATAATTTCAATAGTTCCTGTGAACACCTTGTACATAAGCACCGCCTGGAATGTGTTATAATCTTTAGTTATGCGTAGAAACCCTGTGACAATGTTGACGTCATTATTTACTATACAGTTTGGCAGCTTAAATAGAGGTCACGTTGCGAATAGAGTGGAAGGCAGTGGACTAGGCAGTCGAATGTCATATAATGAAGGAATGGTGTTCGGAGTTTTTTCAAAGTTAAAAAAAAAAATGATAAAAGCTTTAATATAAATAAAATTATGGTTTTAATAACAACAAAAATGCCTTATATATTCTATATACATAAATTCGTAAGGATTATCTTACTTTAAAATTTGAGTTAAATAACCTAAATTTTTTTTTGAAACTGAGTCGAGAACTGTGCGTGTGAATGTGCGAATTTTCACCGATCAGCTGTTAGTTGCGCTACTTGGTAAAATTTGCAATGGTTGACGTTTTGCTTTCGGCGAAATATAATCATACATATGTAAATACGTTCGTTTATTTCGATTTGTGTCAAGCTGCTGGAGAAAAAATGGAAAGGTAAGTTAAATACTTATATTTGACTAATTTTAGTGTAATTAAATTATCATTTTTATTAATTCAATATAGATATTTAAAAAGGCTGCCGAATTCGGTTTTACAAAGGGCAGCCAGCAGTAATGGAGCGCCTGCAAATGAAACAGCTGAATTCTGCCCATTTAGCACGTATGATGCATGTAATTCTTTCAAATTTTACTTTACTATTATATTATAATTATTATTACAGCAAATCCAAACGAGATTACTGTCACCAAAGTGAGACATCAAGTGACAGCGATAGTTTCAAATCGGAAGTTGAAGAACCTCGTAACAAAAAGAAAATATATGTGAATAATTGGTAACATCAAACATTGCCGTTGTTTTCAATATATATTTATGTATATGTATTTGTGCTCTTAAAAAATGTCAGGCTTCAGTGGCTCATTTTAAGGGATAACTCCTTAAGTTGCAAGTATTGCTTATGCAAACTACAGCCGAAACTTTCTGGCCTTATTTCACATGCGAACAGAAATAAGCACATAGACGCATTAGCGCCATTTAAAACTGGATGCCAACCAATGGTCCCCTTCAAACCGGCAAGAATAATCGTCGATACCAAACGAGCCGATTTACGCAACGCAATTCACATTGTAATTCACACTTCAATTCGTTCCGTCGATCATTTAACTATGATGCAGAAAAGTACTTGCAACTAGGAAGAACAAAGTGCAGTGCCTTAATAACACTGGTCGACGGCCAAAATTTACCAGAGACGCCGTTATGAAATTCGTACGTAAAACCACCTCCTGATTTCGAAAATCGAGTTCATTTTTGATTCTATGGTACCGTTTTTGAGATATTTGCAATTTACCGTTATTCGAAAAAACCAAAAAGATGGCTCCCTTTAATTACGTATATCTCACGAACGGGTCAAGCAATTGAAAATAAGTTTACAGAATCGGAAAGACGATCGATGAAATTTGCTATAAATGCATCATACATTGTTTTTTGCTCAACCATATAGTTTTCGAGATATTAGCTCATCATTTCAGATTTTTGTTTTTTTTTATGAAAAAATATGAAAAAAATTAATTTTTGCGAGGGCAGCATTCCAAAACCACAACTTTTTTTCCAAATATTTTTTATTTACGTAAAGCTCTGTTTAATTAGAAAAAAGATAGGATATCATCGAAGAAAATCGATGCAAAACTACGTAAGTTATAAGCGATCAAATAAAAATACCTAGGTTGCGCAACTTCAATGTATGTATACATACGTATATTAAAGGTATAAAGTGCAAATGGGATATTATCCGGATAAACGAATAACACCATAACAATGTTAATACTTTTTCTTTAAATAAATCAAATAGTACTTTTAATACTCGAATTGTTTTATAGTAGGTAGAGTGGTTGCATCGAAAGGAAGAGTAGTTGGGTTCGAAAGCTGCTGTAGGCATGTAGTTATAAACATGTATTTCCGTCACTTATGGGTAAGTATGCAGGTAGATTTTCAAAATTATAAGACACAGAAAATTGTTAAAGCCTACATCTAAAGCAGGTTGTATTTTCTTTTCCCGGCTTCGTATAAAAAGGAACCTTTCTGTCTAGGTAAGATTTGATTTTTTAAATTTTATTCTTGTTCCGAGTATAAATATGAGTTAATGCGCCTTGAAACTTCATAACATCTGAAAGGCTCGCCGGAGATAGTTCAGTTCATAAGTCAAATTTCAAAACCGTGATTTAGTAAAAAAAATAAAATGAGTAAAAGGACGCGAGAATTTGAGTGTAATAACGATCCAGATATGTTCTGTTTCATGTGTGGCCAATATACTATCATAAGGCGACGACGAGTGTTCTCAGATCATATCAAAACTTTATACTCCAAGTATTTTGGCATTGAGCCTAAAAATGCTGAAAAACCATGGACACCGAACACTTTGTGTACATCGTGTCGAGTAGAATTGATTCAGTCGGAATCCGGACAACAAATAAAATTTGATACACCAATGATATGGAGAGAACCTACTTGCCATTCAATAGGGTGTTATATTTGTCAAACAAAAGTACTTGGCGTTGGAAGATCAAGAAGAGTAACCTATGCCAGCGTACCTACAGTGACATTACCAGTACTACATTCAACGGCAGTTGCGGATCCAGTTCCATTGTCAACAGTAGCATCTGAGTGCGGGGAATCAAGTTGTATTGAATTTTGCATGGGAAAGGAGAGAAACGTTCTATCACAAGCACAACTTAATGATTGGATAAGAGATTTGGAACTACCCAAGGAAAAGGCCGAGATCCACACTTCTCGTATGTAACAATTTAAATTTGTATCATCCGATGTTAAGGTGATATATTGTAGAACTCGTCACGAACCATTTTCCAAACACTATACCAAGAAAGACAGTATATGCTACTGCAACGACATTCCTGGTTTATTCAAAGAGTTTGGTCAAATATATGATTCAAAAGAGTGGCGATTGTTCATAGACAGCAATAAACTGAGTTTGGTGGCTGTATTATTGCATATTGGTAAAAAAAAAGCCTTCTATCCCAATCGCACATGCAGTAAATACAAAGGAATCCTACGAGGAAATCCAAAAACTAATCAAACTTATCAAATATGAAGAGCATGATTGGAAAATGTGTTCTGATCTCAAAGTCGTTGCAATGCTATGCGGTCTACAAAGTGGCTACACCAAGCACTGCTGCTTCCTCTGCAAATGGGATAGCCGAGCTCGTAAGGACCACTACGTCAGAAAGGATTGGCCGGAATGAGTTGAGTTTTCCGTTGGTGTGGATAACATCAAATACACCCCTCTTGTCAAGAAAGAGAAAATCATACTTCCACCCTTGCACATCAAGCTCGGTCTCATTAAAAACTTTGTTAAGGCTTTGGACAAAGAAGGCGAAGCATTCGACTATTTGAAAACAATTGTTCCAGATATTTCTCAAGCCAAGATAAAGGATGGTATTTTTGTCGGACCACAAATAAAAAAGTTGATCAACAATAATCAATTCAAAGGACTACTCTCATCAGTTGAGGCAGCAGCGTGGGAATCCTTTGAAAACGTCGTTGCTTCTTTTCTCGGTAGACACAAAAGCCCTAACTACGAACAGATAGTGAACGACTTAATCAATAATTATGCGAAAATGGGTAAATATTAAAGGCTTATTAAAATTAATTTCCCAAAATTCTATAACTTGTTTACCTAACTAATATTTTCTTTCCAGGCGTAAATATGTCGTTAAAAATTCACTTTCTGCACTCACATTTGAGCTTTTTTCCGGCAAATCTTGGCGACGAAAGTGACGAACATGGCGAAAGGTTTCATCAGATTCTGGGACGTCGCAATGATGGGTGATTACTGCTGGTTTCTCATAAGAGAAACCGATCCTAAACTGAATAAGTGTCAAATTCGAACACATAATTATTTCGACTACATAGTAAAATAAAATTAAGATAAAGATTGTTAGAATATAGTACAAACATAAATAAATTTAAAAAAAAAAGTTAAATATATGGGTAATTTCATTCATAAATTGAACTTTTAACTAAATAGAAACAGAGCATAGCCAGATATTTCACTCTTCTTTATACCATACATACGTTTTGAGGTATACGTTGAAATTGCGCAACCTGGGTATTTTTATTTGATCGCTTATAGCTTACGTAGTTTTGCATCGATTTTTTTCGATGATAGCTTATCTTTTTTCTAATTAAACAGAGCTATACGTAAGTAAAAAATATTTGGAAATAAAGTTGTGGTTTTGGAATGCTGCCCTCGCAAAAAGTAATTTTTTTCATATTTTTTCATAAAAAAAACAAAAATCTGAAATGATGAGCTAATATCTCGAAAACTAAATGGTTGAGCAAAAAACAATGTATGATGCATTTATAGCAAATTTTATCGTCTTTCCGATTCTGTAAACTTATTTGCAATTGCTTGACCCATTCGTGAGATATACGTAATTAAAGGGAGCCATCTTTTTGGTTTTTTCGAATAACGGTAAATTGCAAATATCTCAAAAACGGTACCATAGAATCAAAAAGGAACTCAATTTTCAAATTAGGGGGTGATTTTACATACGAATTTCATAACGGCGTTTCTGGTAAAGAGAACAAGTTGAAATTCGTGGTCCAGTGTAACCAATGTCTTGTCCCCCTACTTCACAAAAAATTTACTCGAAGATATTGGAAGTGCACAGTTTAGTTTAATTATAGATGAATACACCGATATTGCAACTAGCAAGACACTAGGTACAGTGTTACGATATTATAGTGCAAGTACGAAGCGTTTTATTAACACATTTCTTAGATTAGTAGAATTGTCGAATTCTACTGCAGAGGGTATAGTAGATGCTATTCTAAAAACGCTTCAAGAATGTAATCTCGATATAAACAAACTAATAGGGCTAGGGACAGACAATGCCAGCACAATGGTGGGGATAAACAAAGATGTCATTGCGCTTCTAAAAAATCATAATAAAAATATAATTTTAATGCCATGCAAATGTCACTCGATTCAGCTAGCCGTATCCAGTGCTTCTAAGTACATCCCTAATGATATCGAATTTTTAATTTCCGAGAGTTATAATTGGTTTTCGAAATCTGCTTCTAGGCAAAATAGTTACAAGCAAGTTTTTTCTTTAATTAACGATGGCCATGAGCCGTACAAATTAGTTAAGGCATGCGATACACGGTGGCTATCCATTGAAACAGCAGTTAAACGTATTTTCGATCAGTGGATTGAACTGAAAACACATTTTGGGATTACGTCTTTAAAAGAAAGCTGTCATAAAGCCAAAATTTTATATGATTTATACACGGATGCACACTTGGCATATCTTATATTTTTAAAGCCAATACTGAATGAAGTTCAAAAAGTGAATAAATCATTTGAAAGTAATTCGGCTGACCCTACGAAGTTATTTTCTGATCTAAAAAAATTGATTTCTACTTACTGTCAACAAGTTTTGCTGTATTCCGAGGATTTTGATCCTCTGTCGTCGTCTCTTACCCCGTATATCATTGCAACACCATATTTTTCATATGATTTCGAGGAATATATAAAATCCAAGTTGAATGAAGGTAGTATTAAGGACGAAGTACAAAAAAATATTCGGAAAAACTGTCAACTATTTTTAATTGAGTTGATAAACCAGTTACGACAACGCATACCTAACAATATGAGCTCTCTACAAAAGATTAATTTTTTTTCTGCTGAAAATTCGTTGAAAGTTTCAAAACCAGATTTATTTTCTTACTTTGAAAAAGAGAAGTATAGTTATTCTTCAAGTCAGATAGCATTAATAGAGCTGCAGTGGCGAAAACTTATAACTATACAATGGAAAAATATACACTCCACCATTGAATTTTGGTCGGAAGTCCGAGAATATAAAAATGCATTAAACGAACCTCCTTTTTTAGAACTTGTCGAATTCATATTTAGTTCTTTAGTATTATCACTCAGTAATGCGGAGGTTGAAAGAATTTTTAGTGGCATGAAAATTCTGAAAACTAAATTAAGGAACAAACTAAAAATTAAAATGCTTAATGCGCTGCTTAATATTAGATGCTCGTTAAAACGCTTATCTAAATGTTGTAATGATTTTGAAATTACCGGTGATCTCATATCTATGGTAAATAGCCAAACTTTATACGCAGACTTAAGCTCTTCTGATTATTCAGACGAGGAATATTTTATATAAATAATTAGTTTGTAATATTTTTTTATGTATATACACATATGCAATCATTTAAAGTAATTCCATGTGCTAGTCAAGAAAAATGTGCCTGATATGTTTTGTAACAAGAAGTTATGTTTAAGTTTTGTTAATAAGTTTTTATTTACAAATGTCTAAACTAAAATATAAAAAAAATTTAATGAATTTACCAAAAAAATGTCTGGCCTTTTTTAGCTTCCTTTTTTACTAAATTTAGCCTTTTCTAACCTTTTTTTTCCAATCTAGCCTTTTTTTTCATCACCTGGCAACACTCGCTGTCACAACACTTAAAATAACCAAAACTAATCACACCATTAGAGCGTATCACAATATTCATAAGATTATTTCCTCCAAAAAAAAATTAATTATTAGATTTAAACATTTTTTACCTTATTTTTATATAAATTTTTTTTTTTTTGAATCAAACACGAATTGCGAGTTTTTTTGAATTAAAAAATTTTTTTTTAGACATAACGTGTTTTTTGAACTTCAATTTCAATCCTACTAATCTTGTGAGAAGGCAAAAACTTCATATATTCTCGATTTTAGTTTTGGATTTTTTTTTCCGTAAAAAAAAAATTCCAAAATTTTTTCACTGAATTTGATTTTGTTTTGATATTTTTTTTTAAATTTATAATTTTTAATAATTTTCCTTAATTTGATTTCTTTCTTTACAATTTTTTTTAATAATTATGTTTTTTTTAAGTTGCCTAACTACTGCCCGACAGTAGTAACAAACTTACCTATGTTTTTTTTATATTTTTTTTTTTTTTGCACTCTTAGCCCAAGGGCCAAACCAAATTTTACATAATCGCGTTTGTTTTTTTATATTCAGTTGAGCAGAGCTCACAGAGTATATTAACTTTGATTGGATAACGGTTGGTTGTACAGGTATAAAGGAATCGAGATAGATATAGACTTCCATATATCAAAATCATCAGTATCGAAAAAAAATTTGATTGAGCCATGTCCGTCCGTCCGTCCGTCTGTCCGTTAACACGATAACTTGAGTAAATTTTGAGGTATCTTGATGAAATTTGGTACGTAGGTTCCTGGGCACTTATCTCAGATCGCTATTTAAAATGAAGGATATCGTGCTATAACCACGCCCACTTTTTCGATATCGAAAATTTCGAAATACCGAAAAAGTGCGATAATTCATTATCAAAGACGGATAAAGCGATGAAACTTAGTAGGTGAGTTGAACTTATGACGTAGAATGGAAAATTAGTAAAATTTTGGACAATGGGCGTGGCACCGCCCACATTTAAAAGAAGTTAATTTAAAAGTTTGGCAAGCTGTAATTTGGCAGTCGTTGAATATATCATGATGAAATTTGACAGGAACGTTACTCCTATTATTGTATGTATGCTTAATAAAAATTAGCAAAATCGGAGAACGACCACGCCCACTTAAAAAAAAATGTTTTTTTAAGTCAAATTTTAACAAAATTTTTTATATATTTACAGTATATAAGTAAATTATGTCAGCATTCGACTCCAGTAATGATATGGTACAATAGAATACAAAAATAAAAGAAAATTTCAAAATGGGCGTGGCTCCCCCTTTTTCATTTAATTTGTCTATGATACTTTTAATGCCATAAGTGGAACAAAAATTTACCAATCCTTGTGAAATTTGGTAGGGGCTTAGATTCTAGGACAATAACTGCTTTCTGTAAAAAAGAGCGAAATCGGTTGAAGCCACGCCCAGTTTTTATACACAGTCGACCGTCTGTCCTTCCGCACGGCCGTTAACACGATAGCTTGAGAAAAAATCTATATATCTTTACTAAACTCAGTTCACGTACTTACCTGAACTCACTTTGTATTGGCGTAAAAAATGGCCGTAATACGATTATGACCACGCCCACTTTCCGATATCGAAAGTTATGAAAAATGAAAAAAAAATGCCATAATTCTATATCAAATACGAAAAAAGGGATGAAACATGGTAATTGGATTGGTTTATTGACGCAAAATATAACTTTATAAAAAACTTTGCAAAATGTGTGTAACACCTACCATATTAAGTAGAAGAAAATGAAAAAGTTCTGCAGAGCGAAATCAAAAGCCTTTGGAATCTTGGTAAGAATACTGTTCGTGGTATTAAATATATAAATAAATTAGCGGTACCCGGCAGATGACATTCTGGGTCACCCTGGTCTACATTTTAGTCAATATCTCGAAAACGCCTTCACATATACATCTACCACTACTCCCTTTTAAAACACTCATAAACACCTTTCGTTTGATACCCATATCATAGAAGCAAATTCTAGAGTCACCCCTGTCCACCTTTATGGCGATATCTCGAAAAGGCGTCCACCATAGAACTAAGGCCCATGCCCTTTTAAAATACTCATTAACACCTTTTATTTGATACCCATATCGCACAAACAAATTCTAGAGTCACGCTGGTCCACCTTTATGGCGATATCTCGAAAGGCGTCCACCTATAGAACTAAGGCCCACGCCCTTTTAAAATACTCATTAACACCTTTTGTTTGATACCCATATCGTACAAACAAATTCTAGAGTCACGCTAGTCCACCTTTATGGCGATATCCCGAAAGGCGTCCACCTATAGAACTAAGGCCCACTGCCTTTTAAAATACTCATTAACACCTTTCGTTTGATACCCATATTGTACAAACGCATTCTAGAGTCACCCCTGGTCCACCTTTATGGCGATATCTCGGAAAGGCGTTCACCTATAGAACTAAGGTCGAATCCTTTTAAAATACTCATTAACACTTTTCATTTGATACCAGTATCGTACAAACAAATTCTAGAGTCACCCCTGGTCCACCTTTATGGCGATATTTCGAAAAGGCGTCCACCTATAAAACTAAGGCCCACGCCCTTTTAAAATACGCATTAGCACCTTTAGTTTGATACTCATATTGTACAAACGCATTCTAGAGTCATCCCTGGGTATCAAAACCCATATCGTGTAAACAAATTCGGTTGAAGCCACGCCCAGTTTTTATACACAGTGGACCGTCTGTCCTTCCGCTCGGCCGTTAACACGATAACTTGAGAAAAAATCTATATATCTTTACTAAACTCAGTTCACGTACTTATCTGAACTCACTTTGTATTGGTGTAACAAATGGCCGTAATACGACTATGACCACGCCCAATTTTTCGATATTGAAAGTTACGAAAAATGAAAAAAAAAATGCCATAATTCTATACCAAATGCGAAAAAAGGGATGAAACAGAGTAATTGGATTGGTTTATTGACGCAAAATATAACTTCAGAAAAAACTTTGCAAAATCGGTGTGACACCTACCATATTAAGTAGAAGAAAATGAAAAAGTTCTGCAGAGCGAAATCTTGGAATCTTGGTAAGAATACTGTTCGTGGTATTACATATATAAATAAATTAGCGGTACCCGGCAGATGACGTTCTGGGTCACCCTGGTCCACATTTTAGTCAATATCTCGAAATCGCCTTCACATATACATCTACCACTACTCCCTTTCAAAATACTCATAAACACCTTTCGTTTGATACCCATATCATACAAGCAAATTCTAGAGTCACCCCTGGTCCACCTTTATGGCGATATCTCGAAAAGGCGTCCACCTATAGAACTAAGGCCCACTCCCTTTTAGAATACCCATTAACACCTTTCATTTGATACCCGTATCGTACAAATTAATTCTAGAGTCATCCCTGGTCCACCTTTACGGGATATTTCGAAAAGTCGTCCACCTATAGAACTAACAAACGCATTCTAGAGTCACCGCTGGTCCGCCTTTATGGAGATATCTCGAAAAGGCGTCCACCTATAGAACTAAGGCCCACTCCCTTTTAAAATACTCATTAACACCTTTCATTTGATACCCATATCGTACAAACAAATTCTAGAGTCACCCGTGGTCCACCTTCATGCCGATATCTCGAAAAGGCGTCCACCTATAGATCTAAGGCCCAATCCCTTTTAAAATACTCATTAACACCTTTCATTTGATACCCATATCGTACAACAAATTCTAGAGTCACCCCTGGTCCACCTTTATGGCGATATCTCTAAAAGGCGTCCACCTATAGAACTAAGCCCACGCCTTATTAAAATATTTTTTAACGCCTTTCATTTGATACCCTAGAGTCATCCCTGGTCCACCTTTACGGGATATATCGAAAAGTCGTCCACCTATAGAACTAACAAACGCATTCTAGAGTCACCGCTGGTCCGCCTTTATGGAGATATCTCGAAAAGGCGTCCACCTATAGAACTAAGGCCCACTCCCTTTTAAAATACTCATTAACACCTTTCATTTGATACCCATATCGTACAAACAAATTCTAGAGTCACCCGTGGTCCACCTTCATGCCGATATCTCGAAAATGCGTCCACCTATAGATCTAAGGCCCACTCCCTTTTAAAATACTCATTAACACCTTTCATTTGATACCCATATCGTACAACAAATTCTAGTGTCACCCCTGGTCCACCTTTATGGCGATATCTCGAAAAGGCATCCACCTATAGAACTAAGGTCCACACCCTTTTAAAATACTCATTAACACCATTCATTTGATACCCATATCGTACAAACAAATTCTAGAGTCACCCCTGGTCCACCTTTATGCCGATATTTCGAAGAGGCGTCCACCTATAGATCTAAGGCCCACTCCTTTTTAAAATAGTCATTAACACCTTTCATTTGATACCCATATCGTACAAACAAATTCTAGAGGGCTCTGGGATGTTAGCACCCCATTTCTGGAATTTTATAACAAAACATATGCCAAATAATTGGTCACTAATTGGTCATAATTGGTCAGCGAGTCCCATTAATTGGTCAGCCATAGAAAATTTTTTATGGCCATTTAAAGTTTTCCAAGGGAAAAACAATTTTCCTGTTTAAACACCCTGTATACATAAATTTTCCAAAAAAAATGATGCCAATTAATTGGTCACTAATTGGTCATAATTAGTCACCAGATTTCGTTAATTGGTCAGCCATAGGAACTTTTTAATTAATTTTTAAAGTTTTCTTTGTTATCGGATGTTACCCTGTTATCGGATGTTAGCACCCCATCGGTGGATTTTGAAATCGAAAAGCATGCCAAATAATTGGTCACTAATTGGTCATAATTGGTCAGTGCGTCCCACTAATTGGTCAGCCATAGACAATTTTTTATGACCATTTAAAATTTTCCAAGGAAAATCAATTTTCCAAGGAAAATCAATTTTCCTGTCTAGACACCCTGTATACATACATTTTCCAAAAAAAAATTATGCCAATTAATTGGTCAGCAGGTTTCGTTAATTGGTCAGCCATAGGAACTTTTTAATTAATTTTTAAAATTTTCTTTGTTATCGGATGTTACCGTGTTATCGGATGTTAGCACTCCATCGGTGGATTTTCGATTCGAAAAGTATGCCAAATAATTGGTCACTAATTGGTCATAATTGGTCAGCGGGTTCCGGCGGGAAAAACAATTTTCCTGTTTAAACACCCTGTATACATAAGATTTCCAAAAAAAATTATGCCAATTAATTGGTCACTAATTGGTCACCAGGTTTCGTTAATTGGTCAGCCATAGGAACTTTTTAATTAATTTTTAAAGTTTTCTTTGTTATCGGATGTTACCCTGTTATCGGATGTTAGCACCCCATCGGTGGATTTTGAAATCGAAAAGCATGCCAAATAATTGGTCACTAATTGGTCATAATTGGTCAGCGGGTCCCACTAATTGGTCAGCCATAGAAAATTTTTTATGACCATTTAAAATTTTCCAAGGGAAAAACAATTTTCCTGTCTAAGCACCCTGTATACATAAATTTTCCAAAAAAAATTATGCCAATTAATTGGTCACTAATTGGTCATAATTGGTCAGCAGGTTTCGTTAATTGGTCAGCCTTAGGAACTTTTTAATTAATTTTTAAAGTTTTCTTTGTTATCGGATGTTACCCTGTTATCGAATGTTAGCACCCCATCGGTGGATTTTGAATTCGAAAAGCATGCCAAATATTTGGTCATAATTGGTCAGCGGGTCCCACTAATTGGTCAGCCATAGAACATTTTTTATGACCATTTAAAATTTTCCAAGGGAAAAACAATTTGCCTGTCTAAACACCCTGTATACATAAATTTTCCAAAAAAAATTATGCCAATTAATTGGTCACTAATTGGTCATAATTGGTCAGCAGGTTTCGTTAATTGGTCAGCCATAGGAACTTTTTAATTAATTTTTAAAGTTTTCTTTGTTATCGGATGTTACTCTGTTATCGGATGTTAGCACCCCATCGGTGGATTTTGAAATCGAAAAGCATGCCAAATAATTGGTCACTAATTGGTCATAATTGGTCAGTGGGTCCCACTAATTGGTCAGCCATAGACAATTTTTTATGACCATTTAAAGTTTTCCAAGGAAAATCAATTTTCCTGTCTAGACACCCTGTATACATATATTTTCCAAAAAAAATTATACCAATTAATTGGTCATAATTGTTCAGCAGGTTTCGTTAATTGGTCAGCCATAGGAACTTTTTAATTAATTTTTAAAGTTTTCTTTGTTATCGGATGTTATCGTGTTATCGGATGTTAGCACCCCATCGGTGGATTTTCGATTCGAAAAGTATGCCAAATAATTGGTCACTAGTTGGTCATAATTGGTCAGTGGGTCTCACTAATTGGTCAGCCATAGACAATTTTTTATGACCATTTAAAATTTTCCAAGGAAAATCAATTTTCCTGTCTAGACACCCTGTATTCATACATTTTCCAAAAAAAATTATGCCAATTAATTGGTCACTAATTGGTCATAATTGGTCAGCAGGTTTCGTTAATTGGTCAGCCATAGGAACTTTTTAATTAATTTTTAAAGTTTTCTTTGTTATCGGATGTTATCGTGTTATCGGATGTTAGCACCCCATCGGTGGATTTTCAAATCGAAAAGTATGCCAAATAATTGGTCACTAATTGGTCATAATTGGTCAGCGGGTCCCACTAATTGGTCAGCGATAGAAAATTTTTTATGGTCATTTAAAGTTTTCCAAGGGAAAAACAATTTTCCTGTTTATACACCCTGTATACATAAGTTTTCCAAAAAAAATTATGCCAATTAATTGGTCTCTAATTGGTCTTAATTGTTCAGCAGGTTTCGTTAATTGGTCAGCCATAGGAACTTTTTAATTAATTTTTAAAGCTTTCTTTGTTATCGGATGTTATCGTGTTATCGGATGTTAGCACCCCATCGGTGGATTTTCAAATCGAAAAGTATGCCAAATAATTGGTCACTAATTGGTCATAATTGGTCAGCGGGTCCCACTAATTGGTCAGCCATAGAAAATTTTTTATGGCCATTTAAAATTTTCCAAGGGAAAAACAATTTTCCTGTCTAAACACCCTGTATACATAAATTTTCCAAAAAAAATTATGCCAATTAATTGGTCACTAATTGGTCATAATTGGTCAGCAGGTTTCGTTAATTGGTCAGCCATAGGAACTTTTTAATTAATTTTTAAAGTTTTCTTTGTTATCGGATGTTAGCACCCCATCGGTGGATTTTTAATTCGAAAAGCATGCCAAATAATTGGTCATAATTGGTCAGCGGGTCCCACTAATTGGTCAGCCATAGAACATTTTTTATGACCATTTAAAATTTTCCAAGGGAAAGACAATTTTCCTGTCTAAACACCCTGTATACATAAATTTTCCAAAAAAAAATTATGCCAATTAATTGGTCACTAATTGGTCATAATTGGTCAGCAGGTTTCGTTAATTGGTCAGCCATAGGAACTTTTGAATTAATTTTTAAAGTTTTCTTTGTTATCGGATGTTACTCTGTTATCGGATGTTAGCACCCCATCGGTGGATTTTGAAATCGAAAAGCATGCCAAATAATTGGTCACTAATTGGTCATAATTGGTCAGTGGGTCCCACTAATTGGTCAGCCATAGACAATTTTTTATGACCGTTTAAAGTTTTCTAAGGAAAATCAATTTTCCTGCCTAGACACCCTGTATACATATATTTTCCAAAAAAAATTATGCCAATTAATTGGTCATAATTGTTCAGCAGGTTTCGTTAATTGGTCAGCCATAGGAACTTTTTACTTAATTTTTAAAGTTTTCTTTTTTATCGGATGTTATCGTGTTATCGGATGTTAGCACCCCATCGGTGAATTTTCGATTCGAAAAGTATGCCAAATAATTGGTCACTAGTTGGTCATAATTGGTCAGTGGGTCCCACTAATTGGTCAGCCATAGACAATTTTTTATGACCATTTAAAATTTTCCAAGGAAAATCAATTTTCCTGTCTAGACACCCTGTATACATACATTTTCCAAAAAAAAATTATGCCAATTAATTGGTCACTAATTGGTCATAATTGGTCAGCAGGTTTCGTTAATTGGCCAGCCATAGGGCTCTGGGATGTTAGCACCCCATTTCTGGAATTTTATAACAAAGCATATGCCAAATAATTGGTCACTAATTGGTCATAATTGGTCAGCAGGTTTCAGTAGTTGGTCAGCATTAGAAAAAATTGTATGGAAATTTTAAAATTTTCATGGTCGGGTGTGGGATGTTAGCACCCCATTTCTGGAATTTTATAACAAAACATATGCCAAATAATTGGTCATAATTGGTCAGTGGGTCCCACTAATTGGTCAGCCATAGACAATTTTTTATGACCATTTAAAATTTTCCAAGGAAAATCAATTTTCCTGTCTAGACACCCTGTATTCATACATTTTCCAAAAAAAATTATGTCAATTAATTGGTCACTAATTGGTCATAATTGGTCAGCAGGTTTCGTTAATTGGTCAGCCATAGGAACTTTTTAATTAATTTTTAAAGTTTTCTTTGTTATCGGATGTTATCGTGTTATCGGATGTTAGCACCCCATCGGTGGATTTTCAAATCGAAAAGTATGCCAAATAATTGGTCACTAATTGGTCATAATTGGCCAGCGATAGAAAATTTTTTATGGCCATTTAAAGTTTTCCAAGGGAAAAACAATTTTCCTGTTTATACACCCTGTATACATAAATTTTCCACAAAAAATTATGCCAATTAATTGGTCACTAATTGGTCACCAGGTTTCGTTAATTGGTCACCCATAGGAACTTTTTAATTTATTTTTAAAATTTTCTTTGTTATCGGATGTTAACCTGTTATCGAATGTTAGCACCCCATCGGTAGATTTTGAAATCGAAAAGCATGCCAAGTAATTGGTCACTAATTGGTCATAATTGGTCAGCGGGTCCCACTAATTGGTCAGCGATAGAAAATTTTTTATGGTCATTTAAAGTTTTCCAAGGGAAAAACAATTTTCCTGTTTATACACCCTGTATACATAAGTTTTCCAAAAAAATTATGCCTATTAATTGGTCTCTAATTGGTCATAATTGTTCAGCAGGTTTCGTTAATTGGTCAGCCATAGGAACTTTTTAATTAATTTTTAAAGCTTTCTTTGTTATCGGATGTTATCGTGTTATCGGATGTTAGCACCCCATCGGTGGATTTTCAAATCGAAAAGTATGCCAAATAATTGGTCACTAATTGGTCATAATTGGTCAGCGGGGCCCACTAATTGGTCAGCCATAGAAAATTTTTTATGGCCATTTAAAATTTTCCAAGGGGAAAACAATTTTCCTGTCTAAACACCCTGTATACATAAATTTTCCAAAAAAAATTATGACAATTAATTGGTCACTAATTGGTCATAATTGGTCAACAGGTTTCGTTAATTGGTCAGACATAGGATCTTTTTAATTAATTTTTAAAGTTTTCTTTGTTATCGGATGTTACTCTGTTATCGGATGTTAGCACCCATCGGTGGATTTCCATATCGAAAAGTATGCCAAATAATTGTTCACTAATTGATCAGTGGGCCCCACTAATTGGTCAGCAATAGGAAATTTTTTATGGCCATTTAAAATTTTCCAAGGGAAAAATATTTTTCCTGCCTAGATACCCTGTATACATAAATCTTCCAATACAAGTTATGCCAATTAATTGGTCACTAATTGCTCATAATTGGTCAGCAGGTTTCGTTAATTGGTCAGCCATAAATTATGCTAATTAATTTGTCACTGATTGGATATAATTGGTCAGTAGGTCCCACTAATTGGTCAGCCATAGACAATTTTTTATGGCGATTTAGAAATTTTCAAGTTAAATAAAATTTTCCTGTCTAGACACCCTGTACACATGGAATTTCCAAAAAAAATTATGCCAGTTAAATGTTCACTTATTCTTTATAATTTCTCAGTAGTAGGTCAATTATTTATCCCCTAACCATAAAGAAAATGCGGTTAGCGTTTTCAACAACTTTTCCCGGTTGCACTAAAAACTTGGTTATTCTATAATGCTTTCTTAATAATTATTTTTATCTTACGTGGCATCACAATCGAAAAATGCGCGCAGCGCAGAAGGCGTAAAGCTTAAACACAACATTGCTTATGTTTGTAGAAAGGAAGCAATAGCGGAGATAATACGACTTGCGCTTAAATGGATTCGTTCGCAGGTTCGAATCCGTATATTTTATTATTTTTTTTTCATTCTTTTAACATATTTTTTTTAACATATTTTTTTAATTAATAATTTTATTATTTAAGTATTTTTTTTATTTAAAATATATTATTTTCCTTCCAAATTAAATATAACAATCATATGTTATAGACGTATACAACACAAACCTGCTTACAGCACCAAATTAAATACCTTTAGCTTAATCTCAAAAATAAGCAATCATATGTAGACATAAAGCAAGTACAAGTATTGTTAAAAGTGTTACAAAATCAATTAACAATACAAAAAAGCAGCTAAACAGAGAATACAATATGAAATGTTGTTCAATTTGCTTAGAGAATTGACGTTTCACAAATTGATCATCCATAGAAGATTTTTTATTAAGGTTTAAACTTGATCGAGGTACCAAGTTACTTGTCCAGACATTCTGTATAGTTACATGTTTGAAAAAATATATATGTCAAATAGTAAGTCACCATTGGTTATGACTTTTCAGTAGGTTTTATTAATTAGAAACTCTTCCATACATTTTTATATTTTTCGTTATCGGCTACATTTATACGAAAACATAAACCCGTTTTGAATATGACAAATTAGTATAACAATTCATTATTTAAAGACCAATAAAACCAACATAACATTATATTTTATATTTGGTAAAAGTTTGGTGAGACATGGAGTAACTTTAATTAAGTTTTAATAGCTATCAGCTTTAACCCATACGTTTTTGCGGAGTATTTTCTTACTGGGAATTTGAGCTTATACGAATGTTGCCATGTAACTAGATACAACCCAGTGTTGCCGTTCTCAAATTACCCAAAAAAACAATTTTCAATTCCCCAAAATATCAAAATTTCGTCAAATAAATTGTTTTGTTGCTTAGTGATAGGCAAAATAAGTTAACTTCGAACTTGTGACGACTGTAAATTACTTTGAAGCTGTAAAATAAATTGAAGCTAATTTCATTTTGACTATAGCAAGCTATTTTAGCCATTGTATCGTAAGCGCGAAATTATGGATTTCTATTTTTTTAAGTGAATACCTCGCAAGTGATAGTGTAAAATTTCGGGAAATAATAAGAAGTTTATTTTATTTTTTGGTTTGTTTGTGATTTCATGTCATCACAATTATATCGTATTTAAGAATTTCAAAATGTTCCTACTCATAAAATTTTGGACACATGTCTTTACTTTCCAATGAACATTGGGTGGGTATCATACTAAATTTAATTGAACAATATTTCACACCTATTTTCTGCTCTTTGTTTATTTTCTGAGATTGTAAGACAAAGGAAGACTTTCCGGTTACCCATATTTTGTAATTTGACATGTATTATTTTTGTTTACTTTAAACATTTTTGTATTAGCCATAAAAGCGACTAAGGCTTATAGCATATAAGAACATTGTAAAATAAGACATATAGGTTTCATAATTTGGTAATAGTCTAGTTGAGGGGACGACTGCTAAGACGCGTCCCAAATTATCTAGAGAGGTGTTAAAGGACGCGTATTGACCTCGACAATAATAATCCGAAGTGGGAAAATAAAAATTTTAACTCGTTCAAAAGATATTAACGAAAAACCGAAAAATGACCCGCGAGTTCCTCCGAAACCGGGGGTGGTATCCATAGTATTTTTGTCCAGAACACGTTTCTGCGTATAAAAAATTACCCTCGGTGGGTCCAACATCGGTTTAGAGACCAAAACTATATCCGCGCAAAACGCTTATGTTCACAATTTTTTTGTGGGTACTACAACATTACAACAACCACTTGATAATCGCCAACTTCAACTGCAAATATCTCCGGACATATATACAATTTTTCTTTTTCGCCTTCGGATTATTGTTGTCGAGGTCAATACGGGTCTTTTGACACCTCTCTCGATATTTTTGTAGCGTATTAGCAGTCGACTCAACTAGACTTTTACCCATAATTTAACGCAATCACGCCAATACTGGCCATCACTTCATGGGGTCGGAATAAAAAAATTATTTTCAGCCATGAGCTTTAATAAATGCTGCAAACTACTGCAACTGTAGCCAACGAAACACGACGCAACCGAAATAGTGAAGTAAAAAATTTATTTAAGACCTTTCATGGAACTCCGTGCCTTTATAGGTAATAAAGAAGAGCGTACTCGAAAATTACCCACGCGCTTTCGAAACTCCCCAAATTACCCAGAAAACGGCAACACTGGCAACAATATAAAATCTAACTGTTTGCAATTAAACCAATATAACCCAGATATCATTAATACATTAATATGATTAGAAAGTACAAAGTTTTATGAAAAAACCTGATTCCCTTTATTATGTATATTTATACATATTTTATATATTAAAACGTTAACAAATGTTGATTAGGTAATAACTATTTATTCATACTCATCTCTCTTAAGTCTGTCATCGCTTAAAGAAAGGGTTGATTTTTATGTAAATGGTTATTTAACTATATCAACCCCGATTACAGAGAATATACTAATAAACTGAGTAATAATAGCCTTGTTTTTTACACAGATATACGTCTATGTTTGCGGTTAAAAAAACGCTCATCCTCACTCGGGTAATGGTTAGGGGACCCATCTAGCGGCAACTAGCTACAGAACATGTTGTACCGAAAAGCGGAGACACACACCTCTGTTGGCAATAGTGTATAACCTATAGCTGAATCGGTTGCGGTGAACAGTGGACACACACCATTTGTAGAGTTAATACATAGAGGTGAAACATAGACACATATTTCAGTTACATCTGAGTATAATGCGTATTGAAATTTAGGAGTACTAATTTTCTGCGCAGCAATTTCAGAAGAATAGATAAAGTTTAACGCTTAGCAGTCCATATAAGATTTAAGCGTATATGTATATAGATGTAAAAAAAATGCAGCTAATAACTAGGGTTAGCAATGAGTTAGCTTTGTTTTGGCGAGAAAACTTCCATGCTTAAATCCATTTTTTAATTACTGGGATGGAATGGAACAATATTGCGAATGTTCATTATTAAATAATTATTTTATAGAATGGACCTTTTTCTTCTTTAACATGGTTTATCTATTCTGGGTGATTGGTACCTAATTTTATAAACGATATAAAAAATCACTGCCCCGTTTCCTTTACTGGTTTATCTCTAATCTGAAATGCAGCTACATACATATTTTTTAGTAAGTGTATTCGCATTTTGTTGCTAAACGAAAACTAACATCATAACCAAACAAAGAAAATTGATCTTCGTCTATTAACTGAATTCACTAAGTACCATCATATTATGATGTTCTCTGTTATACTTATTTGCGTAAAGTGGGCGTATTGTTTAGTTCTTTATGACATATTTAAACTTTCACTTAGCGTGCATTCGGCGAAAATATGGGCGTACAGGGGCTAAACTAGTATGGGTATTTCCATAACATGCAAATTGTTGGTGAAGGGACTTATGTACATATGTATATGTGTATTAGCCTAGCGTAATATTTAGCATGTAATCTCTTGCACATGCATAATTCACCTAAGGCTAGCATGCTCAGACTACCTGCCGCTTCGATGTTCAAAACCGAATCTTAGGTTCAGATTCAGTTCAAAATATGTATATGTTTCTCGTAAAAGAACAAATAAGATATTTATTATAGATACAAGATTCTAGCTTTACGACAAAAAGGTTTCATATATACATAGCTTGGTAAATGAAATATAAACACAAAATATAATAAGAAATATGTTTAAAATCGGTTATTATTAGTAATTATTTTCCTTATAGATGTATAGATATGTACGAGTACTAACGTTGTTGCTACAGTAGTGATACTAGGTAATAACATAACAAAAACATAACCTACTCATTTGAAGCAAAGAAAACTTGTAAATGTCCTTACCGCACTAATTCACAATTTTCCCAAAACAAAAGTACGGTTTTATTATTTTAATTTTAAAATAACCAAAATATTCAAAACTTCTCTACCACGTAGTGCTGTTATATTTTCATCTTATAGATCAGATTTATTTCAGGCACAAATTCAATTTCAGCTAGTGTGCAATCATAACAAAATTTAAATAACTGGGGGCCTACTCTGTATTGCGATGCGAAAGAAAAAATACGCGAAATCGCAAAATCGGTACTCTGTATCTTGACATTCGCATGTATATTTTGACTTTCGCATTCACATTTTGCCCAATCGCAACTTTTCTCCCTTTTCGCATTGCCGGCACTCTGTAAAGCGAAAGCGAATGTCAAAAGGCATTCATTTTCGCATTTTTCTTGCTACAAGTAATAGGCATTCGCATTGTTCAAATATGTAAGTATTAATTGATGATTTTATAAATTGATATCTTTATATTCATTTAAAAATATATAGGACAACTCAAAAAACAAAACAAACACAAAAGCAACAATTTGTAATCCTAGTGGACTTAAAATACATAAATAAATAACAATTAAATCGAAACCACTTTTTTATAAAGCATTTCTACTTGAAATCATGTCATTTTTTATTTGTTCTCTGATACAACTAGCAATATTTCC
This sequence comes from Eurosta solidaginis, assembly GCF_040869045.1. Lineage (NCBI taxonomy): Eukaryota > Metazoa > Arthropoda > Insecta > Diptera > Tephritidae > Eurosta > Eurosta solidaginis. Next base: position 111,949,895 of record NC_090321.1, read on the forward strand.
CATTCTATGATTTTCCACGTTTTCTGTATTTATCACGTTCACTTCTTCCAGTTCAATTTCTGAACTGGGAGGATTTCTTCATTTAAATCAATCTTTCTTCATTTAAATCGTTCCATAATGCTACAGAATCCTTTTTTTAATTTGTTCAACAAAAATTAATCGTTTGCCGAAATTGTAATCGCCTTGTTTCTTTTGTTCTCTTTCTTTGAGTTTGGTCAGCGGTGCATACTCAAGCAAAAAATTAGCGAAAAATAAAAAAGCGACATTGCTAGCGATGCGATAGCGCTACAGAGTTCCAATTACCTTTCGCATCGCAATTTATTTTCGCATCGCACTGCCTTTCGCATCGCAATACAGAGTAGGTCTACAGGTCTATTCATCAAGCGTGATTTATATTATTTTGCCTGATTAAGGAATTGAATAGTGCACAAGATGGGATGTCCTAATTATACGGTTTCACAATGTGCGGCATGCCCAGCCGTAGGAGTATTATTCGTAAGCTACCCATGTACACAGGTAGTTACATTAGTCTCTTAGTTTTTCTGCTACAAGCACAATAACGGAATTTAGACAATCGATCTCGCGACACAAAGATAAAACATTATATTTGTAGTAATTTGCGTAAGTTTGGTGCTAATTATAGCGTTCATTATTATGTGCGAAAAACAGCCTTTTTATGACATTGAGGATTGTCAATCTTGCGAAATAATTGTATGTATCCATGTATATGTGTGGGTATAATCTTCTTCGAAAGAGCTGAATAGAAAAGGATCTACATTGGATGCATGTTTTTGGCTAACATTTAATGAGCTCTCACTAGTGGTGCTAAAGTTTTATTATTTTGAAAAATAAAAGATTTTCACGTTTGGAAAATTGCTATGGGACCAAACAAAATTGGAATCTGTACAATAAAAGCCAACTAGAAATTGGAATTACTTTGCGTGAATTTTCGCTTTTGCACTATGGTTTTGTTGTACATACATATGTAATAAATTCAAAATGTTTATAAAGATTCCGAAAAAAACTTAAAAAGCTCTGTTTAGAAATAGAGTTTACTTAGCGAGTAATTTCTCTCTCATTAATTAAATTATATGTAATGAATTTATTTGATACATACTCAATCTTGTTGTATCTACAAACTTTACTTCCTACATATATTACTAAGTCATGAACGCCACTATAACGGTACAAATAAACTTAGCGTTTTTAAATCTCGTAATTTGCCAAATTAAATACTTTAGTATTGTATTACAAATACTCACACAGAACACAATAATTCAAAAAGGAACTTTCAAATGTGGTTAGTTTTAGGTAGTCGATGATAACAAATCTTTACCAAGTGCCATGTGCACTAAGATGTAATATGTTGACGGTAAATATTAAAAAATGCTCAATATTCTGAAATAACTCTTTTCCTAGGTAGCAAATATTCGTTATTTTTTAAAAACAAAGAAAAGGATTTTTGTATAAATAGTACAGAAACTGAAGTACTTTCAGTCAGTATTTTCTGAACTTGTTGAATGATTAACGCGTAATCAAGCTGTTTTTTTTACGATACAGAATATTAAGATATACATTTCAAATATTCGCTAAAGTGTTCGCGGAAAAAGTCATTGCTATTTGATTACGAAGCTTGTGTTGTGAGATAACGAGTTGTTTAATGGATTGCTACTCCAAGAAAAAGCCTGGCCGAGCTTCCAGAGTGCCGCTAGATGACTGCCTGGCTCTACTTAGAGAGTTTTTGGATCATCTACCTGAAGATAGAACACTGCTTCCGCGACCATCGCATCCTATTTGGTCGAAAATAAGCGAGAGGTTCAACGGAAAATGGAAAGAGCGAGACGTATGCAGAGAATGCCGCGAAAATCGGCGTGATATATGGACAAAGTTGTATCCTACAACCGACTCAAACCCTATGGTGGAGAATACTTTCAATTCAACGCAGTCTTTTGGGAATGAAATTGATACTACATTTAACGACAATTACAGTGAGGAAGATTGGGAGGCCCCCGATCTGGATGAGTTCGAAATTAAAGTATCTGAGAACTTCTACAAAAAACTTCGTGAGGATAATAGTGTTAACTATGATGACAGAAATTACCCCGTTTTGCAGAGATATGCTTGGATTGATTACATAACGGAAGAATTCCTGAAAGTAAGCGAGTCCAAATGCGCCTTTGTATTTAAAAATGCCAAGATCTACGAGAGGGTGGGCGCAGCTCATCACGTAACGATCCGGGGGAAGTGCAAAAGCCAAGCTTGCAACAATCCATTTTATGGATTTATTGACTCCGTTCCAGAGATGTTTCCTGTAGTGTTACGTGTCAGATGTAGAGACACGGTTTTTGATCTACAACATGAGAATGTCCGTAGACCTACACGAAAACTGAAGCGTGCTCGGATTGGTGAAGAAGCTGCCGCTGTTGGAGCTAAAAATTGGCTCAAAAGCCAAGTTTGTGGACTACAAACCCAACGCATACCTCCTACTATTCCGACAGCAGCAGTCGTTCAAAAGTGTGTCAATGAATATCGCGATGCCAAGTTGGGAATTGGGAAGGAAAAAATTGGTGTCATAAAAGCCATTGAGAATATGAGATATAGCTCCGAGTTTAATAACTTCATCAGAGACATAAAAAAAGATAAATTTTATGTGTTCTACGGATCAAACGTCCAGCTGCATGCATACAAGCGTTACCACAATTTGAATTTGATGAAAATTAAAAAGCAGAAGTCGTCAATAGCCATAGATGGAACAGGGACCATCTGCAAAAAAATTGTATATGACAACGGGAAACAAAGTGGCCATATATTTTTATATGTTATCGTAATTAACTTTAGCCAATCCACAATATCCGTGCACCAGCTTTTGACAGATGATCAAAGCACAATTTTAATAGAGTTATGGCTGAAAAAGTGGATACGAATGGGTGCTCCTAAGCCAGATGAGGTGGCGTGTGATTGCTCGAGAGCGTTGATTAATGTTCTATCTCTAGCGTTTAATGAACAAAATATAAAAACATATATTGAGACATTATTTTTGGTGGCCTCCGATGATCCATTGAGTAGGAACCGGCCTGCAATCTCTACATATATAAGGCTTGACGTAGCTCATTTTGTTAAAATGATTGCAAATTGGAAGTGCATCAAAGCAATAGAGAACAGCCAGATAAGAAAGTTTTACCTATTTTGCATTGCATTGTTGATTGACGCTCAAACTTTGGCCGAATTCGAATCAATCCTGAAAAGTCTCTGTATCGTCTGTTTAAATCAATATAATGACTCCACTTTATCTCATGGTAAGACAGTAAACGATACAAGAAGGGATTTGGAAAAGGCAATCGGTGATCGCACTTTCAATCTAAGTGAAGATAGATATACTCCCACAGATGAAATTGGACAAAATGTGGACGATAACTCAAACGATGGCAGCCCCACTGTGAAAACATGAATTAGTAGAATTCGGCAATCAGCAGAGGAAGTTGCTGAAATAGGAAGAGAAAGCAACGGATTCTATAACAAACGTTTTATCGATGACTTTTTTAAAACAAGTGCTTTGGAATTTCCTCTTTGGTCAGCAGCTTGTCTACCTGGGCAGCAGGGCCATGCCAGTACAAGTTACGCTGAGGCTTATTTTAATGACAAGAAGCATAGAGTACTGTCGGGATACAAAAATCTCTTACGAGCTGATAAATTCCTCAAAATTGAATTTCGAGACCATCACGGAGGATCAGCGATATTAAATACGCACTTGCTAAACGAATATCAAAAAATAAGTAAAGAAGCCATCGAAGAACGAGAAGAGAAAGGAGCTGAACTTCAAGTTACCAAAGTTATCAACGAAGACGCAAATTCTTATGACAATTGGAGAAATAAATCGAAAAGGGAGAGAAACGACTTTGAGGAACCTATAGAGGAGTATGTTTTAAAGAAGGAACCCAAGCAAAAGAAACTCGGCTGTTACTTCCAAAGTCAGCCCAGCATATCCTTCATTAATATGCATGCAGATTCTAAAGTAGCAGTTAAAAAAATGAAAGTATTAGAAAACGGAAACTCACTCAGAGCAGTTCTTATAGGTGATACTCACTACAGCATTAAAAATAGCTGCCCTTTGACTCCATTATACAAATACTGGGAACAGCAGCGATGGATCACACATCTTACTACTCTTTCGCGAAATCGAGTACGTCCAAAATTATGAAATTTATTGTGGACTTCATCACCGCATAAAGAGTAGGTACAATTTATAAGGACCGTGCAAGGATACTCGTAGACTATTTTCAAGACAAACTAAAAGATAAGTCATCAAAGCCTTTTTTTCCGCTTTTTCCCAAAGTATTAAATATGTACTCAACGTTATCAGAGGTATGGTCAAAATGTTTTTTTGATTGCCCCAGTGGACATGACACCTACAACTGCGAAAATTGTGGTCAATATTCAAAGGAAGTATCGACACTATGGATTAAGGACCACAAAAGGTTGTGTGAAGAAGGCTATCAGTCACTAGGAAATCACCTTTCCGGAATATCCACAAATTTTACTTCCCGATGTTCCAAATGTAGTGAAGAATGTTATGTAAAACGATCATTCAACACTCATGTATTCGTAGAGTTGGAGCTAAGAAAAGACTTAGCATCAGAGCTGCAAACATGCAAGTTGTCGGAAATTGAAAAAAGTGTAAACTTTTCAATCGAAAATAATAAATTCAGGTATATAAACATATCAGCGTTAAATATAAGCCTCATACAAAATTAACAAAACTTAAATCTTTTCTTTTTTATCTCTTCCTTCAGTTTGAAAGGTATAATTGATTATGTACCCGGACACTTCCGAGGGTATTGCCGAAGAAGCAATGGAAAATGGGAATTACATGACGATTTATGCAACAAACCAGTATCAATCGTAAATGACCAGAAGTTAGCTCCAAGTGGAGCAGTTTTTATAAAAGATAATACTGAACATTAATAAATATTTAGATATTTATTTCTATGTACACCACTACCACTTAGCGTTAACATAAGAATTATGTGATAATAAAATTATAAAGAATTAATATTAAAACTTTTGTGCACTAATTACATTCGCCTCGATGTAGATGTATGTATCAAAGAAATGCATTACATATAATTTATCTCTAAGTAAACTCTATTTCTAAACAGAGCTTTTTAATTTTTTTTCGGAATCTTTATAAACATTTTGAAATTATTACATATGTATACAACAAAACCATAGTGCAAGAGCGAAAATTCACGCAAAGTAATTCCAATTTCTAGTTGGCTTTTATTGTACAGATTCCAATTTTGTTTGGTCCCATAGCAATTTTTCAAACATGAAAATCTTTTATTTTTCAAAATAATAAAACTTTAGCACCACTAGTGAGAGCTCATTAAATGTTAGCCAAAAACATACATCCAATGTAGATCCTTTTCTATTCAATTCTTTCGACGAAGATTATACCCACACATATACATGGATACCTACAATTATTTCGCAAGATTGACAATCCTCAATGAAAGGCTGTTTTTCGCACATAATAATGAACGCTATAATTAGCATCAAACTTACGCAAATTACTACAAATATAATGTTTTATCTTTGTGTCGCGAGATCGATTGTCTAAATTCCGTTATTGTGCTTGTAGCAGAAAAACTAAGACTAATGTAACTACCTGTGTACATGTGGGCATGCCGCACATTGTGAAACCGTATAATTAGGACATCCCATCTTGTGCACTATTCAATTCCTTAATCAGGCAAAATAATATAAATCACGCTTGATGAATAGACCTGTTATTTAAATTTTGTTATGATTGCACACTAGCTGAAATTGAATTTGTGCCTGAAATAAATCTGATCTATAAGATGAAAATATAACAGCACTACGTGGTAGAGAAGTTTTGAATATTTTGGTTATTTTAAAATTAAAATAATAAAACCGTACTTTTGTTTTGGGAAAATTGTGAATTAGTGCGGTAAGGACATTTACAAGTTTTCTTTCCTTCAAATGAGTAGGTTATGTTTTTGTTATGTTATTACCTAGTATCACTACTGTAGCAACAACGTTAGTACTCGTACATATCTATACATCTATAAGGAAAATAATTACTAATAATAACCGATTTTAAACATATTCCTTATTATATTTTGTGTTTATATTTCATTTACCAAGCTATGTATATATGAAACCTTTTTGCCGTAAAGCTAGAATCTTGTATCTATAATAAATATCTTATTTGTTCTTTTACGAGAAACATATACATATTTTGAACTGAATCTGAACCTAAGATTCGGTTTTGAACATGGAAGCGGCAGGTAGTCTGAGCATGATAGCCTTAGGTGAATTATGTATGTGCAAGAGATTACATGCTAAATATTACGCTAGGCTAATACACATATGCATATGTACATAAGTCCCTTCACCAACAATTTGCATGTTAAGGAAATACCCATACTAGTTTAGCCCCTGTACGCCCATATTTTCGCAGAATGCACGCTAAATGAAAGTTTAAATATGTCATAAAGAACTAAACAATACGCCCACTTTACGCAAATAAGTATAACAGAGAACATCATAATATGATGGTACTTAGTGAATTCAGTTAATAGACGAAGATCAATTTTCTTTGTTTGATCGCGGGTTCAAATCGAGCTCAAGGCCTAACAATAATTTTTTATCATTATTATCGTTATGATAAATTTTTTCTTAATTGAAAAAATTTTTAAATTAGAATAGAAGAAAGAACAAATTTAGACAACTGCCAAAGCTCGTTGTATAGATCCATTTCGGGAACTGCTAAATTCCTTCATCGGCAACGTTTAGGCGCCGCTGCTATAACCATTCAGCCATCACAGCGGTTTTTTGTTTGTCTTCATTAATCCTACTTCTATTCTGGTTCGTGCCAATTGATATTCACAACACTGCGACATCTGTTGCAGAATGGCTGTGAAAATTGGACTTGTTTGTTGGCAATGCTGCCATAGTGTCATATTTTATTGACACTTTTTTCCCCGTGCTCTGGGATGTATTAACAATTTTTGTTGTTATATCGGCCTACTGATTTTAAGATCGCGGGTTCGAATCGAGCTCAAGGCCTAACAATAATTTTTTATCATTATTATTGTTATGATACATTTTTTCTTAATTGAAAAAATTTTTAAATTAGAATAGAAGAAAGAAAAAATTTAGACAACTGCCAAAGCTCGTTGTATAGATCCATTTCGGGAACTGCTAAATTCCTTCATCGAAACGTTTAGGCGCCGCTGCTATAACCATTCAGCCATCACAGCGGTTTTTTGTTTGTCTTCATTAATCCTACTTCTATTCTGGTTCGTGCCAATTGATATTCACAACACTGCGACATCTGTTGCAGAATGGCTGTGAAAATTGGACTTGTTTGTTGGCAATGCTGCCATAGTGTTATATTTTATTGACACTTTTTTCCCCGTGCTCTGGGATGTATTAACAATTTTTGTTGTTATATCGGCCTACTGATTTTAAGATCGCGGGTTCGAATCGAGCTCAAGGCCTAACAATAATTTTTTATCATTATTATTGTTATGATAAATTTTTTCTTAATTGAAAAAATTTTTAAATTATAATAGAAGAAAGAAAAAATTTAGACAACTGCCAAAGCTCGTTGTATAGATCCATTTCGGGAACTGCTAAATTCCTTCATCGGCAACGTTTAGGCGCCGCTGCTATAACCATTCAGCCATCACAGCGGTTTTTTGTTTGTCTTCATTAATCCTACTTCTATTCTGGTTCGTGCCAATTGATATTCACAACACTGCGACATCTGTTGCAGAATGGCTGTGAAAATTGGACTTGTTTGTTGGCAATGCTGCCATAGTGTCATATTTTATTGACACTTTTTTCCCCGTGCTCTGGGATGTATTAACAATTTTTGTTGTTATATCGGCCTACTGATTTTAAGATCGCGGGTTCGAATCGAGCTCAAGGCCTAACAATAATTTTTTATCATTATTATTGTTATGATACATTTTTTCTTAATTGAAAAAATTTTTAAATTAGAATAGAAGAAAGAAAAAATTTAGACAACTGCCAAAGCTCGTTGTATAGATCCATTTCGGGAACTGCTAAATTCCTTCATCGGCAACGTTTAGGCGCCGCTGCTATAACCATTCAGCCATCACAGCGGGTTTTTGTTTGTCTTCATTAATCCTACTTCTATTCTGGTTCGTGCCAATTGATATTCACAACACTGCGACATCTGTTGCAGAATGGCTGTGAAAATTGGACTTGTTTGTTGGCAATGCTGCCATAGTGTCATATTTTATTGACACTTTTTTCCCCGTGCTCTGGGATGTATTAACAATTTTTGTTGTTATATCGGCCTACTGATTTTAAGATCGCGGGTTCGAATCGAGCTCAAGGCCTAACAATAATTTTTTATCATTATTATTGTTATGATAAATTTTTTCTTAATTGAAAAAATTTTTAAATTAGAATAGAAGAAAGAAAAAATTTAGACAACTGCCAAAGCTCGTTGTATAGATCCATTTCGGGAACTGCTAAATTCCTTCATCGGCAACGTTTAGGCGCCGCTGCTATAACCATTCAGCCATCACAGCGGTTTTTTGTTTGTCTTCATTAATCCTACTTCTATTCTGGTTCGAGCCAATTGATATTCACAACACTGCGACATCTGTTGCAGAATGGCTGTGAAAATTGGACTTGTTTGTTGGCAATGCTGCCATAGTGTCATATTTTATTGACACTTTTTTCCCCGTGCTCTGGGATGTATTAACAATTTTTGTTGTTAAATCGGCCTACTGATTTTAAGATCGCGGGTTCGAATCGAGCTCAAGGCCTAACAATAATTTTTTATCATTATTATTGTTATGATAAATTTTTTCTTAATTGAAAAAATTTTTAAATTAGAATAGAAGAAAGAAAAAATTTAGACAACTGCCAAAGCTCGTTGTATAGATCCATTTCGGGAACTGCAAAATTCCTTCATCGGCAACGTTTAGGCGCCGCTGCTATAACCATTCAGCCATCACAGCGGTTTTTTGTTTGTCTTCATTAATCCTACTTCTATTCTGGTTCGTGCCAATTGATATTCACAACACTGCGACATCTGTTGCAGAATGGCTGTGAAAATTGGACTTGTTTGTTGGCAATGCTGCCATAGTGTTATATTTTATTGACACTTTTTTCCCCGTGCTCTGGGATGTATTAACAATTTTTGTTGTTATATCGGCCTACTGATTTTAAGATCGCGGGTTCGAATCGAGCTCAAGGCCTAACAATAATTTTTTATCATTATTATTGTTATGATAAATTTTTTCTTAATTGAAAAAATTTTTAAATTATAATAGAAGAAAGAAAAAATTTAGACAACTGCCAAAGCTCGTTGTATAGATCCATTTCGGGAACGGCTAAATTCCTTCATCGGCAACGTTTAGGCGCCGCTGCTATAACCATTCAGCCATCACAGCGGTTTTTTGTTTGTCTTCATTAATCCTACTTCTATTCTGGTTCGTGCCAATTGATATTCACAACACTGCGACATCTGTTGCAGAATGGCTGTGAAAATTGGACTTGTTTGTTGGCAATGCTGCCATAGTGTCATATTTTATTGACACTTTTTTCCCCGTGCTCTGGGATGTATTAACAATTTTTGTTGTTATATCGGCCTACTGATTTTAAGATCGCGGGTTCGAATCGAGCTCAAGGCCTAACAATAATTTTTTATCATTATTATTGTTATGATAAATTTTTTCTTAATTGAAAAAATTTTTAAATTAGAATAGAAGAAAGAAAAAATTTAGACAACTGCCAAAGCTCGTTGTATAGATCCATTTCGGGAACTGCTAAATTCCTTCATCGGCAACGTTTAGGCGCCGCTGCTATAACCATTCAGCCATCACAGCGGGTTTTTGTTTGTCTTCATTAATCCTACTTCTATTCTGGTTCGTGCCAATTGATATTCACAACACTGCGACATCTGTTGCAGAATGGCTGTGAAAATTGGACTTGTTTGTTGGCAATGCTGCCATAGTGTCATATTTTATTGACACTTTTTTCCCCGTGCTCTGGGATGTATTAACAATTTTTGTTGTTATATCGGCCTACTGATTTTAAGATCGCGGGTTCGAATCGAGCTCAAGGCCTAACAATAATTTTTTATCATTATTATTGTTATGATAAATTTTTTCTTAATTGAAAAAATTTTTAAATTAGAATAGAAGAAAGAAAAAATTTAGACAACTGCCAAAGCTCGTTGTATAGATCCATTTCGGGAACTGCTAAATTCCTTCATCGGCAACGTTTAGGCGCCGCTGCTATAACCATTCAGCCATCACAGCGGTTTTTTGTTTGTCTTCATTAATCCTACTTCTATTCTGGTTCGAGCCAATTGATATTCACAACACTGCGACATCTGTTGCAGAATGGCTGTGAAAATTGGACTTGTTTGTTGGCAATGCTGCCATAGTGTCATATTTTATTGACACTTTTTTCCCCGTGCTCTGGGATGTATTAACAATTTTTGTTGTTATATCGGCCTACTGATTTTAAGATCGCGGGTTCGAATCGAGCTCAAGGCCTAACAATAATTTTTTATCATTATTATTGTTATGATAAATTTTTTCTTAATTGAAAAAATTTTTAAATTAGAATAGAAGAAAGAAAAAATTTAGACAACTGCCAAAGCTCGTTGTATAGATCCATTTCGGGAACTGCAAAATTCCTTCATCGGCAACGTTTAGGCGCCGCTGCTATAACCATTCAGCCATCACAGCGGTTTTTTGTTTGTCTTCATTAATCCTACTTCTATTCTGGTTCGTGCCAATTGATATTCACAACACTGCGACATCTGTTGCAGAATGGCTGTGAAAATTGGACTTGTTTGTTGGCAATGCTGCCATAGTGTCATATTTTTTCCCCGTGCTCTGGGATGTATTAACAATTTTTGTTGTTATATCGGCCTACTGATTTTAAGATCGCGGGTTCGAATCGAGCTCAAGGCCTAACAATAATTTTTTATCATTATTATTGTTATGATAAATTTTTTCTTAATTGAAAAAATTTTTAAATTAGAATAGAAGAAAGAAAAAATTTAGACAACTGCCAAAGCTCGTTGTATAGATCCATTTCGGGAACTGCTAAATTCCTTCATCGGCAACGTTTAGGCGCCGCTGCTATAACCATTCAGCCATCACAGCGGTTTTTTGTTTGTCTTCATTAATCCTACTTCTATTCTGGTTCGTGCCAATTGATATTCACAACACTGCGACATCTGTTGCAGAATGGCTGTGAAAATTGGACTTGTTTGTTGGCAATGCTGCCATAGTGTCATATTTTATTGACACTTTTTTCCCCGTGCTCTGGGATGTATTAACAATTTTTGTTGTTATATCGGCCTACTGATTTTAAGATCGCGGGTTCGAATCGAGCTCAAGGCCTAACAATAATTTTTTATCATTATTATTGTTATGATAAATTTTTTCTTAATTGAAAAAAAATTTTAATTAGAATAGAAGAAAGAAAAAATTTAGACAACTGCCAAAGCTCGTTGTATAGATCCATTTCGGGAACTGCTAAATTCCTTCATCGGCAACGTTTAGGCGCCGCTGCTATAACCATTCAGCCATCACAGCGGTTTTTTGTTTGTCTTCATTAATCCTACTTCTATTCTGGTTCGTGCCAATTGATATTCACAACACTGCGATATCTGTTGCAGAATGGCTGTGAAAATTGGACTTGTATAATGATAAAATAACAATAATAATGATAAAAAATTATTGTTAGGCCTTGAGCTCGATTCGAACCCGCGATCTTAAAATCAGTAGGCCGATATAACAACAAAAATTGTTAATACATCCCAGAGCACGGGGAAAAAAGTGTCAATAAAATATGACACTATGGCAGCATTGCCAACAAACAAGTCCAATTTTCACAGCCATTCTGTAACAGATGTGGCAGTGTTGTGAATATCAATTGGCACGAACCAGAATAGAAGTAGGATTAATGAAGACAAACAAAAAACCGCTGTGATGGCTGAATGGTTATAGCAGCGGCGCCTAAACGTTGCCGATGAAGGAATTTAGCAGTTCCCGAAATGGATCTATACAACGAGCTTTGGCAGTTGTCTAAATTTTTTCTTTCTTCTATTCTAATTTAAAAATTTTTTCAATTAAGAAAAAATTTATCATAACAATAATAATGATAAAAAATTATTGTTAGGCCTTGAGCTCGATTCGAACCCGCGATCTTAAAATCAGTAGGCCGATATAACAACAAAAATTGTTAATACATCCCAGAGCACGGGGAAAAAAGTGTCAATAAAATATGACACTATGGCAGCATTGCCAACAAACAAGTCCAATTTTCACAGCCATTCTGCAACAGATGTCGCAGTGTTGTGAATATCAATTGGCACGAACCAGAATAGAAGTAGGATTAATGAAGACAAACAAAAAACCGCTGTGATGGCTGAATGGTTATAGCAGCGGCGCCTAAACGTTGCCGATGAAGGAATTTAGCAGTTCCCGAAATGGATCTATACAACGAGCTTTGGCAGTTGTCTAAAATATTTCCTTCTTCTATTCTAATTTAAAAATTTTTTCAATTAAGAAAAAATTTATCATAACAATAATAATGATAAAAAATTATTGTTAGGCCTTGAGCTCGATTCGAACCCGCGATCTTAAAATCAGTAGGCCGATATAACAACAAAAATTGTTAATACATCCCAGAGCACGGGGAAAAAAGTGTCAATAAAATATGACACTATGGCAGCATTGCCAACTAAACAAGTCCAATTTTCACAGCCATTCTGCAACAGATGTCGCAGTGTTGTGAATATCAATTGGCACGAACCAGAATAGAAGTAGGATTAATGAAGACTAACAAAAAACCGCTGTGATGGCTGAATGGTTATAGCAGCGGCGCCTAAACGTTGCCGATGAAGGAATTTAGCAGTTCCCGAAATGGATCTATACAACGAGCTTTGGCAGTTGTCTAAATTTTTTCTTTCTTCTATTCTAATTTAAACATTTTTTCAATTAAGAAAAAATTTATCATAACAATAATAATGATAAAAAATTATTGTTAGGCCTTGAGCTCGATTCGAACCCGCGATCTTAAAATCAGTAGGCCGATATAACAACAAAAATTTTCTTTGTTTGGTTATGATGTTAGTTTTCGTACGAACAAATTCTAGTGTCATCTCTGGTCCACCTTTATGGCGATATCTCGAAAAGGCGTCCACCTAAAGAACTAAGGTCCACGCACTTTTAAAATATTCATTAACACCTTTCATTTGATACCCATATCGTACAAACAAATTCTAGAGTCACCTCTGGTCCACCTTTATGGCGATATCTCGAAAAGGCGTCCACCTATAGAACTAAGCCCACGCCCTTTTAAAATACTCTTTAACGCCTTTTATTTGATACCCATATCGTACAAACAAATTCTAGTGTCAGCCCTGGTCCACCTTTATGGCGATATCCCTAAATGGCGTCCACCTATAGAACTATGTCCCACTCCTTCTTAAAATATTTTACCTAATACGCTCCATTTGATACACATGTGTATACAAACACATTCCAGGGTTACCTTAGGTTCATTTTCCTTCATGGTGATTTTCCCTTATTTTGTCTCCATATCTCTCAACTAATTATGTAATGTTCGGTTACACCCGAACTTAGCCTTCCTTACTTGTTTTTTATTAAACTTCTTTGTATCGACTTATCTTTATCCTAGTTGTTTACGCAACTTTTCACTATTCTATATATTCCTTTTTTGTTTCATTTCCATCTTTTCGGACAGAGTTAGGGTCATGAATGCAACATCACTTATAGTTAGCACTGAGCTATTAGTGCATGATTGACAAAATTTAGGGGGGGGGGGGGGGGAGCGCTGGCAAGATTTCGGGGTTCCCATTATGAACTTCAACGTTTGTAAAAGTGGTATCCGTAATCTTTGCTAGTGCTTGGAAGATAATATTTAATGCAAAATTTGTTTGTTGCAAGCCATGTATGCAGTCCAGCACGATATGCCTGTGAGGCTTTTGGATGCTTGTCCGGGGGTGAATAATTTGACAGGGGTCACTTGGTCACCTTATTCGTATGCTAATTTTATCAGCCGAGATTACGGTACTCATAAATCATACCATTTTACCGTGCCTTCACTACATTATTTTTGCTATTTGCCCATACAAGGTATACATCTTTAACATACGCATATATGTATATATATCAATCAGCGTTGACAGATTGGCGACGCCGTCGTCATTTTGACGATTTTCAAGTAGAATGACGCTTGGACGATTTTCTAATGAAAAATGACGATTTAAGACTACCTCTAACATTTCCGAGCAAGAAAAAGTAAAATTTAAACAAGATTGTGTTATTTTTATAGTGAACTGTATGATCAAATTAAAAAGCGTTTTGATTTGACCAATTTTGTACTACAAAACTTAAGTTTCATGGATCCCAAAGAAGTTGTTCTTTTCATCTGGTCTTGCAACATTCTTCGCACACAATAGATCGGAAAATTGTGCAGGATATTGATAGCGAGTATAGGGAGTTTTTAGAATTTAAGACAAGTTTTGAAGACATTTCTAAAGTTTCCCCAGAAGTTTTTTGGAAAACTATTTCTACTATCAAAAGAGCTGAATCTATATACGCTGCATTCGTTGCAGATGTAACGGGCTTGTCATACTCATCAGCGTATGTAGAACGAATTTTTCTAAAATAAATTTAAACAAAATAAAAATCAGTCTGTAAACTAATACATTAAAAGGAATATTGCTGGCTCAAGCTTACAATTTTTGATATTATATCGGCCTAATGACTTGTAAGATCGCTTGTTCGAATCGAGCTCAAGGCCTAAAAATAATTATTTTATCTTATTATTTCTATGATGAGGGACGGAAAATTATAAATTTTTTTTCAGAGTCGTAAAAGTCCTGGTAAAAAAATTGTCCTAGGTGAAAATGTTTGAATTCCCAGGTATCCCTATAGCAATATCATGCCGAATCATGCATCCTTTTTATTTTTCGAACTTTTTCCATAAAATTCCACATATAAAAGTAAAATCTGTATTTTTATTTTTTGAGTCCGATAGAACTAGTTAAACTCGGACTTTTAAAAATAAAAGTCCGGGAATAAAAGTTGAACAAAGCTTGATAACAAAGAAACGGCTTATCCGAATTAAAAAAATTGTTTTCTTTCTTCTATTCTAATTTAAAAAATGTTTTCATCTTTATCATAACAATAATAAGACAAAATAATTATTGTTAAGCCTGGAGCTCAAAATTATTTAAAATTAAATAACTTTTCCTGTCATAATATTGAACCGCAAATAAATATGGTAAAAAAATTAACGCGAAAAATTTTAACTAAGAAATGAAATAGACTGAAAACAAGTACCTTTTATATGTAATACAAAATTTATCTTTTAAAACGTTTTTTGTCATTTATAAAATAAAACGGAATAAATTAAAAAAGGCTTTTACATGTTATATGTGGCAACAAGAAATAACAACCAAAGAAAAATTTCAGGAAACCGCTTTTAAAGATAATATTGTTGAATAAAACCGGCGATCTCATAGTACGGCACCTGGTAATAACCCAATTTTGTCCTAACTCGACTTTGGTTGTTGGCATAGATATGACGGTTTTTGACGATTTTTTGGGTGGCGTTTGACGACTTGGAAAAAAAAAATATATGGCAACGTTGATATCAATACCTTCCTATCTTCCTAATATGCAAATTTTCTGTCAATCATTATTTGCTGAAACTGTGCAAATGTATGTTCTGCGCATGCGCGGGCTTTGTTAAGCTGGAGACATTGGTGCTTTATCGGTAACCGTATCGGTAACCTTATAACAGCTGATTCGACCAACCTTATGAGAATCAATGCAATCGATTATTGGTGCCGCTAAGGTCGTAACCGTATCGTAGCCAACCAATTGGGTTTTGGTTTACCGTCGTAACGATAAACAGCTGATTACGTTAGGGATACGGATACAGCGATACGATATACGGCACCAATGACTCCAGCTTTAGTGTTAGTGAATTGTAATAGCGTGTGTAAAAAAAGTATTAAAGGGGTAAAACGATCACTATCCCCTTTACCCAACTTCTGCATACTAATTGTTATAAAATCTCAGTTTAGTCGATTAAACAATGAAAAGGCCAACAAATACAATACAAGGCTTGATGTATTTATTATTTAAATATGGGCTGCAGCCTTTAAAGTACATTATTTACATAAATAGTAAAAAAACAAGACGAAGAATTCATATTTTTGAAATGAAAAAAATTCAGATATACATGTATAAAAATATGCTTATACATACATTCGTAGTTGTCAGTTGGCATTGTTTGCTTTTCTTTGTCGCTTTTTGGTCACTAAGGGCTCATTTACATACGTTTATCTGCGCACTCAGCACAAATCGGTAATGCTATTCTGCGGAGTTCTTAAAACAATAAAAGTTTTATAGTACTAATGGAAAACAAAAGATTACTTTTTCATTTGGAGAACGAAATATTGTATATTAATATTGATAGAAGCAAGGTGGCTTGTTGAAATATACATATATTTATGTCCCTTTTTTACAAAAATTTAACGACATCCTTGAGATTTTGTCTCCTTCTCTCGTTGTATATCTGTACTGTAATGTTTGACAGGCTGCACAGTTCAGCAGTACTGATATATAAGTATTACATATATGATACTAATCTCTTATTTAGTGAGCCGTTATGCGACAATAACAATTTTGTATTTCATATTGATATATAATAAAGTTATGGAGAGTAATGTTTTCAGTTTTTAATGATACCTTGTCAAATAAACCAGCAAGCAGAATCATTCGCTATTTTTCTTTTTGAGTGTATAGGCGGAACAGTTCCTAAACATTTTTTGTGCCTCCTGTGAGGACTAAGTATCTGCGGTTTCGGTTTAGTTTTTTTTTATTAACATACAGATAATATGGCGGCTTTAAATTTATGGTCGTCGTCGCGAACATCGCTTCAGCGGATATGGAGCCAGGGGTGGCTTTCCGTAATTCGATATCGATCAAGAACGAATATAAAATAATCGTTTTCGCTTTCCGTAACACAAATTGTCCACGCGTCGTATCGAACGTACGATACAAACTGTTTGATAGCAAATTAGGTGTCGAATTGCCTTTTTGAAAGTTATAATTGTATGCTTTTGTGATTATATAGGGAATGATTTTTTCTTCAGAGATTAAGAAACAAATGCTATTTATAAAAGAAAATATTTTGGTAGCTCCAAAACATTCTAAATACCCTTTAAAATCTATAAAAGGAAGAGATCATACCAAGATACGGGAACTAAAATGGCATCATCGCGCTTTCGATATCGACTTGAAGTATCGAATCAACGAGTGTCGACTATCGAATTACGGAAAGCCACCCCAGGTCGAAGCGTTGGATTGCCAAGATAGCATCGAGGCCGACCAACTGTTATCTACGTCGCTTCAACACTACAACCGGTTCGTAGAAAACCACCTATCATTGGTATCAGCAGCTCTAGCGGAGGAACTCGGCGACCACGATGTACGTTTTGCAGCAACAGAGGAATTCTACAACAACATTTGTATAAGATTGAAACGCCAAAGGTCAGAGGAGCGGAAAACTGTGCAGGTAACACCGTCGTTCAATTTTGCTGCAGACATGAGGTTGGATCCGGTGTCAGTACCCATTTTCGATGGCTCACCAGCGAACTGGTTAGTTTTCAAAGATATGTTTGAAACTATGGTCCGTAATGGAGTGGACCTGAATCCAACCTACAAGCTTGGCAAGCTCCGCCAATATGTTAAGTCAGACAGCGTACCACTAATTGGAGGTCTGTATACGGGCGGATATGAAGAGGTTTGGACAGAACTTAAACGTCGTTTTGATAATCCTCGTATACTTTCACAAACCCATGTCCAACGTTTACTGGATCTGCCCAACCAACCGGGCGAAACGCAGAGGGGTTTGAGCAGCATTGTTGACTGCGTACGCAATACATTTCGCGCACTTACAGTGATGAAAGTACCAGTCGAGCAGTGGGACGCCATAGCGGCGCCGATTTTATTACCCAAGTTACCTACTATAACTCGTACCGAGTGGGGCACGAGTCTAGCAACCAACGAGATATCAAAACTTGAAGACCTGCTTCATTTTATTGAACGTCGTTCACACAATTTGCCTGCTGAATTTCCGGCAACCGCTACTAGTTCAACTACGAGGAATACAGCCTCACCGCGTCCACACGTATCTTCAGCACAGAAACGTCCCGGTGTTTGTCCTCAGTGCACTGACACGCATCGCCTAGTGAAATGCCCTCAGTTTCAGACTCTATCGGTTGATGCACGATGGAACAAGGTAAAGGAAGTGCAGCTTTGTTCTAACTGCCTACGATCCGGCCACAGCATTCGAGACTGTCCGTCAGGTGTTTGTTCGAAGTGTCAGCAAAAGCATAACACCCTTTCGTGCCGCTACCGCATTACAAACAACTGGAACGACGTCAGTCAATCAGCCCCTCGTGAGCCGCCCCAATGACTCTCCAGGTGTTGCACCCCAGGTATATCCTCGACAACAATGACGGTTTGGTAAAGTCCGATCATTTCTCCTGCAAGTTGACCGGACTGTTCTCTTGGCGACAGCGAAGGTGCTTCTCAGTGGTCGCAATGGAATGCAGGAATGTCGAGCTCTCTGTGATACGGGTACCCAGGTGAGCTATATATCAGAATCTACTCTAACTTTGTTGAATCTTCCCAGGTATGCTGGTAAGGTTCCGGTCGAAAGTGTTGGTTCAAGTTTCGTAGCTCACACGAAGGGCATAGTTACAGTTCATATGCAATCAATGATTGACGAAACATTCGCACTCATCTTCAACGCAACATTACATCAACCACACCTTTTGTACCCGTTAATACTTCTTCGTGTAGCCATATTCAAGGGCTTCAATTAGCTGACCCTACGCTTGGAACACCAGGCGCAGTGCACCTTCTTATTGGTGCTGACATTTTACCCGATTTGATCTTGACTGGAATAAGATCAGGGCCCGACAATATTCCTTGTGCCATTCGCACGCGACTAGGTTGGATTGTATTCGATCCCGTCGCAACAACCGGCTGCATTTCCACCTTTCATCATTCAACTGTGACTCGCTCTTCTGATAACCGCTATTGCGTTCAAATACCGTTTCGGCCAGATGCACCGCCACTTAGTAATTTGCATCAGGCGGCACTCCGTCAATTTCTGCAACTAGAAAGGAAGCTTGCCGCAGATTCATCTTCACGTGAAAGGTACATACAGTTTATGCGTGAGTATGTGGCACTGGGTCACATACTGTCATCGAAGCTAATGAAACTAGCCTCACTCAATGTTATTCTATAGCCCACTATGCCGTTAGTGGTAAATTTCGGGTGGTATTTAACGCCTCGTCCAAAACCACTAGTGGCGCATCGCTTAATGACACCCACTTTGCAGGACGCCAACTGCAGGACAATTTAGTAGACATACTTCATCGATTTCGACGATTTCAAGTAGCGATTACAGCAGATATTAAGAAGATATTTCGCCAGGTGTGGGTGGATCAACGGCATCGAAGGTGGCAACAAATCCTTTCGCGGGAGTCGCCTAATGAACCATTGCGCACGTACAAGCTCAACACATTGTGGCCCACACAATGCAATCCGGACATTAATACAAAGCGCTTTGGATAACGCTAAAGTCATCGCTGACGCCAACCGGGTAGCCGCAGTGCGCCGCAGCATACTTAAATGCTTTTATGTCGACGATTATTTGGATAGAAAGAATACGAATACCACGGTGACTTGGCCTAAAGAGCACTACATCAGTTACTCTGCACGGATTTTGTGACGCAAGCATTTCCGAATATGCAGCTGCAATTTACGTACGCTGTACGGACGAAAATGGAAAACCGAAGGTAACGCTCGTAGCCGCTAAAACCAGGATTGCACCTCTTAAGCAGCAGACTATTCCATGTTTGGAACTGTGCGGAGTTCAGCTGTTAACTAGTACTTTAAATAGTGTTCAACGGGCACTGAATCTAGATGGTATCACTTACACCTTGTGGAGCGACTCTACTATAGTTCTCTACTGGATAAAAAAACCACCTTCCACATTTAAGCAATACGTAGCCAATCGTGTGGCCTATATACAGGCCAACTCAAATGCTGATGCTTGGAAGCATGTTCACTCGGAGGTCAACCCCGCTGATTGTGCCAGCCGCGGTGTAACCCCAGCCGTACTAGAAGCCCATACACTGTGGTGGACAGGACCGGCCATGATTCACACTTTCGATGAAGTATAACCGGTAATCCCCTATATGTCCTGTGAACAAGAACATGTTTTCTCTGGTGAAACCAGATCAGCTAAGGTCTTACTCGGCGTGCACACGAAGCCTCAAATGCGTATGACAACTTTCAACAATCAGCGAACACCTCTGGTTAGTAAATTCAGTCGACTTAGCAGACTGCTTAGCACCACTGCACGTCTCCGGCGGGTCCTTTCACGTTTCCAGAAACATCGGCGCGATGATGTTGTCACAGCCGAAGAAAGAGAGTGGGCACTTGAAGTGCATGTCCGACAATCGCAAGGTAACGCATTTATATCCGACATTAATGCTCTCAAGTCTCGTTCCAGATTAAACCCCTCAAGCAAGTTGCGTCCGCTCAACCCGTTTGTGGATGATCACGGTATACTTCGTCTTGGTGGCCGGCTGATCAATTCTGATTTACCAGCCGAACAACGGAATCCTATTATCATACCACGCGACTGTGCTTTGGCAGCGCTACTCATACATGAAACACACATATACTGCTTACACGGTGGAATACAATCCATGCTACAACATCTACGTCAGAAATTTTGAATAATTCATTGCCGTACCTTGGTTAAGTCGCATATATATAGGTGCATTGTGTGAAGCCGGTATCAGAAGATAACCGAACGACAGCAGATGGCATCTCTCACAAAATCTCATGTTTTGGTATCTCCCCCTTCACACATACTGGCCTCGACTACTGTGGGCCCTTTAATGTGCGGTTTGGGGGTAAGCGATCACATACAACAACCAAATGCTATGCAGCGATTTTTATTTGCATGGTCACCAAGGCCGTCCATAATGAACTGGCGGAAGACTTATCCACTCAGGCATTTCTTGACGTTTTCGACCGTTTCATTAGTCGTCGAGGGTTAAGCTCGGTTATGTACAGCAACAACGGCACGCAGTTTGTCGGTGCCAGTCGACAGATGCAAAGGGATTTAGAAGAGTGGGTAAGTGACATATCACGGCAACACATCGCAACCACTGGCACCCGTTGGAAATTCATCACTCCTGCAGCTCCTCACCACGGAGGACTTTGGGAAGCTGCTGTACGGTCTGCCAAAAAACATCTCTACCGTCTAATTGGACGACAAACGCTACGATTTAATCAGCTTAGTACTCTTCTGGTAAAGAATGAGACCGATTTCAATTCCCGTCCACTCGTACCGCTTTGTGACGATCCAAATGGTTTTCTGGCCCTTACACCAGCTGATTTTTTGATTGGGCGCCCATTGAATTGTCGACCGGAAATACCTGTTCCTGAAAGTCCTCAAAACCGATTGCTGCATAGGCAGCAGTTGCAACAAATGTTTCAGCATTTCTGGAAGCGATGGCAACGAGAATATTTATCTACTTTGCAGGCCCGTAACAAATGGGCTCGGTCAGCGCCAAATTTACAGATAGGTGATGTTGTTCTTATTTTGAACGAAAATTTTCACCCCAGCTACTGGCGTATCGGGCGCATCATTGACGTGCATCCAGGTAAGGATGTCTTAGTGCGCACAGTCATAGTGGAGTACAAAATAAAAAATAAATGTAAGGCGCTATGACCTCCGAAGAGATTTTAGGCCGAGCTTCTCTTCCAATTTGCGTCGTGCCCCTCTTTATTTTCACTACAAATTGGCCGGACGGGACCTACATGTTTATGCCGACTCCGAACGGCATCTGCAAGGCAGATGAGTTTTCACTGAGAGCTTTTCATGGCAGAAATACACTAGGAGCGCTTGTCAAACACTGCCGAGGGGCGACCCCGCTTAGAAAAATTTCTTCTAATTGAAAACCTTATTTTTAAAATTTTGATGTTGCTTTGCCCGGGGTGTGAACCCAGGGCATACGGTGTGGTAGGCGGAGCACGCTACCATCAGGGGAGTACAATGGTGGAACAAAATAGCTCGAAGGTATGTTCATCCAGCATATATGCCAACGTCCTGTGCATAAGATATGTCGTCTGGTTGACGGTGCTAGTCGACAGATGCAAAGGGATTTAGAAGAGTGGGTAAGTGACAGATCACGGCAACACATTGCAACCACTGGCACCCGTTGAAAATTCATCACTCCTGCAGCTCCTAACCACGGAGGACTTTGGGAAGCTGCTGTATGGTCTGCCAAAAAACATCTCTACCGTCTAATCGGACGACAAACGCTACGATTTAATCAGCTTAGTACTCTTCTGGTAAAGAATGAGGCCGATTTTGAATTCCCGTCCACTCGTACCGCTTTGTGACGATCCAAATGGTTTCCTGGCCCTTACACGAGCTGATTTTTTGATTGGGCGCCCATTGAATTGTCGACCGGAAATACCTGTTCCTGAAAGTCCTCAAAACCGATTGCTGTATAGGCAGCAGTTGCAACAAATGTTTGAGCATTTCTGGAAGCGATAGCAACGAGAATATTTATCTACTTTGCAGGCCCGTAACAAATGGGCTAGGTCAGCGCCAAATTTACAGATAGGTGATGTTGTTCTTATTTTGAACGAAAATTTTCACCCCAGCTACTGGCGTATCGGGCGCATCAGTGACGTGCATCCAGGTAAGGATGTCTTAGTGCGCACAGTCACAGTGGAGTACAAAATAAAAAATAAATGTAAGGCGCGATGACCTCCGAAGAGATTTTAGGCGAGCTTCTCTTCCAATTTGCGTCGTGCTCCTCTTTATTTTCCCTACAAATTGGCCGGACGGGACCTACATGTTTATGCCGATTCCGAACGGCATCTGCAAGGCAGATGAGTTTTCACTGAGAGCATTTCATGGCAGAAATACACTAGGAGCGCTTGCCAAACACTGCCGAGGGGCGACCCCGCTTAGAAAAATTTCTTCTAATTGGAAAACCTTATTTTTAAAATTTTGATGTTGCTTTGGCTGAGGTGTGAACCCAGGGCATACGGTGTGGTAGGCGGAGCACGCTACCATCAGTGGAGTACAATGGTGGAACAAAATAGCTCGTAGGTATGTTCATCAAGCATATATGCCAGCGTCCTGTGCATAAGATATGTCGTCTGGCTGACGTAAAGGAACCCATCCTGAACCGTGAAGGTTTCGGGCAGGATGTTTAATAGTCAAGCTGGTCTCACTATGCATTTGGGTATATGATGTTTAAAGATAACTTGGTCACCTTATTCGTATGCTAATTTTATCAGCCGACATTACGGTACTCATAAATCATACCATTTTACCGTGCCTTCACTACATTATTTTTGCTATTTTCCCATACAAGTTATAAATCTTTAACATACCTACATATGTACATAGCACAGCTACAAGAATCGCATTGCATTGATTTCTTGTATACTAATCTCATACTTAGTGAGTCGTTATGCGACAATAACAATTTTGCATTACATATTGATATATAATAAAGTTATGGAGGCTAAAGCTGCAGACATTGGTGCTTTATCGGTAACCGTATCGGTAACCTTATAACAGCTGATTCGACCAACCTTATGAGAATCAATGCAATCGATTATTGGTGCCGCTAAGGTCGTAACCGTATCGTAGCCAACCAATTGGTTTTTGGTTTACCGTCGTAACGATAAACAGCGATACGACTACAGCGGTACGACTACAGCGATACACATACGGCACCAATGATTCCCGCTTAACGTTTTCAGTTTTTAATGATAACTTGTCAAATAAACCAGCAAGCAGAATCATTCGCTTTTTTTATTTTTGAGTGTTTAGGCGGTACAGTTCCTAAACAATTACTTTTAATTTTTTTTTATCAAAACATTATTTTGGTTTGAATTTTTAACACACACACACAATGAATTCATATAATTTTATTGTTGAAATTATATACTTTTGGTTTTATTTTATGAATATACCCTTATATTTTTTTTTTTTAATTTTTAACATACTTATACAAAGTTGAGATACACTTTTTTTATACTTTTTTTATTGAATTTTTTTTCTTGCCAACAAAAATTTTGTTTGGAGTTTTTATTTGAATTTTTGTTTTTTTTTTTAAACGTTTTTACATAGACACGTTTAGTCCCATTATTATTTTTTTATTTTCTTCAAATTCCTTTTACTTATGTCCTTGTTTATATTCAGAGGGTTTTCACATTTTTTGGTGCATAGTTGTATCCATGTAAAATTAGTGAATTTTCATTTATTAGTTTATATTTAATTTTGTTTAAAATTTTAATACATCCACACATTGAATTCACGCCTTGAAGTTGAAGTTTTTTTTTTCTTTGAATTAATACACGCTTTCCACCCTTAATAATTATTCCTCTGAACCTTCTTTTTAAGTTTACACCTAAGGATTTTTAAGTTTATTTTTGGATATCCCTGATACATTTACATATACGCTTGTAAATTTTTAGGAATTTTTTCTTTTTCTACTTTTTGAATATTTCACTATTGATTCAAAGTCAGAATATTATGTTATTGAATCTTTATATTTGGATATATTATATTTTTTTGTTCATTTTTCTATATATGCATACATATATATAGAAGTCATTAAGCTGAGTTTTTTTTTTAATTGATTTTTATTTTGCGGGTCGTAATAAAGCGGGTCCCCTTACAAACCAATCCCTTATTGGTCTATGGAGAATTCCAAGTATACAGTTATGCGTGAGTATGTGGCACTGGGTCACATACTGTCATCGAAGCTAATGAAACTAGCCTCACTCAATGTTATTCTATAGCCCACTATGCCGTTAGTGGTAAATTTCGGGTGGTATTTAACGCCTCGTCCAAAACCACTAGTGGCGTATCGCTTAATGACACCCACTTTGCAGGACGCCAACTGCAGGACAATTTAGTAGACATACTTCATCGATTTCGACGATTTCAAGTAGCGATTACAGCAGATATTAAGAAGATATTTCGCCAGGTGCGGGTGGATCAACGGCATCGAAGGTGGCAACAAATCCTTTCGCGGGAGTCGCCTAATGAACCATTGCGCACGTACAAGCTCAACACATTGTGGCCCACACAATGCAATCCGGACATTAATACAAAGCGCTTTGGATAACGCTAAAGTCATCGCTGACGCCAACCGGGTAGCCGCAGTGCGCCGCAGCATACTTAAATGCTTTTATGTCGACGATTATTTGGATAGAAAGAATACGAATACCACGGTGGCTTGGCCTAAAGAGCACTACATCAGTTACTCTGCACGGATTTTGTGACGCAAGCATTTCCGAATATGCAGCTGCAATTTACGTACGCTGTACGGACGAAAATGGAAAACCGAAGGTAACGCTCGTAGCCGCTAAAACCAGGATTGCACCTCTTAAGCAGCAGACTATTCCATGTTTGGAACTGTGCGGAGTTCAGCTGTTAACTAGTACTTTAAATAGTGTTCAACGGGCACTGAATCTAGATGGTATCACTTACACCTTGTGGAGCGACTCTACTATAGTTCTCTACTGGATAAAAAAACCACCTTCCACATTTAAGCAATACGTAGCCAATCGTGTGGCCTATATACAGGCCAACTCAAATGCTGATGCTTGGAAGCATGTTCACTCGGAGGTCAACCCCGCTGATTGTGCCAGCCGCGGTGTAACCCCAGCCGTACTAGAAGCCCATACACTGTGGTGGACAGGACCGGCCATGATTCACACTTTCGATGAAGTATAACCGGTAATCCCCTATATGTCCTGTGAACAAGAACATATTTTCTCTGGTGAAACCAGATCAGCTAAGGTCTTACTCGGCGTGCACACGAAGCCTCAAATGCGTATGACAACTTTCAACAATCAGCGAACACCTCTGGTTAGTAAATTCAGTCGACTTAGCAGACTGCTTAGCACCACTGCACGTCTCCGGCGGGTCCTTTCACGTTTCCAGAAACATCGGCGCGATGATGTTGTCACAGCCGAAGAAAGAGAGTGGGCACTTGAAGTGCATGTCCGACAATCGCAAGGTAACGCATTTATATCCGACATTAATGCTCTCAAGTCTCGTTCCAGATTAAACCCCTCAAGCAAGTTGCGTCCGCTCAACCCGTTTGTGGATGATCACGGTATACTTCGTCTTGGTGGCCGGCTGATCAATTCTGATTTACCAGCCGAACAACGGAATCCTATTATCATACCACGCGACTGTGCTTTGGCAGCGCTACTCATACATGAAACACACATATACTGCTTACACGGTGGAATACAATCCATGCTACAACATCTACGTCAGAAATTTTGAATAATTCATTGCCGTACCTTGGTTAAGTCGCATATATATAGGTGCATTGTGTGAAGCCGGTATCAGAAGATAACCGAACGACAGCAGATGGCATCTCTCACAAAATCTCATGTTTTGGTATCTCCCCCTTCACACATACTGGCCTCGACTACTGTGGGCCCTTTAATGTGCGGTTTGGGGGTAAGCGATCACATACAACAACCAAATGCTATGCAGCGATTTTTATTTGCATGGTCACCAAGGCCGTCCATAATGAACTGGCGGAAGACTTATCCACTCAGGCATTTCTTGACGTTTTCGACCGTTTCATTAGTCGTCGAGGGTTAAGCTCGGTTATGTACAGCGACAACGGCACGCAGTTTGTCGGTGCCAGTCGACAGATGCAAAGGGATTTAGAAGAGTGGGTAAGTGACATATCACGGCAACACATCGCAACCACTGGCACCCGTTGGAAATTCATCACTCCTGCAGCTCCTCACCACGGAGGACTTTGGGAAGCTGCTGTACGGTCTGCCAAAAAACATCTCTACCGTCTAATTGGACGACAAACGCTACGATTTAATCAGCTTAGTACTCTTCTGGTAAAGAATGAGACCGATTTCAATTCCCGTCCACTCGTACCGCTTTGTGACGATCCAAATGGTTTTCTGGCCCTTACACCAGCTGATTTTTTGATTGGGCGCCCATTGAATTGTCGACCGGAAATACCTGTTCCTGAAAGTCCTCAAAACCGATTGCTGCATAGGCAGCAGTTGCAACAAATGTTTCAGCATTTCTGGAAGCGATGGCAACGAGAATATTTATCTACTTTGCAGGCCCGTAACAAATGGGCTCGGTCAGCGCCAAATTTACAGATAGGTGATGTTGTTCTTATTTTGAACGAAAATTTTCACCCCAGCTACTGGCGTATCGGGCGCATCATTGACGTGCATCCAGGTAAGGATGTCTTAGTGCGCACAGTCATAGTGGAGTACAAAATAAAAAATAAATGTAAGGCGCTATGACCTCCGAAGAGATTTTAGGCCGAGCTTCTCTTCCAATTTGCGTCGTGCCCCTCTTTATTTTCACTACAAATTGGCCGGACGGGACCTACATGTTTATGCCGACTCCGAACGGCATCTGCAAGGCAGATGAGTTTTCACTGAGAGCTTTTCATGGCAGAAATACACTAGGAGCGCTTGTCAAACACTGCCGAGGGGCGACACCGCTTAGAAAAATTTCTTCTAATTGAAAAACCTTATTTTTAAAATTTTGATGTTGCTTTGCCCGGGGTGTGAACCCAGGGCATACGGTGTGGTAGGCGGAGCACGCTACCATCAGGGGAGTACAATGGTGGAACAAAATAGCTCGAAGGTATGTTCATCAAGCATATATGCCAACGTCCTGTGCATAAGATATGTCGTCTGGTTGACGGTGCTAGTCGACAGATGCAAAGGGATTTAGAAGAGTGGGTAAGTGACAGATCACGGCAACACATTGCAACCACTGGCACCCGTTGAAAATTCATCACTCCTGCAGCTCCTAACCACGGAGGACTTTGGGAAGCTGCTGTATGGTCTGCCAAAAAACATCTCTACCGTCTAATCGGACGACAAACGCTACGATTTAATCAGCTTAGTACTCTTCTGGTAAAGAATGAGGCCGATTTTGAATTCCCGTCCACTCGTACCGCTTTGTGACGATCCAAATGGTTTCCTGGCCCTTACACGAGCTGATTTTTTGATTGGGCGCCCATTGAATTGTCGACCGGAAATACCTGTTCCTGAAAGTCCTCAAAACCGATTGCTGTATAGGCAGCAGTTGCAACAAATGTTTGAGCATTTCTGGAAGCGATAGCAACGAGAATATTTATCTACTTTGCAGGCCCGTAACAAATGGGCTAGGTCAGCGCCAAATTTACAGATAGGTGATGTTGTTCTTATTTTGAACGAAAATTTTCACCCCAGCTACTGGCGTATCGGGCGCATCAGTGACGTGCATCCAGGTAAGGATGCCTTAGTGCGCACAGTCACAGTGGAGTACAAAATAAAAAATAAATGTAAGGCGCGATGACCTCCGAAGAGATTTTAGGCGAGCTTCTCTTCCAATTTGCGTCGTGCTCCTCTTTATTTTCCCTACAAATTGGCCGGACGGGACCTACATGTTTATGCCGATTCCGAACGGCATCTGCAAGGCAGATGAGTTTTCACTGAGAGCATTTCATGGCAGAAATACACTAGGAGCGCTTGTCAAACACTGCCGAGGGGCGACCCCGCTTAGAAAATTTTCTTCTAATTGGAAAACCTTATTTTTAAAAGTTTGATGTTGCTTTGGCTGAGGTGTGAACCCAGGGCATACGGTGTGGTAGGCGGTGCACGCTACCATCAGTGGAGTACAATGGTGGAACA
This sequence comes from Eurosta solidaginis, assembly GCF_040869045.1. NCBI lineage: Eukaryota > Metazoa > Arthropoda > Insecta > Diptera > Tephritidae > Eurosta > Eurosta solidaginis. The sequence goes on from NC_090321.1 coordinate 111,978,778, forward strand.
AAATAGCTCGTAGGTATGTTCATCAAGCATATATGCCAGCGTCCTGTGCATAAGATATGTCGTCTGGTTGACGTAAAGGAACCCATCCTGAACCGTGAAGGTTTCGGGCAGGATGTTTAATAGTCAAGCTGGTCTCACTATGCATTTGGGTATATGATGTTTAAAGATAACTTGGTCACCTTATTCGTATGCTAATTTTATCAGCCGACATTACGGTACTCATAAATCATACCATTTTACCGTGCCTTCACTACATTATTTTTGCTATTTTCCCATACAAGTTATAAATCTTTAACATACCTACATATGTACATAGCACAGCTACAAGAATCGCATTGCATTGATTTCTTGTATACTAATCTCATATTTAGTGAGTCGTTATGCGACAATAACAATTTTGCATTACATATTGATATATAATAAAGTTATGGAGGCTAAAGCTGCAGACATTGGTGCTTTATCGGTAACCGTATCGGTAACCTTATAACAGCTGATTCGACCAACCTTATGAGAATCAATGCAATCGATTATTGGTGCCGCTAAGGTCGTAACCGTATCGTAGCCAACCAATTGGTTTTTGGTTTACCGTCGTAACGATAAACAGCGATACGACTACAGCGGTACGACTACAGCGATACACATACGGCACCAATGATTCCCGCTTAACGTTTTCAGTTTTTAATGATAACTTGTCAAATAAACCAGCAAGCAGAATCATTCGCTATTTTTATTTTTGAGTGTTTAGGCGGTACAGTTCCTAAACAATTACTTTTAATTTTTTTTTATCAAAACATTATTTTGGTTTGAATTTTTAACACACACACACAATGAATTCATATAATTTTATTGTTGAAATTATATACTTTTGGTTTTATTTTATGAATATACCCTTATATTTTTTTTTTTAATTTTTAACATACTTATACAAAGTTGATTTACACTTTTTTTATACTTTTTTTATTGAATTTTTTTTCTTGCCAACAAAAATTTTGTTTGGAGTTTTTATTTGAATTTTTGTTTTTTTTTTTTAACGTTTTTACATAGACACGTTTAGTCCCATTATTATTTTTTTATTTTCTTCAAATTCCTTTTACTTATGTCCTTGTTTATATTCAGAGGGTTTTCACATTTTTTGGTGCATAGTTGTATCCATGTAAAATTAGTGAATTTTCATTTATTAGTTTATATTTAATTTTGTTTAAAATTTTAATACATCCACACATTGAATTCACGCCTTGAAGTTGAAGTTTTTTTTTCTTTGAATTAATACACGCTTTCCACCCTTAATAATTATTCCTCTGAACCTTCTTTTTAAGTTTACACCTAAGGATTTTTAAGTTTATTTTTGGATATCCCTGATACATTTACATATACGCTTGTAAATTTTTAGGAATTTTTTCTTTTTCTACTTTTTGAATATTTCACTATTGATTCAAAGTCAGAATATTATGATATTGAATCTTTATATTTGGATATATTATATTTTTTTGTTCATTTTTCTATATATGCATACATATATATAGAAGTCATTAAGCTGAGTTTTTTTTTTAATTGATTTTTATTTTGCGGGTCGTAATAAAGCGGGTCCCCTTACAAACCAATCCCTTATTGGTCTATGGAGAATTCCAAGAAAAAGGGGGCAATACCGAAACGAGTACTAGGAATTTTCACTCGTGAAAGACCGGTAACGCGGGATTATTCTAAGCAACTACAAAATCAGGTGGCAGGATCTTTGTTCACACAAATAGATACAGGTATTGACCACCCAGCCGATTTCCTTCCGATAGATCTCCTGAACCAGTGCGCAGCTAGGATTTTTGGGCAGCATGATCCGGGGGAAACCAAAGGCAGGAGGTTACGGTGACCGAGAGAATCGTTGTAGACACTTCTGACAGCTCCTTGAATTTTTCGCGTAGGCTTGAGAGGATATTAGAAATGGCCGATCGAGAAGAGGGGGCAGCTGGAGGTGCGCCACCGGGGGGATCGGCATCGCCTGTTACTAATGCGGCGGAAAATAGGGACAGTGCGGCACCACTCGAGGATAGGATTGAAAAACTGGGTTTGATGATGGAAGTGATGATGCAACAAAATGCAGAGATGGCACAGCATACGGAGGAGGTGCGAAAGGTACGATGGTAAGTCTCCAAGCTGAGCGATCGCGTTGCTGGCTTGGAAACATCTATGCAGAACCCAGCGGGTCGACGCCAGGTCATACTAGGGAAACTACAGAAAATCATCAAAGTACAACCAACAGTCAGCAGCAGCCAGGAGCATCCTATAGTTACGCGAAGAGAGAACAAGTAGATTTGGATAAATGGCACTGAAATTTGATAGTTCGGCTAAGGGTATGACGGTAGAGAGTTTTGTCTTCTGACTGGAAAGGATGCGAGTCCAGTATCAGCTGTCCTATGAACAACTTTTTCGGATTTTCATTGCTTAGTGACAGGGCCTGCTCTCAAGTGGTATTGGCAAATACTGGAAGACCACGCTGATGACGAATCATTTGATTATTTCGGGTTATAGAAGGCGATATTAGCTCAGTTTAAGTCGGCAGAATCAGACCACGAGGTAATACGTGAGATTATGGAAAGACAGCAGCAACCCCAGGAGAGTTTCGACGAGTACTACGCCGACGTCCACGATATCACGTTCCGCGTTATACAGAGGATCCCAGAAAATGAGTTAGTTAAAATAATTAAGGGAAATCTTAAGACATATTTGGCAAATTTAAATTTTGCGACAAAAACCAACACATTGGCGGAGTTAAAGTTAGAATGCAAACCAGACAGAGAAGCTAATGAAGGAGAATAGGTCTAGAGTATAACCAGTAAGCGAGTTGAGGACTAACAGTAGTTTGTGGTCAGTGAGTCAGGAACAGGAGTTAACAGTGGAAGCGTTCAGCAAGGGAAAAAGTAGTCAAACAGAGAGGCCCATCAATAGGAATCTGCCAGTTGCCTCTGTTCTCCGATAACCGCCTAAGCCCACCATTCCAACACATTCCCCTAATCCTATTGTAAGTTCGTCCTCCAATGTCCACAGTAAAGGTGTTAGTCCAGTCCAAATCCACATTTTTTGTCCTTCCTCATTCCATTTAATGTTGTGTTTTTCCTGTGGAGTGCCGATGGATTTTTACAGAAAGAATCCGGCAGAAGCAGCGAAAGACAAAGTGTAAGTCCTCCTTCCAGTTGATGAAATGTTTTGCGTGTGGAGGATATTCCTCGTTTTGTGTTTTTAAGCCCGAAGCGGGAAACAGGGCACTGGCAGAGATGTCCGGGCACTCTGTCCAGACTCGAGATCGCCCGAAGGATTAGTTAGCATACTGAAGAGAAATAGGGATACAGAAACGAAAGATATATTTGAAAAGAAATGTGAGTCAGGTGGAATAGGTTTTCATGGGAGAAAATTAAGATATGAAAAGGCGCGTAGGCGAATATTTTGTGAAGAGCTGAACGTTAAAAGGAAGGAGAAAAAATTTCAAGAAAATTATGAAAATGCGGAAAAACAAAAGAATTTTAGGCGGATTAAAAAGGAAATAATTTCAATGATTGTGTCAGTTAAAGGTGACAATAGGTTCTTCGCGAAAACTGAGCTCGGAGGACGCAAGTTGCTCGCGCCCTTAGATTCCGGGGCCGGGGCTAGCTGCTTAGGGAAAAATACCAATAGTTACTAGAAGGAAAGGAAAGTCTGATTGTGCCGATCCAAAGACAGAACATCAAGACAACCAATGGTGGTGAAGCTGACGTAGTAGGAGTATTGGCTCTTCCAGTATTATGGGACAATACAACTAGAGAGCTAGAATTCCTTATAGTGCCTGGTTTACAACAGGAGGTCTATCTAGGGATCGATTTTTGGCAAGCCTTTCCGCTGAGTGTTGTTAGCAGGGGCCCCATAGTAAAGTCAAAGGGTTCTGTTCTTTCACAGATCGTACCCGCTCAAGGTGACCTGACATTCGATGCAGTGCAGCATGTTTTCAGAGATTAAGAAACAGCCGCTTTGGAATGCGTGAAAGCACAATTTTCTTCATTCGCAATACTTGAGTTAGGGAAAACTGATGTAGAGGAGCATATTATTGAAGTGGCGGATGAAAATCTTCCTGTAAAACAGCGACATTATCCGAATTCTCCGGCGATACAAAAATTAGTTTATATCGAGTTAGATAGGATGTTAGCGATGGGGGTTATTGAAGAAAGCAATAGTTGCTGGAATTCTCCAGTTTAAATCGTCGTTAAGGGTACGAAGAATGGCCTATGTCGCGACGCACACAAGGTAAATGAGCGCACAATTAAGGACGCCTTCCCCCTCCCAAACATAGATGGAATCCTAAGCCGCCTGCAAAATACCAGGTATATATCTGCCATTGAGTTGAAAGATGCGTTTTGGCAGATACCTTTAGAGCGAAAGTCCAGGAAGAAAACTGCTTTCACTGTACCTGGTAGACCATTATATCATTTTACAGTCATGCTATTCGGACTGCGCATTGCCGCACAACGAATATGCCGTCTGATGGATAAAGTCATACCCCTCCGAAACATAAATGTAATCCTTAGCCGCCTGCAAAATACCAGGTACATATCTGTCATTGAGTTGAAAGATACGTTTTGGCAGATACCTTTAGAGCGAAAGTCCAATAAGAAAACTGCTTTCACTGTACCTGGTAGACCATTATATCATTTTTCAGTCATGCCATTCGGACTGTGCAATGCGGCCGTCTGATTGATAAGTCATACCCGCTTCCCTTAGAGAATCTGTATTTGTTTACCTAGATGATTTACTTGTTTGTTCCGATGATTTTTCGTCCCACTTATATTTGTTGTCTGTAGTTGCCAAATGTCTTAGGGATTCAAAATTGACGATCAACGTTGAAAAGAGCAAATTCTGCTTTAAAGAAGTACGCTATCTCGGGTACGTGATCGGGGATGGATGCATACGGATGGATGATAGCAAAATAGACGTCATGTGCGACTTTCCCGAACCACCAGCCCTAAAACAGCTTAGAAGGTTCCTTTGAATGACAGGCTGGTATAGACGTTTTATGCAAGACTATGCCACTATTGCAGCACCTTTAGATGACCGACTAACAACAGAAAACATAAAGATGAAAATCACGACTGGCGACAGGGTACTAGACGTCGACCTCAACTCACCATATTTTCAGTCGGACGAATACATAGAACTACGGAAAACCGAGACTGAAAATAAAGACCAACTGCCAGAATTTTGCGAATCGGACGGATACGTATAAAAAAGCTCACAGTTCAAAAGAGGAGACGAGTTACAGAGAGACCATGCCTGGAAACTCTGGGTCCCGACTGAACTGCGGAGGGGTCTGATCGAAGCATCCCATGCATCACCTTCTGCTGGTCATGGAGGTATATAAGACCCTATCGCGTATCCGAGATAAGTATTATTGGCCAGGTACAGTGACAGATGTTCAGACATATCTCAAATCATGCGAAGTATGTAAAGGCAATAAGGCGCAAAATACCTTTAACAAAGCCAAGATGGGAAACCAAAGAATCACTGAACGCCATTTTCAACGTTTATTCGTCGATTTTATGGGTCCTTACCCACGTACTCGTGATGGTAATGTTTATGTGTTTGTGTGTGTAGATCATTTTTCTAAGTTTGTCTTCCTTAAACCGATGTGAAAAGCCACTTCGGCAAAAGTTATTAAGTATTTAGATAAAGATATATTTCATGTTTTTGGAGTTCCTGAATACGTACATTCAGATAACGGTAAAAAATTTACGTCAGAAATATTTACAACATTCCTCGAAAGATATGGAACAGTTCACATCCGAACAGCTTTCTACTCGCCACAAGCAAACGCGGGTGAAAGAGTGAACCGATCAGTGTTGCAAATAGTACGATCATACATCAAGGACAATCAAAAGGATTGGGATAAGTACATGAGCGATGCCGCTTTCGCGTTTGGCAGCGTCGTACATACCGCAATTGATACGTCTCCCTATACTGCAATATTTGGTGTACCGATGATGCAACACGGAGCGTCATACGAACTATGTCGTATGTAAGCGCATTGAAAGATGCAAATTGCGAAGTAGTGTCGAAATAAGAAAAGCTCCAGATGCTCAGAAATAAGATAACGGTTGAATTAAAACTAGCGCATAAAAGACATTAGTCTGGGCTTAAAAGACATTAGTCTTACGCAAAACCAACGAGTCTTATGATCTAAAAACAAAAGCATAACTATCTATGATACTAGATCGAAGGATGGAGTATTCAAAGTTGGACAAACGGTGTACCGACGTAACTTCAAGCAAAGCTCTAAAATTGACAATTTTAACGATAAGCTAGCACCCAAGCAGGTTAAGTGCATTCTGCTGAGAGCAGTAGGGAATTCTATCTATGAACTCGGTGATGTCAGTGGAAAGAAGATTGGAATATACCACGCCAAGCACTTATTCGCATCATAGTTCCATGTTAAGTGTGGTCTTTGTTTTAGGTATTAAATGTTGGGATCTTGTCATTATGTTTGTTGTAGATACTCTGTTAGACGACCTGCGATGACGAATTAACATAGATACCTGACTATTATTGTTCCTTATTTTTTTATTATACAAACCTTTATTGACTACGATAACCTTTTTGTTTAGTAACTTTGATATAGATTTATGACAAAACCCTGTGATAGAGATTTAGTATTATAACCTGTGATATCAATATAGTATTGTTTAATCCAGTGATAGATATCAACTCGGTGACAGTAGATTCGGGTTTATGTAAATTAATATTCAAATTTCTACCATATATGATAAATGTGTTAGATAGCAATATGAAGCGTAAGTCTTTGCAGGCTGAATGTGAAGAAGCCCGGCTTAGGAAGTGGGTCGATGCCACACGTAAGCCCTTGATACAAAAACATATCCCAAGGCTGCGTTATGAATTCTTTTATGCACACGCTCCACAGTGCAGGCACCATCGGCGGATGCGAGCCTGTAACGAGCAAGCGGGTATATGCACAGATAGCTTTGCAATGGCAGTAATGATCTTTCCACTTTCAGCACTTCACACACTACGGTAAATGAATGCATGTGTTAGCTAGATAACTAGAGGGATGCGTATACGTGCGTACACGCCCGCTATGACGTTCAGCTAAACAGGGGCAGAAAGGCTTTGCTATACGGGGACAAAGATAAGTGCCGCAAGATACATTTTGGTATATAATGGGGTCCGCTTAGCATTCGGTATCACAAAAATCGAAAGTCGCGGTCTTATTGTTGCTTTGCCAAAAGCAGTGAAACAAAGTGAAGTTTATTTTAAAAGTGCATAGTGCTGAAAAATAAAGTTTGTAAAAAAGTTTTATTTTAGCTAGTGCGGGTTCCACGCAAAGTGTCGCGCGTTAAGTGAAGTGCGAGTGAACGACCAAGTCCCTGGGAATTTTCCCCAGGACCATCAAAATCCTGGAAACAGGAAGAAACACAACCCGGTTGGAGATCAGTTTCCTTTTTCCCCCATATTGTTGATTTTTCGGTAAGTAAAATGTAATTTTACCGGCCACCGTGGTGTGATGGTAGCGTGCTCCGCCTATCACACCGTATGCCCTGGGTTCAACTCCCGGGCAAAGCAACATCAAAATTTTAGAAATAAGATTTTTCAATTAGAAGAAAATTTTTCTAAGCGGGGTCGCCCCTCGGCAGTGTCTGGCAAGCGCTCCGATTGTATTTCTGCCATGAAAAGCTCTCAGTGAAAACTCATCTGCCTTGCAGATGCCGTTCGGAGTCGGCATAAAACATGTAGGTCCCGTCCGGCCAATTTGTAGGGAAAAATCAAGAGGAGCACGACGCAAATTGGAAGAGAAGCTCGGCCTTAGATCTCTTCGGAGGTTATCGCGCCTTACATTTTTTTAAAATGTAATTTTTTTAGTGATTTTTTTATGTGAAGTGAAAAATTCTCTTTTGTGAAATTTGAAGCCTATCAATTTTAATATTTTATCAATTTTCATTCCCATTTGTTTTACATTAATTTTAATAATTCTAATTTTTAATTTTTATTTTTTTATTTAATTTTTTTATTAGTCTTTAACTTTGGAAATTTAAAGAAAACCAAAATTCCTTCGATTGGTTTGAAACAAAAATTCTTTTTGTTTCCTTTATTTTTTGTTAAATTTTTTTATAATGTTGTACAGACTTAACGTAGCGAAATAAATGCAAGAATTACAAAAAAAAACAATTCTAGTTTGTTACTTTTGAATAAAAAGTGAATTAAAAATCTAAATTTTTTTTATAAAAATGTATGTGAAATCGTCTGTTTTTTATTTTTGTGATTGTGTTGCATCGTCTTATTTACATATTCTTGCATTTATGAACCGACTATGTATTTGTGTGCTTGTGATTTTAGTGTTAGTGTTTTGTGTGTTCTTCCATTTTTTCCAGGAACGAGAAGCAGTCGTAGGTCGCGACTTAGAAGAATTTTAAAGAAGACTAAAACTGCCCAGAAAGTTTAAAGCAGAAGAAGAAGATAAGTGGTAGTGGATGTCGTCCACCAGCACGGAGAAAAGCCCACAAAACATTTTAAAGGTGGTAGTAATAAAGCGGCAAAATTCACGGAGATACACGGAACACAACACGACTACTTTTTCCAACAAATTGCGCCAACACAGAGACTTACACAAACGGAATTCATCATTCGCATACACAAACACAAAGTTGGTAAGACAAAATTTACACCAATACACGCACACTTACACATTTCCACAACACAATTGAGGCAACAGTGTTGGTTAGACACGTCAACATTAACTCAAATTTCCACGACCACGCAACACGTAAAATTCGCATTTACATATAGCGTTTTCTTTTCTGGCTAAAATGTTACGCTTTTTGTACGCCGCGCAAGGGTTGTTGTTCTATTCTAAAAAATAGACAACGCCTTTGCGGGGTATTTCGTTCTTTTGTGAAAATTGTTGCCTGCTCGCAACTCAAAAGCGTTACACTTTTACCCTGTATAAAATGGCGGTGTGGCAGTGCACCTCTGTGAAACTCTCAATTCGCTCTTAAGTTCCACATATACTCTGTTAACATGAATACCTAGATTGCGCATTCATGAGTTCGAAATTGCTTCGTTGTGCGCATCTACGTCAAAGTTGACTGTTTGAGCGAATGAAAGAAAGAGCGAAAAAAACAAGAGCTAAAGGAAAATGACGTAAGAATTGCCCATAAAAAAGAGATGATCTAATGTTTACATGCGCAATCTTCTTGTGTGATTTGTGATATGAGTTAATATGGTGAGATGAAATGTTCTTTGTATGCACTATAAATGTTGACAATTTTCTGGGGTAGGAGTAATATTATTAAGGCTTTACCATTTACTTAGGCAACAATTTATTTTAGAAAAGAAAACGCTAATAGTTTATAAGGCGGAAGCAACCTAGCGCCAGCAGCACTTGGCAACATATAGCTAGCTACACGAAACATCAGAATACACACCACACATTTTTGTCGGCAACTTTCGATCAGCATCAGCAAAGGAGACAGAGCACATCACGAAGAACCCACCACAGCGGCTCTCAGTAATCTTCATATCCAAAATAAATCAGCGGCTCTCACAACACTTAAAATAACCAAAACTAATCACACCATTAGAGCGTATCACAATATTCATAAGATTATTTCCTCGAAAAAAAAAAATAAATTTTTGGATTTAAACATTTCTTTACCTTATTTTTATATACAATTTTTTTTGTTTAAATCAAACACGAATTGAGAGTTTTTTTGAATTAATGAAATTTTTTTAGACAGAATTTTTTTTTTTGAACTTCTATTTCAATCCTTCTAATCTTGTGAGAAGGCAAAAACTTCATATATTCTGGATTTCAGTTTTGGATTTTTTTTCCTAAAAGAAATTGCAAAAATTTTTCACTGAATTTGATTTTTTTTTTTTGATATTTTTTTAAAATTTATAATTCTTAATAATTTTTCTTAATTTGATATCTTTCTTTAAATTTTTTTTTAATAATTATGTTTTTTTTAAGTTGCCTAACTACTGCCCGACAGTAGTAATAAACTTACCTTTTTTTATTTTTTTTTTGAACTTTTAGGCCAAGGGACAAAGCAAAGTTCACATAATCGCGCTTGTTTTTTTTTTAATACATTTTATTATTTTCACGCCACGTGGTTAATTTCGAAATCAAGGCAAACATTGTCCTTGATAGCGGTCACGCGGCCAAAGCCTTATTAACTGATCAAATAAGTATACTATTTTTATACTCAGTTGAGCAGAGCTCGCAGAGTATATTAAGTTTGATTGCATAACGGTTGGTTGTACAGGTATAAAGGAATCGAGATAGATATAGACTTCCACATATAACAATCATCAGGATCGAAAAAAAATTTGATTCAGCCATGTCCGTCCGTCCGTCCGTTAACACGATAACTTGAGTAAATTTTGAGGTATCTTGATGAAATTTGGTATGTAGGTTCCTGAGCACTCATCTCAGATCGGTATTTAAAATGAACGATATCGGACTTTAACCACACCCACTTTTTCGATATCGAAAATTTCGAAAAACCGAAAAAGTTCAATAATTCATTACCAGAGACAGATAAAGCGATGAAATTTGGTAGGTGAGTTGAACTTATGACGCAGAATTTAAAATTAGTAAAATTTTGGACAATGGGCGTGGCACAGCCCACTTCTAAAATAAGGTAATTTAAAATTTTGCAAGCTGTAATTTGGCAGTCGTTGAAGATATCATGATGAAATTTGGCACGAACGTTACTCCTATTACTATACGTACGCTTAATAAAAATTAGCAAAATCGGAGAAAGACCACGCCCACTTTAAAAAAAAAAATTTTTTAAGTAAAATTTTAACAAAAAATTTAATATCTTTACAGTATATAAGTAAATTATGTCAAAATTCAACTCCAGTAATTATATGGTGCAACAAAATACAAAAATAAAAGAAAATTTCAAAATGGGCGTGGCTCCGCCCTTTTTCATTTAATTTGTCTAGGATACTTTTATTGCCATAAGTCGAACAAAAATTTACCAATCCTTTTGAAATTTGGTAGGGGCATAGATTTTATGACGATAACTGTTTTCTGTGAAAATGGGCGAAATCGGTTGAAGCCACTTCCAGTTTTTATACACGGTCGTCCGTTTGTCCTTCCGCATGGCCGTTAACACGATAACTACAGCAAAAATCGACATATATTTACTGAACTTAGTTCACGTACTTATCAGAACGCACTTTATCTTGGTATAAAAAATTAACGAAATCCGACTATGACCACGCCCACTTTTTCGATATCGAAAATTACGAAAAATGAAAAAAATGCCATAATTCTATACCAAATACGAAAAAAGGGATGAAACATGGTAATTGGATTGGTTTATTGATGCGAAATATAACTTTGGAAAAAACTTTGTAAAATGGTTGTGACACCTACCATATTAAGTAGAAGAAAATGAAAAAGTTCTGCAGGGCGAAATAAAAAACCCTAGAAATCTTTGCAGGTATTATATATATAAATAAATTAGCGGTATCCAACAGATGATGTTCTGGGTCACCATGGTCCACATTTTGGTCGATATCTGGAAAACGCCTTAACATATACAACTACCACCAATCCCTTTTAAAACTCTCATTAATACCTTTAATTTGATACCAATATCGTAAAAACACATTCTAGAGTCACCCCTGGTCCACCTTTATGGCGATATCTCGAAAAGGCGTCCACCTATAGAACTAACCCCACGCCCTTTTAAAATACTCATTAACACCTTTCATTTGATACCCATATCGTAAAAACATATTCTAGAGTCACCCCTGGTTCACCTTTATGGCGATATCTCGAAAAGGCGACCACCTATAGAACGAAGGCCCACCCCTTTTAAAAATACTCATTAACACCTCTCATTTGATACCCATGTCGTACAAACAAAGTCTAGAGTCACCCCTGGTCCACCTTTATTGCGATATCCCGAAAAGGCGTCCACCTATAGAACTAATGCCCACTCCATTTTAAAATACTCATTAACACCTTTCATTTGATACCCATATCATACAAAATAATTCTAGAGTCACCCCTGGTCCACCTTTATGGCGATATCTCGAAAATGCGTCCACCTATAGAACTAAGGCCCACTCCCTTTTAAAATACTCATTAACACCTTTCATTTGGTCCACCTTTATAACGAAGGCCCACGCCCTTTTAAAATACTCATTAACACCTTTCATTTGATACCCATATCGTACAAACATATTCTAGAGTCACCCCTGGTTCACCTTTATGGCGATATCTAGAAAAGGCGACCACCTATAGAACGAAGGCCCACCCCTTTTAAAAATACTCATTAACACCTCTCATTTGATACCCATATCGTACAAACAAAGTCTAGAGTCACCCCTGGTCCACCTTTATGGCGATATCTCGAAAAGGCGTCCACCTATAGAACTATGGCCCACTCCCTCTTAAAATACTCTTTAATACCTGCCATTTGATACGCATGTCATACAAACACATACCAGGGTTACCCGAGGTTCATTTTCCTACATGGTGATTTTCCTTTATTTTGTCTCCATAGCTCTCAACTGAGTGTGTAATGTTCGGTTAACCCCGAACTTAGCCTTCCTTACTTGTTGCTTTGTAGCTTTTTTGTCCTCCACTTTCAGCTATACGCCGCATTTGGCACTTAACCCGGTTGACAAAGCGAGGTGAGTTTGAACAACAATCAACATACTTATATACACATTTTTCTTGTTTTCAATAGATATGCGTGTACACACGTATGTACATATTGTCACGGATATTACCACCCCTAAGTTATCCCATCACTAAGGCGATGCTAAGGCCATGCCAAGCAGTATTTACGTTAATAATCAAATCAAGTATACACATATATAAGGCAGCCCAGAGAGATGTCACACACAGATGCATTTACTTATACGGCTATGTGCGCGCGAGAGACTGTAAACTACAAACATTCACATCAATAATTCAATCTTTATGTGTTTACATAAACGAATAAATAATTGCGTCTACACATATGTACGTATACGAGCAGCGGAGCGGCAATGCACAAACACATGCATATATCTTACCTCAGTGGTCACAAGAGAGGGCAATAATTTGTGCACGTAGTTGTGGCTGGCGATTTTGTAGCCGAAACAACTAGTAACTTCTGGAAATCGAAGAGCCTAGAAGTATGCAGCGTAAACTATAAAAGCGGTGCAGGCGAGTAAGAAGTAGTTCAGTTTGATTTGAGTTGATCAGCAGTTACGACTAAGAAGATATCTAGCGAGCAATACCAGTATTATTTTGATTAGTGGAGTTTCATTTGAGCTATCAGTTTGGCTATTAAGCTATTCGTTGCACAGTTTGAGTGTTATTGTGAAGCATTTTAATAAAGGCCATTTTTCCATTATTCAATATTGGAGTTATTTATTCAACAGTTTAGCGATACGAACCTAGCAAAAGGGGTAAATAAGAGGATTTGCAGCAAATTCGTTACAATTGGTGTCAGAAGAGGAATTGTTGAATAAATTCCGGAGGACAACAAGGACATGGCAAAGTTCAGTGAATTGAAGATCCAGCAACTAAAGAAGGAGTTGGAGAGCCGTGGATTGAATACAAGCGGCGTTAAACTTGAACTTCAGGCACGGCTACGAGAGGCAATGGAAGCGGAAGGAATTGATGTGGAAGAGTATGACTTTCATCTTGATGGCGAGGAAGTAACAAAAATTGAAGAGAAAAACGAAACATCGCAGACAGTTACGAGCACAGAATTGAACATGATTTTGGCTGCAATATCTGCTCAAACATCGACAGTGGCTTCTCAACTGGAATCGCAAAAGACAGATATAACATCTCAACTGGCATCTCAACTAGAATCCCAGGAGAACCGTATAACATCCAAGATGGAAACGCAATTGGAAGAACAGAAGACATATATGGCATCCCAACTGGAATCGCAGGAGACACGCATAACATCAAAGATGGAAGAACAAGAAGAGCGCTTATCATTACAGGTGGCACAAATGTCTTCACAGTTAGAAGCACAGGAAGCAAGGGTAACATCAAAGCTGGAAGCGCAGGATGCAAAAATCGCTCAATTTCAGGCAGAAGTCGATGATTTGAAGGGTCGTATGGAGCAGTTACAATTAAATCGTCCAGCAGTTTCAGCGAGTAATCCAAAGGTAAAAACACCATCCTTTGACGGTTCTGTTCCTTTTCAGGTCTTTAAGCTACAGTTTGAGAAGACCGCAGCAGTGAACAACTGGAATGTGGAAGATAAAGTTGCCGCGCTCTTCGTAGCATTGAAAGGACCAGCTGCCGAAATCTTACAGACTATTCCAGAGTACGAACGGAACAGTTATGACGCATTGATGGCTGCTGTAGAACGACGTTATGGAAGCGAGCATAGAAAACAGATATTCCAAATTGAGTTGCAAAACTGCTACCAAAAAGCAAATGAGACATTGCAGGAGTTTGCTTCAGATGTTGAAAGGTCGGCTCATCTCGCAAATGCGGACGCACCCGTGGAATACACCGAGAGGGTAAAAATCCAGAGTTTTATAAATGGCATACGAGACGTGGAAACGAAGCGAGCTACATACGCGAACCCAAAACTGACATTTGCTGAAACGGTATCACATGCATTGACTCAGGAAACTGCCTCCCTATTAAGTAAACCAGCATATAAGGCTCATCGTGTAGAAGTAGAAAGGCCAGAATGGGTAGACACAATTTTGGAAGCACTGAAGGGATCACAACAGAAAAATGCCGGAGTTATTAAATGTTTCAAGTGCGGCAACCCAGGTCATATTGCACGACATTGCAGCACCGGTCCCAATAGCTCCAACAATGTGGGTGGCCGTAAACGCAGAGCTGAAGGAGGTGAGCAAATCTCCAAGTCCACTCAATCGTTAAACTAAAGCGAGTCAGCCGCAAGGGGCGACAGCTGGCTCCCTCAATTGAATGCCCCATAATCTCTATCTCACAAATTGGAAGAAGGTCAAACAATCTTACTGTCGGAGGACATGTGGATGGAAAGGAACGTTTACTGACTGTAGATACGGGTGCATCTCATTCCATCATTCGAGCGGATTTAGTCAACAAGAAGATAACACCATTGCATGGAGCAAGATTGCGTACAGCCACTGGAGAAGACAGCACGGTTCTAGGAGAAGTATCATGTGAAGTAGCAATTGGGAACGTCACGGTACTTCACAATTTTATAGTGGCAGGTATTGTTGATGAAATCATAATTGGAGTGGACTTCTTAACCCTAGAAGCCTAACCTACGCCTGCGAGGCGTACATTGATTTTAAAACTCTCTTTCTTTTTTAAACTGTTTAAGTTAACACCTCGTGCTTTTTCGTCAAGTCAGTAGTCGGTTGATGCTTGCTGAGCGCGCACTTTTCTCTGATTCAAACTTAACCATTTTTGAGTTTTTCACGTATAACACGCTTACGAGACGTATGTATAGGCTTTATGTAAGTTTTCATCACGATTGGATATATTAATATTTGGGTGTTTTATGCTCATTATTTCTGTATGTACATATCTTATAGAACTTTGGAATATGTCACGATATAATAAATTGAACGTTGACGATATTTTTGCCATCCTATGCGAAGATAACATAACTGCAGACGATTCAGCTTCAGAAGAAGAAGGAGAGGAGAACTGTCTCCAGAATGTTGAAAACAATGATGAAAACAGCTGTGATAGTGAGGATAAACAAGTAAATTCCTGCACTGAAGAAGATATCGATGCTGCCAACGTTTCAGTTACTTTCAGTTCCGAACGAATACATCATATTTCTGACAAAATTATTCGTGGTAAGAATGAGCATATTTGGTCAACCAGTAAGGCCACATTATCTCATAGAACAAAAGCAATGAATATAGTTCGCGCATGTCGGGGTCCAGCAAGCGCATGCAAAAATATATTTGATCCCTCTTCATATCAGATGAAATTTTAAATGAAATTGTTAAATGGACCAATGTCGAAATGATAACTAAAAGACAAAAAATATCAAAAACAACAGCGACTTATAAAGACACTCAATACTTAGAGATTCGTGCATTTATAGGCATTCTAACTCTGACTGCTGTCATGAAGGATAACCACCTTTCAACAGACGAATTGTTTGATTCTACTTTTTCTGGCACACGGTACGTTTCAGTAATGAGTAAAGAAAGATTTGAGTTTTTATCTAGATGCCTAAGAATGGACGATAAAACCTTGCGTCCGATGCTTCGACCAAATGACGCATTCGTTCCAGCTAGAAATGTTTGGGAAATGTTTATAAAGCAATGCCGAAACAACTACATTCCTGGATCGGAAGTAACAATTGATGAGCAGTTACTAGGGTTTAGAGGCAGATGCCCCTTCCGGATTTACATTCCGAATAAGCCCAGCAAGTATGGAATCAAGTTTCCGATGATGTGCGACGCAACGTCCAAGTACATGATTGATGCGGATCCATATACTGGAAGAACCGCAAATAGTGGAGGCATTCCCCTTGGTGAATTTTATGTAAAAAAATTGTCGAAAACCATTCATGGTTCTAATAGGAGCATAACATGTTATAACTGGTTCATATCAGTTCCCCTGGCTAAAAATCTTCTTCAACCGCCTTACAAATTGACTATAGTTGGCACAATACGTTCTAATAAGACAGAAATACCTGAAAAACTTAAAAATTCAAGATCCCGATCTGCTGGTACTTCTATGTTTTGCTTTGATGGGCCACTGACACTGGTATCTTATAAGCCAAAGCCCTCAAAGATGGTTTACTTATTGTCCTCTTGTGATGAAGACGCAATAATTAATCATTCAAGTGGAAAACCAGACATGATTCATTTCTACAACCAAACAAAAGGAGGGGTAGATTCATTTGATCGGATGTGTTCGTCAATGTCATGCAGCCGTAAGACAAATAGATGGCCAATGGCTGTATTTTACGATATTCTGATCATGTTATTTGTAAACAGTGCTATAATTTATAGTCACAACATGGCGGAAAATAATAAAAAGCCTTTGAATCGCAGAGAATACATGAAGCAACTATCTACAGATTTGATGAAACCATGGATGGAAGAAAGGCTTCAAGGCCCAACTTTGATCAGGTCTGTGCGAGACAATATAGGTACAATTCTCGGCGATCCTACAAGTACACACGATAATTCTCAATCAGAAGAATTAGAACCTAAAAAACGAAAATATTGTTGTTTCTGCTCCTACAAAAAAAAGAGGATGTCAAAAATAATGTGCTATAATTGCAAAAAACCAATATGTTGTGAGCACAAACATGATGTATGTGTAGACTGCTCCTAAATTATATATACATATATATCTAGTCATCCAAAGACTGATTACATTACAAATAAGTAAAACAAACCATTTTAGTAGATAGAATAATCAACTGTTTTTTTTTTTTTTTCTAAATTGTTTAACTTTATTTTCTATGCACCTGGTTTTTATATTCGTTATTTTTTGTGATAATAAATATGTTTGAATTAATTTTATTTTATAGAAAATGTGTTTTATTAATAGTTTGTAATCCGCTCTAAAACTTCATTAAAAAAAAAACTATATAACTAAGCAGAATTTATCTCAGAGGTTATTATTAGTACATGTACGCCTCTGAGACGTATGTTTATGCTTTATGTATTACTAAAATAGGTTAGGCTTCTAGGGTTAATCAACCAAGGCATCAAGATCGATATGCAAAGCAAGACGATGCGATATAAGAACATGGATGTGCCACTTAATTTCGGCTACGAGAGAGGCTACAGCAGTAAACGAGTGCTGGTGGAAGAGAGTCAGCAAATACCACCAAAATCAGAAGCAGTCATCTGGGCAAAGGTAGATGGAGATTGTGGGACAAACAAATTGTGGGTTGTCGAAGCAGCAAATAAATCAGCACTGAACATACTTGTAGGAAAAACCCTGGCTATGACAAAACAAGATGGACGTATTCCGGTAAGAGTACTCAATGAGTTCAAGTCACCATTCAATTTGACCAAAGGAGCTATTTTGGGAAGATGCCAAGAGGCCGAAGTAGTTATTAACTGTGAACAGCTCCAGGAATACGTTTCATCTAGTAATACTGATCTTTCAAATGATATCACGGCATGGACGCATGGGCTAGAGGAAGCCCATCAGAGTAAGGCAAAATAACTGCTCCTAAAGTACGCGAACATATTTGACCAGGATGATTCTAAACCAGGCCGCACCAACGTTGTGAAACACCAAATTGACACTGGAGATGCGAGGCCGATCCGTCAAGCTCCACGTAGTGTTCCACTGGCGAAGCGGGAAGTTGTGAGTCAAATCATTCAAGAAATGAGCGACAGCGGCGTCATCGAACCATCAGCTAGTCCATGGAGCTCACCGGTAGTACTTGTAAAAAAGTAGGATGTAAAAATGAGGTTTTGCGTGGACTACCGGAAGTTGAATGACGTAACGAAAAAGGATAGCTACCCATTGCCAAGAATTGACGACACTCTGGACTCGCTATCTGGTACGAAATGGTTTTCCACGCTGGACTTGAAAAGCGGCTACTGGCAAGTGGAGGTGAAGGAGGAAGATAAAGAGAAAACAGCCTTCAGTGTCGGTGATGGTCTTTGGCAATTTACAGTGATGCCTTTTGGACTTTGTAATGCACCAGCTACTTTTGAGAGGCTCATGGACCAGGTACTGAAAGGACTACATTGGAAAACATGCTTGGTGTACCTGGACGACATCATCGTATTGGGCAAGAACTTTGATGAACATCTTAAGAACTTGGAGGAAGTTTTCCAGAGAATAGCTGGCGCTGGTCTGAAGTTAAGTCACAAAAAGTGTGCGCTGTTTAAAAAGGAAATCAATTATTTGGGTCACAAGGTAACGACAGAGGGCATCTGCACTGCGAACGAAAAAATAGAGGCTGTAAAGGATTGGCCAAGACCACAGAACCTACATGAATTGAGAAGTTTTCTTGGGCTGTGCACATATTACCGCCGATTTGTACCAAATTTTTCCAGCGTAGCCCATAGCCTCCATGAGCTTACAAGAAAAAACAAAGCTTTTGAATGGAAGAAGGAGCAAGAAGTGGCTTTCCAAACATTGAAGGAGCGTTTGTACACTGCCCCAATGTTAGCATATCCGATTCCAGGAGCAACATTTATTCTGGATACAGATGCGAGTGGATATGCTATAGGAGGCGTTTTATCACAACTGGTCGATGGACAGGAGAAGGTAGTTGCATATTACAGCCGTTCGATTGGAAAACCAGAGAGGAACTACTGTGTTACGCGGAGAGAGCTGTTGGCATTGGTAGACTGCATTAAACATTTTCACAAATACCTCTACGGCCAGCGATTCCGTGTCAGGACAGATCACGCAGCGTTGAAATGGCTTCTGCAGTTCCGTAATCCGGAAGGACAATTGGCACGGTGGATCGAGCGACTACAAAGCTACGACTTTTCCATTGAGCATCGAAAAGGTAGTACCCATGGAAATGCTGATGCAATGTCACGAAGACCATGTAGTTTGGAATGCAAGCACTGTTCAAAAGCCGAGGCTAAAGAAGACATTATAGATGTCCGGCTAATGAATATAACATGTACAGATGAATGGGACAAGGAACAGCTAAGAAAGTGCCAGCTAGAAGATGCAGATCTGTCACGTGTTATGCAAGGGCTCGAACGAAATGAAAGACCAAACAGAGAAGAGATGTCAGCAGAGAGTCCCATTGCGAAGTCATATTGGGCACAGTGGAACAGTTTAGAATTGATATCCGGTTGCCTTCATCGAGTATGGGAGAGTGAGGATGGTAAATACAAGAATAAACTGATAGTTGTTCCCAGAAAGAGGATTCCTGACGTGCTCAGCGAGCTGCATAATGGTCCAAGCGGAGGTCATCTTGGAATCACGAAGACGCTCGAGAAGATTAAACAGAGATTCTATTGGGTTGGTTGCCGTCAGTCGGTCACTGAGTGGATTGCGAACTGCGAGGTTTGCAGCAGAGCGAAAGGGCCCAGAACACGAAGTCATGGCCAGATGAAGCAATATAACTCAGGTGCGCCATTTGAAAGGATCGCCATGGATGTCGCAGGTCCATTTCCTACTAGTAACCGCGGAAACAAATACGTACTGGTGGTTATGGATTATTTCAGTAAATGGCCAGAAGTATACCCAATCCCAAACCAAGAAGCAGAAACAGTAGCAGAAGTGGTTAAAAACGAATGGGTTGCAAGGTATGGTGTACCAATGGAGTTACATTCTGACCAAGGCAGGAATTTCGAATCAGCTGTGTTCCAGGAAATGTGTAAGTCATTGGGCATTCGAAAAACACGGACAACTGCATTGCATCCTCAATCCGATGGTATGGTAGAACGATTCAATAGAACATTGGAGGAGCACTTAAGGAAAGTAGTAGACAAATACCATAAAGAATGGGATACCCGCATACCATTATTCTTGATGGCTTACCGATCAGCAGTACATGAGACAACGGGCCAAACCCCTGCAAAAGTAATTTTTGGCAATGACCTTAGACTGCCAGCTGATTTGAAGTTTGGGATAGATGCCAATGCGGAGAGAAATGTCAGGAAATCCACTAGTGATTTGGAAGAAGAGCTAAGAGAAATACATGATCTGATAAGGCAACGAACAAAGATTATGAGTGACAAGATGAAAGCCAGATACGATAAAGCAATTAATTCAGAAGGTTTTCAGGAAGGAGATTTGGTGCTGTTATACAACCCACAACGTAAAAAAGGTTTGTCCCCGAAATTGCAGTGTAATTGGGAAGGCCCATACAAAGTTGTAAAACGGATCAACGATGTAGTGTACCGCATACAAACCATCGGTAAACCACGAACCAAAATGAAGGTGGTCCATTTGGAAAGGCTGGCAACGTTTAGATCGAGAGATTTGTCTGATCGGGACGATCAGACTTAGGTGGAGGGCAGTGTCACGGATATTACCACCCCTAAGTTATCCCATCACTAAGGCGATGCTAAGGCCATGCCAAGCAGTATTTACGTTAATAATCAAATCAAGTATACACATATATAAGGCAGCCCAGAGAGATGTCACACACAGATGCATTTACTTATACGGCTATGTGCGCGCGAGAGACTGTAAACTACAAACATTCACATCAATAATTCAATCTTTATGTGTTTACATAAACGAATAAATAATTGCGTCTACACATATGTACGTATACGAGCAGCGGAGCGGCAATGCACAAACACATGCATATATCTTATCTCAGTGGTCACAAGAGAGGGCAATAATTTGTGCACGTAGTTGTGGCTGGCGATTTTGTAGCCGAAACAACTAGTAACTTCTGGAAATCGAAGAGCCTAGAAGTATGCAGCGTAAACTATAAAAGCGGTGCAGGCGAGTAAGAAGTAGTTCAGTTTGATTTGAGTTGATCAGCAGTTACGACTAAGAAGATATCTAGCGAGCAATACCAGTATTATTTTGATTAGTGGAGTTTCATTTGAGCTATCAGTTTGGTTATTAAGCTATTCGTTGCACAGTTTGAGTGTTATTGTGAAGCATTTTAATAAAGGCCATTTTTCCATTATTTAATATTGGAGTTATTTATTCAACAGTTTAGCGATACGAACCTAGCAAAAGGGGCAAATAAGAGGATTTGCAGCAAATTCGTTACAATATTTAAAGACATTAATAGGGTTTTTGCGAAAGCTTGCCTTAGAGCAAGTGCAAGGAAAATATCTGAAAGGGCGTTAGGGCGTATCAATTTTTGAGGGTTTTCTTTTGCTGGAAAAATAATGCATAAAGATTTTGAAATAAAATCAAGTACATTATTATTAATTTTATTAATCGAATTTAAAAACTTTTTTTGTTGAGAAAAAAATATATATATTGATAGTAATAATCAAAAGAAAATAAATTTAGTTATAGAGTAGCTTGAAGACTTTTAGGATAAAATTTTGGAAGATAATTAAAACTTGGTAATTAGTAAAATTACTTTAAAGGCTAAATTTATTGAATTTTAAGTTTTAATAGTAGTACCTATTAATAGTTCTATGTTTGATTTTCTTTGGTAATTTAAGACAATAAAATTGTGAATACAGAAATTATTGTAAATTTGTAGAGAAATGCTCAGAATATTTATTTATATGGGTTGAGTTTATAGGGCAATGACAACAGGTATATCAAGCTAAAGTTTCTTTTCTTTGTTGGTGCAGGTGTTGCCCTTGTGGCAAGTGTTGCAGGTGAGTTGAGACAGTTGTAGGAGTGATGGACAAGGACTGAAGACTTAGTAAAGGACGATGTCAAGAAATAGGGGACTCCACTCGGATGACGGAGCCATACTGGAGTTCAAGGCTGTTCACTCTTTTGTGACCAGAAGGGGTGGGAAGGCTCCACACCTGGCAAGGAATGGTCATTTCTCCCGCTTTTTCTTTCCTACCTCTTTTCCTTTGTTTGCAGAAACACCCAAATCCAGGCATGAACCTTTTTTTGCGATGTAACTGTGGGAAGGAGACATGACAAGAACTGCGCCCCTAAGCCGACGAGCATCAGCCGGGCTACTACCATGCCGAGCCGCCACTCCTCCCCTCCCAACACAAGCAGTTACGTAAAATCGTTGCTTATTTATTTTTGACAATTTACAGTGGTGCAAAAATTTCGGTACTTCCCGGATTAAAATTTATAAGTAAAAAGACAGCGGCTAATGGTACAAATATTTCTACATATGGTAAACAACTTTTGAATGTTAACTTAGGGTTGAGGCGTGAATTTGCATTTAAGTTTTTGATAGCCGATATCGCGAAACCAATCATAGGAGCTGATTTTTTGTCTAAATATGGTCTACTAATCGATATAAGAAACAAACGTTTAGTTTATCCGTTGACGAGCCTTTCGTCCAACACCATCTCTTGCTTTTGTAATGTTCCACTTCCGAAAATTTTCTCAGTAGATAACAAATATATAAAATTATTAAAAAATTTCCACTATTGATAGCTGAGCCAGATTACTCGAAACCAGTTAAGCATATTACGGTCCACAGACTTGTTACCTTCCTTTTTCTAAGCCCAGGCGCTTGGATCCAATTAAGTTTAAAGTGGCCAAAACCGAGTTCGATTTTCTATTAAAAACTGGAATGTGTAGACCCTCAAATTCCCCAGTAGCATCTCCATTGCACTTAGTGCCAAAAAAGGATGCTAACGACTGGCGACCTTGTGGTGATTTCCGTAGATTGAATGTTATTACAGTACCTGATCGTTATCCTTTACCTCATATACATGATTTCAATTTGAATCTTCGAAACAAAAATATATTTTCTAAAATTGATTTAGTGAAAGCATATTATCAGATACCAATGGTCAAAGAAGATATTTTCAAAACGGCAATAACAACACCTTTGGGTATGTTTGAGTTTTTACGTATGCCTTTTGGAACAAGAAATTCATCACAAACCTTCCAGAGGTTTATTAACAATTGCTAACGGTCTAGATTTCGTAGTTGCATACATTGATGACTTACTTATTGCGAGTGAAAATGAGGAAGAACATTTAACACATCGTACTTTTCGAACGACTATCCGAGTATGGATTCAATATTAAACCTAGTAAATGTATTTTTGGTGTTAACAATATTGACTTTTTAGGACAAAATATTTCTTGTTCCGGAATTAGGCCATCCGATGAGAAAACAGCAGCCCTACGTAATTTTGAACGTCCAAAAACTATTAAAGAGGCACAAAAATTTATAGTAATAGTAAACTATTACGATAGGTATATTCCAAATCTTGCTGAATACACGAATATAATAAATGATTTAATTAATAGAATAAACAAAAAACCCTATAAAAAATTAATATGGGACGACACATCAACTAAAAGATTTGAATGTATTAAAGAAAAGGTTACATCTAAAGTATTATTAA